>NC_069083.1:16299453-16643462 GCF_947172395.1 Bicyclus anynana
CGGAGTAATGGTTAATTAGTTGTAATTTTTCGTTTGTCAAGGGAAATGACCGTATTTAAATGCGTGAGCTAATTATGTTTGTCCTTAATATGATTGGCTTGCCTCTGTGTGTTCATTATAAATGTTTATTAGATTATTTGTCACGATTAACAACTTATGGAGATAAGCAAATTATAATGCCTCGTAATTGAATTCCTTGAATTTTTTTGTGATTCCAAATTACTAATTAGTCTTAATATTTTTGTCTGTTCATTGTTAGCTAAGTAGGTTTCCTTTGTTCCACGGCTACTTATTGTGTTGTTATCTATTTTAAAAATAATTTTTACCTACTTTTAGTATGTACCCAAAAATGTTTAATACTTACATTACTTGGAAAAGTAAGATTGTAGGTATATGTGTGTGCGTGTTTCAGAGAGGCAAACTTCCATTTTTTTTTATGTAAATAGGCTCGCGTTTGACCATGATCTAACCTGATGGTAAGTGTAGATACAGTCTAAGATGGGACACGCTTGCCTAGAAGGTGCCTATTCACTCTTGTTTTGAAGATACCCAAGTTATAAGATTCAGGAAACACAGACTTGGGAAGGGTATTCCAAACCTTAGCCGTGCGTATGAGAAAAGAAGATGCAAAGCGTTTTGTACGGGTCCTAGGGACATCTACAACATAGGGGTGAAAAACCACCCGATGTCTTGCGGTGCGATGGTAAAAAGGCGAAGCTGGTATGACGTCGAATAGCTCCTGAGCACACTCTCCAAAATATATCCTATATAACACTGATAAACATATAGCATCAAACAGATTTTAGTTATCTTTGTATAGAAAGTCATACAAGTGCGTCCACTGATCCGCATCGTACGGATCGCGCGGATTTTATCTACCGTAAAGTTAAATATCCGTTAATCCGTAAGGATCTGTGGATGCCTACAATAAAAATCCACTTCGCGCTATTATTGTAATATTACTGTAGTTATGTTAGTATTTGATTTTAAGTATCAGCGAAAAACGGCTGTATTTAATTGTATTTTTTTTATTATTAAAAACCTTTTCCGACAATTTTCGGGGCATATTTGTTATTGGACGCACAGATTTGATTGAATGTCGGTAAAATCGACTAAAAAATACATGTAAATGTATGTATTTTTCCATTATAGTAAAGGTTTTTAATGTCTTCAATATGTCTCTCAGGCATATTTGTTATAGAACGCAAAGTCTGAATGGCTTCAAATCTAAGCCATTCAGACTTTGCGTTCTCTCTAAGCCTTAGATTGAAACCCTCCCCCAACACCATGATTCGTTAGATACGAGTACTATATTTTGTCAGACTCCATGAATATTACATACACAAACAGTTGCCTTACCAAATCTGAGCATAAGTTTTCATAAAATCTTTAAAAAAATATATAGGTACATTCGTTAACTAGATCTGTATCAGCGGCGAAGAGTTCATACAAGCCGATTCCCGCCGCCGCCTTTAAAAATCCACGCATAGTCATTGTTGTACCGACTGTATCTAGATATATGAAAAATCGGAGTTTGCATCACGTTACATGAATTTCCTTATCTTCACTAAATTCCATCCTTCGCTACTGCTGTCATCGTCATCACTCATCATTATCAACCCATATTTGGCTCACTGCTGAGCTCGAGTCTCCTCACAGAATGAGAGGGGTTAGACCGACATACCACCACGCTGACCCAATGCGGATTGGCAGACTTCACACACGCAGAGAATCAAGATAATTCTCTGGTCTGCCGGTTTCCTCGCGATGTTTGCCTTCACCGTTTGAGACACGTGATATTTAATTTCTTATAATGGACACATCTGAAAAGTTGGAGGTGCATGCCCGGACCGGATTTGAACCTACGCCCTCCGGAATCGGAGGCAGAGGACATATCCACTGGGCTATCACAGCTAACTGCTACTGCTGTATTGATGTATTTATTGAGTACATAGATTGTTCTATAATATTTAATTTAAAAGCAATTGCTTGGAGACAAATTGACCGTGACATTGGTGATTTTAAGTGGGCGAAAAGGTCGTCCTCAGTCTCGACTAAGCCACACATACATCGTAAATATGTGTCGTAACTGCCAGACGCCATGTTCGGCGCGATCACATAATACATTGTCTATTAGACACGTGCAACATTGTAAATCAATTCACAGATAAACAATACCGGGTGCGGCAAGATCGCTTCCTTATTAATTAGCAACTGGCACACCCCGTGGGTTTACTCGTGTAGGTCCCGTTCCCGTGGGAATACGGGGATATTATAGCCTTTGAGACTCACAAATAACGCGGTTTTTTATTGGTAAAAGAATTTTCAAAATCGGTGGAGAGTGGTCCAGATCCTACAACCTCTCAATTTTTAAGTTTTTATTATATTAAAAACCAGTCGACGCCCCGCGGTTTCACCCGTCTAGTTCCTGATCCCGTGAGAAAACGGGGATAAAATTGCCCAAAAATTAAATGGCTTTATATTGGTAAAACAATTTTTAAAATCGGTTCAGTAGATCCAGAGATTACTCACAACCTCTCAAACTTTACCACTTTATAATATTAAGTAGGTATAGTTAGAAAACCGATGGGAGTCTGACGTAGATAGATGAAAACTGGAAAATATGGGAAAACCCACAATAATGTGCCCTAGAGTCCTTACCTATATATTCCACTCCATTTTATATCTGTACGTCCTGTCCTGGGTATAGTTTTCATACTATGGTGCCAGTGGTTCTTCGCTAATAATATAAGGACTATCACGACTAGGGCCTACAAAACCCTCTGTTTTGTATTACTCGTAAGACTAAATGTTATAAGTAAATCAATAAATAATGACGTCATACCTGTGACGTGTGCAGGAGCTGCGCAAGCACAACGTGTGCACGGTGGTGCGCGTGTGCGAGCCGAGCTACGACACGGCGCCGCTCAAGGGGGAGGGCATCGAGGTGCGCGACCTGGCCTACGACGACGGCACCTTCCCCCCCGCCAACGTCGTCGACGACTGGTTCGAGATACTGCGCGACAAGTGAGTACCACGCACTGCATGTAGACCAGCCGCTGTCAGTGTGCATAAAATACTGGACCAACACCGAGTGGCGCGCTCGTCACCGATCCGTTCGCTCAATATATTTGTGCGTTACCCGCAAAAAAAAAATCAAGTTCATTTCAATAATATACAATAAATACCATAGTAGAATAAGTTACCATCTGTAAAATTACTTCTGTGTAATAATACAATTAATAGTAATGTACCTACATGTATTATCATAAGTGCTTGCAACAAACGGGCGCTTAGCAGTGGTAGGTTGGTACCTACATGTCTTAAGTTAATAATAGTTTATTACTTTGTAAATTATGTCCTAATTGTTTTTCCTGCCATTATTCTAAATGTTTATAAAGGTGTGTAAGCCTGTACAAACGAATCGTCATAGTCGTTGTTACGACTAAGATAATAAATAGTAATAATATGGGTCATTATCATTAACAGCCGATGGACGTCCACTGCTGGACATAGGGCTCTTGTATAGACTTCCAAACGTATTACGACGTCAATGTCCATCGGCATCCTGAAATCAGACTGATGTTGTCGGTCTATCTAGTGGTGGGTCGACCAACGACCTCGACGATTCTTTATAATAGGCTACTTGCCTCTTTTGTAAACATAGTTTAAACTGAATTATGGAAGTATTATAAGCTATATTTTATTTTGTCCCGTCAATAATAACCAGTAAAAAAATTAATATGAATAAAAAAATATCTACGTCGAAATTTTTGCCGCCGAAACACAGCACATTAGCAAGTGACGTCATTCATAGAGATAACAGCGTGATTGGCGCTTGCAGTGATGTGATTATATCACGTCACCGCAAGCGCCAATCACAAACCTATGCCTTGTAGCGAATGACGTTACAGTTTATGATTGGCGTTTGCGATGACGTGATAAAAATACAATTTTGTTTTATAAAAATATTACAATTACAGAGTATTTTCACAAATAAAAATGTGATTAGAGTTTCTAGGCATCTACACTGCCTCTATGCAATAAATCTTGTTAGTTTTGTACAGCAGGCGAGTAGCCTATTATAACATTAGTATATAAAAGATGAAAATATATATCTATACTAATATAATAAAGCTGAAGAGTTTGTTTGTTTGTTTGATTGAACGCGCTAATCTCAGGAACTACTGGTCCGATTTGAAAAATTCTTTCAGTGTTAGAGAGCCCATTTATCGAGGAAGGCTATTCCTACAGGAACGGGAACCACGCGAGTGAAACCGCGCGGCGTCATCTAGTAATAAATGAACCATGTCCGTTTGCAGGGCGGCCAACAAGCCCGAGGCGGCGGTGGCGGTGCACTGCGTGGCCGGGCTGGGCCGCGCGCCCGTCATGGTGGCCATCGCGCTCATCGAGCTCGGCATGAAGTACGAGGAGGCCGTCGAGACCATCCGAGAGTGAGTAACTGTCTTACTGTCACAATAGGTCTAACATGCGATCTACAACATATCTTGTGATTCATTTATTTTGCTATCATCCGCGAAAAGTCGACGAACCCATGCGACAACGTCACCCAGGTCCTTTGCGCGTTGACTTTGCAATTGCAAGTTGTAGAGACAACATCTCCTGAGGATGCTCCGGTTTCGGGGTGAAACGTACGTAGATTGTATTTTGTCGGACCTGGCTGACGTTGTCGCATGGGTTTGTTGACTTTTTGCGGATGATAGCAAAATAAATAAATCATTACATAATCATGATGAACTTCCGCAAAGTAACGCCTGCTTCTATCCAATACATATCTTGTGAATACAAAATGACATAATTTTTAAAAAATTGCTTGGAAATAAAATGTATTACATGACGGGCTACTTATATACCTATTGTTAAATGGTGATAAACTGAAAAAGGATAAACCTGGCTGAGTTTGTTGTGGACTTTTCTTTGGAACCCTCGTTCCAAAGGGACTATACTCATTAGGAGATCCTATTATGTAAACATGCTTTGTCATCGTTGCAGCCAACGTCGAGGCGCCATCAACTCGAAGCAGCTCTCGTACCTGGAGAAGTACCGGCCCAAGTCGCGTCTGAAGAAGAACGGACACAAGAACTCTTGCTGCGTGCAATAGTCGCCCCGAGCTGGACAGCGGATGTAGCTCTGCTTTCACACACACACTGACACACGGAGCATAGACAACAAACTAGATGTAACTTACCCGTCGAGCCTTTTTTGACAAATACCCGCGCCCTCCCCTGATTTTTACCACAGAGGTTTTAACCGAATTCTTGATTTCCACCCGAGCTTGGACATTCCTAGAGAGCTAGAGAATTTGGTTACGATCTCACCGCAGTTTTTTTTTTTGACGTAATCGAGTTTTCTCTGAAAGGGGAATGCCCACCGGCCCATACAACGTCCAACCCCGTATAAAAGAAAAATAGAATAAATAATCTAGTTAAATAATTGGCATAATTACAGTATGTTTCTTGATTTTAAAAAATTATATTTTTCTTATATTTTTTTCGCCAAAGCGGCGAAGTAGCTGTATTTTCCAACCAACCAACCAACCAACAACAAAAACAAAAACCAATCGTAAATCTTCAAAAAATAAAACCCAGGCTGTATGGTCAACAATCTTTGCCCCATAGTGTAAATGTCGTAAAATTTTGTACTATTTTTTTTTTGATAAAGTAATGATTTCTTTATTAAAGTAAAATTATCAAGACTTTTTGGAAATACGTAAGTAAATTGCCGGGTGGGTAGGCCTGGGCCTGGGCCGGGGCCGGGCATTCCCTTTCGTAATCGACAGCCCCGTTTGCGCTGACGTATGTTCGAAGCGATGGCGTTCGATGTACCCTCGTGCTGTACTCGTACTAGTGGAATATGTTAATAGTTGGCGAGCCACGATTTGTGTTCATACTTGAAACGGTTACTTGGGTATTTACATACTGAATTGAAATCATAATAACTTCAATAATAATGATCCAGTCAGAGTCGTGCTTACTCTTACAACTCTTTACGGTTATACTATATTTTTTTTTCTATGTGTGTTGAAATATGTTTTCCTGAATATTATTTTCTTCCGTAGAGACTTAATATTATCAATAAGATGAAAAAGAGCCATAATAGGAGCAATTTGAATGATTTTCTTTTTCGTGTTTTCTTAAGACGACTATTATATTTTGCTCTGACTAAAAAAATGTATGTTAAATTTCTTATATTATTTAATTATGTCGATTTAAGTTATATAGCCACGGTCTGCAAACTATTTCACAAATTTACCTTTGACTAATTAATATTATTAATGTATTGACGAAATTCTAATTAAATTGTATCCCAACAAAAAAAAATGATAAACTTGACTCACAGAATGTTCCAATAAAATAGCTCTTTGATATTATTTTTCTATTTCTAATTTTATGAAGATATCAAAATATATGATTGTGTAACCACGGAACAGTCACATTCATAAATAAAAATATTTATAAGCAAATTTATCGATGTTTGATTTAACGCCTTACCTTTTTAACCGACTTTCAAAAAGGAGGAGGTTCTACATTCGGCTGTATGTATGTTTTTTTTATGTATGTCCAGCGATAATTCCGTCATTTATGGACCGAATTTGAAAATTCTTTTTGTGTTTTGAAGGGTTTGATTCCAGGGTGGTCCCATTTTTTTTCATGGTTATAATAAAATGATAACTCAGTAGGTACTGAAAAAAATTTATTGGAGTTTCAAATGAGGTAGATCAATCGATGTTGTTCTTTAAAAAATGTTACAAATTATTTTCACAACATCATATTCAAAAAAATATTCTCTTGTGAATAACTATCACTTTACAAAGTTATTCAAATTAATATTCTGTTGTGAAATACTATCACTTCACAATGTTATTTATAAGAAAAACAGTTCAGTAAGGCGAATTTAACGTAAACGTTTTAGGACATAATAGGTAAGTAAGTACTGCTACGGCTAAAAAAAAATTAAACTAACTCTAATAATTTTGAAATACCAAAAATTCGATATTTCTGTAAATTAAAACACTTGAAATCACTACTGAAAAAAAAAATTAATCACGTTTTGATATTTCGCTTGACGACTTATATTTTTGACAACACTTAAAAATAGGTTACAAAATTTGCAAAAAAAACTCCAGAGTTTTTTTAAGTAAAAAATTTACAAGATGCTAGAGAAACGCACTTAACGATTGCTGTTACAATATACACGAATGTAATTACAAACCGTCAAGTCTACTAACGCGATGAAAA
This sequence comes from Bicyclus anynana, assembly GCF_947172395.1. NCBI lineage: Eukaryota > Metazoa > Arthropoda > Insecta > Lepidoptera > Nymphalidae > Bicyclus > Bicyclus anynana. The sequence goes on from NC_069083.1 coordinate 16,306,713, forward strand.
TTCAACAAATAAAAATTTGTAAACAATTCGCTCGTGCGAATTGTTTACAAATTTTTGTAAGGATTAAATTAAATAATTTAATCCTTACTTACATACAACATAACAGGTATTTTTGTTTCTTTTCTTATTGAGTACATCATCACGATACAGTATTTTTATTTTATTACTGTTTATATATATGATAACAGTAGGTAGCCTATATGCTGCTCAATAACCTCTTCTATTCTTCAGTGAAAGTCCCATTAAAATTGGTTTAGCTGTACCAGAGACAACAGACTAACAAAGATTGACAAAGTCTGAAGGCCTAGTGGCAGTTTGATACTGTTACTATCGCGTTAACGTAAACGCTAATTTCTAAGGAATTTAAACAGTGCCATCTCGTGACAATACTGCACAACTGTTTCAATTCCATATAAATTCGCGTTTACGTCAACACGATAGTAACAGTATGAAAATATTGAAAAATCCCACTAGGCACCAGTGGCATGCACTAGTGCCCACATTAAAGTACTAAAAGATATTTTCTTAATACTTTTAAATGCAGATTTTCCCAGTTTGGTTAATTTTTCTTACTAGTGCATACCCTGATCGACAACCTTGGGCACGACACTGCTAGGCACACTGTATTCAATAAGAAAAGAAATACTAAAACGTCAACTGACTCTGAAATAATTCCTAGAAAACGTGCTTTTCTAACATAAGTAACACAAATTTTAAATTAAAAAGATTTAACACTAATAACACAACACACAAAGTAAAATGGACATTGGACTCGACTTGTGAAAATGTCGAAATATGAAATTCTTTAAAACAAATGTACTTAACAAACATACGTAAATAACTGTAATTCTACATTAGGTACTAATTAAAACTTATAAGCTATCAGCAAATTCTATAAATCTAGTAAAAACTATTGAGACAATCAATATAAATTTAAAAATAAAATCCAAGCATTTTCATAGATTTCAGTGATTTAAAAATATATTATGAAATACAATGAGATTCTAGCAGTTTCTAAAATATTGTTTATAATCTATTTAGATTCAAATCTTAAGTGTGCAGGCCTCGACGATCTCAGACCAATTATAGAAGAACCAGTCTCGTACGTAGTCACGCCATTTTCTGAGGAAAACGATCGTAAATATGGTATATATCATAAATTAAACTAGAAGTTTTTGCCCGTTTTTAACACCATTCTACTACAAAAAAAGGTATTTTTACGGAGCTCTTTAACCGACGAACACGATAACAACTATGAAACATCGATACTATAGAGACAGTCTTTATAATCGCATTAGATCATTGATCATATACTTTGACAGAAAAATAATGTCTAGCGAGGCGAGTCATATACAATAATTGGCCTGAGGCTACCATAGTTTATTGATTAGCAATATGTGTAAAATTCAGCGCTGGGATTGTTTGTGATGTTTCGTAATTTAGCAATGGTACTACAGATGGCGCGTTTAAAACTTAACAGTATGTTTCGATTATTTTGTTAACGCATCCAACTTACTCCCCAAGTCAATAGTTCGTAGAGACATTTATGTGTTACCGTACTGTATTGATTAGCAATATGTGTGTCGGTTTAAACGCTGAGATTAATTGTGTTGTTTCGAAATTTTGCAGTGGTACTACAGATGGCGCTTTTAAAACTTAACAGTATGTTTCGATTACACTTTTCTAAACACATCCAACTTACTCCCCAAGTCAATAGTTCGTAGAGACATTTATGTGTTACCGTACTGTATTGATTAGCAATATGTGTGTCGGTTTAAACGCTGGGATTAATTGTGTTGTTTCATAGTTTAGCAGTGTTACTACAGATGGCGCTTTTAAAACTTAACAGTATGTTCGACATTCGATTACACTTTTCTTAACGCGTCCAACTTACTCAATCGTTCGTAGAGAAGTTTAACTTCAACTAAAGGTACTAGCTACACCGGTATCACTATGCCGCGTACTTGTGCGCCTTGCTGCCACGCTGAACTTACGCTTGCAACCGTTCTAGTTCATATAACACATTTATGTGTTACCATACTTTATTGACTGTGTGTTACCATAGTTTATTAATTAGCAATATGTGTAAAACTCAGCGCTGGGATTAATTGTGTTGTTTCATAGTTTAGCAGTGGTACTACAGATGGCGCTTTTAAAACTTAACAGTATATTCGATATTACATTACACATTTCTTAACGCATCCATCTTATTCCCCAAGTTAATCGTTCGTAGAGAAGTTTAACTTTTTTTTTTTAACGAAAGCTACTAGCTACACCGGTATCACTGTGCCGCGTACTTGTGCGCCTTGCCGCCGTAGCGCGCCACGAAGGCGGGCACGCTGAACTTGCGCTTGCAGCCGTCGTAGTTCATGTAGCGCACCTTGCCGAACACGGCGCGCTCCGCCCAGCCCTGGTCGTGCACGCCGCAGATCGACCACATGCAACCTGGAAACATGAATTCAACTTAAATTAAAATATGTATTTAATTACGAGCAGGGTGGTATGTCTACGAAAAATCTGTTTAAAAAAAATCAATTGTTAATTATTCATAATATTTTGGACTAAAATGGTCAAGTCAACCAATCAACCAACAAAATCCAATCCAATAACCAGCTTAACAAAGGTCGTTTTTTGAAGTCGATTCATTATATTGGAATCCTCTGCTAATAGTCATTTTGCATTATTTTATGTATATAGATGACATCAATGGCGGATCCGTGGTTTGACTGTTACGTTATCCACGACTAATGACATGCGGCTAACATAGGTATATATGATAATATATAATAATAATATATTATTGACACCTGCCATCCGTCGGGAGTGACATATTTTTTTCAAACAAATAAATAAAATTAATTTAAATATATACGCTACAAATAAGCCAAATCAAATAGAAACAGTAAAATGAATTTGAATAACATTATAAAACATAGAAAATATACGACGAGTTGGCGGCCAGAGCACCAGCGCACGAAATAACATATCGTTGTCGACGTCGCCGTCGTCGTCTAACGAATTTAAGACCCCGCCAACATCTGCGGAGGATGAGACACCCGTGCGGACGACTCCTAAGGGTGTCACCACACGACGACGGCTACACCAACAACAACAGCAACAACACCAGCAGGACGTCGATGACATACCACTACCGGAAAGATTGGATCAAGAGGGGCTACGGGTTCCGGTGAGTGTTCCCGCTACCGGTGGTGTAGTGCGTCGCATGAGATGGTCCACTCAATGAGAGCGTCATGCGAGCGTAATATGGGGCGACAGAGGGGGAACTAACCTTACTGCGTACCGGTCAAGGATGTTGACTATGTTTCAGACTTTTGAGCCAACAGTGACCGTGACTGCGCAGCGACTATCAGATCAGGTGCGTGCAATCCAGCGACGTCATCTGCTGGATGAAGCTCACCTTGAACGACTGCGCTCTACTTCAATACAAATCGATATCATCCGTAGCTTACCTCAGCAAACATTGCAAACCAACACCCTAGAGGAGCTACAGGATGGTATCAATATGCAAGTAAGTAACCAGAATGATGAGTAACTGAGGAGAACTTTGGAGGATTCTATTGTGACATACAGGTATATGCCTCTTAATTTAAGACCAAAATTGCCTCGTTTACCTGTATGTAGACGAAATATGGCGTTAGTGGGGGTTCTAGATCAGATTTTAGGAGAATATCTCGTAACATCTGAGGACCTAAGTGAGAGAAAAAAAAACATATATTACATATAATAGGTACAGGCAAAGTCAGTCGGGTCAGTAGAAGTATAACATTTCCTTACCAACATATCCATTAGGGTCCCTCCCATCAACACTATAGTGATCGTTCAGATAGATGGCATACTTCAGCGCGTCCTCCGGGCTGGGCGTCCACTCCAGGATCTTCTTGCACCAGTACATCCGCAGGAAGCCGTGCATCTTGCCCTCCTTCACCATCTGTATCTGCGCAGAGTTCCACAGGTCGTCGTGTGTCTGCGCTTTGGATAACTGCTCCAGGGTGTATATGTGTGATCTTTTGTCTTTTCTGGAAAACATGTCATTTTATTAATCCCACTAATTGGACCCCATATTAATTTATCACTATCAGCCTATTTTAATGACCCACTATAGGACCATTCCCAACTTAAAATTCCCATTTACAACTTATAGAGGAACTATTTTAACATAGCCAACTTCCCCACTCTAAGCTGAGAATTATTAAGAAGAGTTTTTTTTTAAAAAAAAAAGAAAAGCCTGATGTAATCCAAAACCACATAGACTAACCATTGATTTTCAAAAGAGCAACTGTTGAGTTTATTGCCGGCTCTTCTCAGCCAATCCTGCCTTCCGAACCGCTGGGTACTATCACCAGTCTTCTCCACTTCCCTGTTGTGTCCCTTACCAGTGCTATAGCTCAATGAGTTAAGACCGTGACGTTTGGAAGTCCTTACAGGAGGCCTATGTCCAGCAGAGAAAGTCCACCGGATGGTGACGATGGTACCTGTGGATGTCGAGCGTCTTCTGCGCCCAGGCGCTGGCCCCCTGGATGCTGTCGTAGTGCTCGCAGTAGAAGCAGTAGTTGTCGGCCAGCTCGCGCCGCACGATGGCCTCCTCGAGGAACGCGTTCACGCTCTCCGTGTACTGCTTCTTGTACTGCTGCACGCATAGCGCCACCCGCTGGACTGATATTTGACCTGCAATTTAACGAAATACACGTTTATCGTTATCAACCTCAGACTAAATACAGAAGGACTAGTATCGCACCCAAATTCACGAACAAAATTTTCTGCCATTTTCTAAGGAAAACTAGCTTAGATTTCATACATATTTTATACTAAACTAGCAGTTTTTGTTCGTTTTTTACACCATATAACTACACAAAAAGGTATTTTTACGGAGGTTTTTAACCGACGGACACGATTTTAAACTATGAAACATCGATTCTTTAGAGACAGTGTTTATAATCGCATAAGATCGTTGATCATATACGTTGACAGAAAAATTATGTCTTGCGAGGCAGGTCTTTATCTAATTAGTCTGAGTTATCAACCCATGTTCGGCTCTCTGCTGAGCACGAGTCTCCTCTCAGAATGAGACGGGTTAGGCCAATAGTCCACCACGCTGGCCCGAAGTGGTTTGGTAGACTACACACACGTAGAGATAAGTATAAGAACATTCTCTGGTATGCAGGTTTCCTTACGATGTTTTCCTTCACCGTTTGAGACACGTGATATTTATTTTTTTAATATACTATAAAACACAGTCTTCCACAGTATCTGTCTGTCTGTTTGCGATAGACTCAAAGATTATTGAACGTATTTTCATGCGATTTTCAACAATAGATGAAGTATTTATGGGGAACGTTTCGGTGTATAAAACGTTTATTACATACTTTTTTTGCTGCGTAAACAGACATAAATTACAGTTAATTTAGTACTACGATTTTTTCATAGTTACACGGAATTGTAAACCTGACGCTCTATCTCGATCAAACGACTTAGATACTCGTATCTCGTGAAGACAAATGTAAACCAATAGCAGCACAAACGGAAATATCGCTCTATCTATGTATGCGACGAAAGAGTTGAGACTGGGACTCCTCCGCCGCCATTGGTTGACACTATGTTTATTTGTCTTTACGACATGTCGTCCGTTGCATGCTAGGCACAGTGAATATGAGGTTTTAATTTTAACTCGACACCTCCACGCGTTTTCGGGATTGGGATGAAAATGACTTGTCACACGGACAGAAAACAAAGTGATCTTACAAGAGATCCGCTATAACCTTTTGTAGTATGTGGAAAACAAAAAACATACCAAAATGGAACCACGGCGAGAGGTTACTCAGTGCGTCTAGCGTGGGGTCGTTCCGCTTGGTGGCGAATATCTTAAGGCGCACGTCGAGGAAGCTCTTCACCACCCGCGCGGCGCAGTCGTAGCCCGGCGCCGCCCACGTGACCGGCCCCACCGACTTGTCCGCCTCGCGGGATTCTATAGCCTCGTCCCAATCTATGGGCTATACAGGAAAAGGTAGTTATTCTAAAGACTATCATAATTATTTAAATATTTGTAAAAAGCGCGATCACAAGAAAAAAAATTAATAATTGTTTTTAAAACTGCTTTTAAAACTTCTTTACGCACGCTTGACTTGGGGAGTAAGACTTGTGAATGCGCTACGGAAAGGGTATTGGAACTGACATGCTGTTGTTTTAAAAGCGCCATCTGCAGTAACACTGCTGAACTACGAAACAACACAAGTAGGTCCAGCGCCAAATCAGAAGGTGTCCTGTATCAAAATTAGTTTGGGGGGCCCAAATGAAGGGTAAATTTCTCACATAAGAAACAAAAATGCAAAACAAAACATAGGAATTAGGATGTTTCCATTTTATGGGTGCTCGCTTAACCCAGGAACAAAAGAAATTGCTTTTTTACTTTTGTCATTTCTGGAGTGAAACTCTAAAGGCAGTTTTTTTTCCGGAAAGCACCAGATTCAGTGTGATTCTGGATTGCATTTTACTAATTTTTGCATTCACACTTAAGGGGCCTCTTGTAGTCTGGGGGCCCGTATCAAACGTATCAATGATATTTATTTAGTTTATTTATTTCCTACAGAAAAACAAAACTTATGCAAACAAAGTCTGTGGTGTTTACTACAAGAATATAATTGCTCAATTACCTCTGGCTCAAACTGACTGGTGTGAGGATGTTTGATGACGGGAGGGAACTCGGTGAGATACTCGTCCAACTTGGAGTTGATCTTGTTCCGGATGGTGCGCGCCGAGTACTCCTGCTTGTCGGACGCCACCCAGCACGGCACTATGTTGTGTGCGTCTACCTTCAAAATACATACATAAAATGTATACGTCTGTTTGTTGGTAAGACTTAGAATGAGTATCCAAAGCTGCTCTAATAGGATCTTACCAAATTTGGCTAGGCAGGAAGAAAAACACGAGCAGAGAACGGGGAGTGTTGATCGATCGTCAAGGAATTCCTTAACCCTACATCCTGTAGTCACAAGTTCAGGACTCTGCTCGGAGATTTTCTCTCTACCACGCGATGGACCCGGCACCCGCACGGTGAATTCATGGAATGCTAAGATATTCATCTCATATTGAACATATAATGCAATGCCTCCAGTTATAGAGCATCTAATTATAGGTAATTTTATGTATATTTTTATGTAATTATGCCTTAACCTAATCTTAATATATAAATGCGAAAGGTCATTCGTCACGAAATCTCGAAACCGCTTTATTTACAAACCTGAAATTTAGCAGGGAGGTAGTTTATAGTTTGTAGGTATCTACTAAGAACGGATTTTGCATATTTGCATAGGGCCGGATTAAAGAGGTCTAGGTACGAAGTGGCAGGCGTCCGCTAGTAGTATATATTAGAAAGTTTGAAGAATGGGGAACCTTAGACCTTTCCAGAGATTTAATTTTCTATCCCCTAACTTTGGACTATCGCCATGGTATATGTAAAAAGACACAGTTAATATTAAAAAAAGGACATAACATGAGTTGCTTAATTTGATGTTTCAAGCTTAACTCCTATAATATTTTTTACGAAAAATTGTAAAATCATTGCAAGCACCTTTGATACATCTATATTCTCAGATTTCGGATTAAAAATATCATACAATCAATGATAATAATCAGGATCAACAGCTAAACTGGCATGTCGCATGGCGACTTCGTTCGTAACACTCCCGATGTTCCGCGCGGGCCGGGGGCGTGTATCGATGAATGAAAACCCACGACTGATACACGTCACTTCCCCGCACGCATGATTTCACACCCGCGCAGTCTTTCCCTTTCCCTGTCGCCCGCATATCATGGGAGTGTTATTAACAAACTAACCAGACTATATAAGTATGACCCTTAACCACATAGGCTAATCTTTTTTTTTTTTTATTCTTCTTCAGGAGGGGAAATCCTCATGGACACCCTAAAGGGTAGTGCCGGACTCCTACCGGCTAAAACCCCTCCTATCGCCCTGTTAGCCGTGTACCCGCCTTTCAGCCTATAACACGGTAACATTTTTGTCTGTCTTAAGTTCTTGTTATTTTCCTCCTCTTTTCCTCCTTTTCCTTTTCCCTAATAATATCCTCAAGGAAATAACATAGGCTAATCTGAACTTAACTAACTTAACTAACTTAACATTATACCTGTATTAATGGTATATTCTTTTTAAATTTCTTCTTGGCCCCTTCCACCCACCCCATGGGAACCCTGAGGGGGTTGAAGTCGCACACCACGGCGCCTATCTTGTGGTCTATGATCCACTGCGGCAACGCGTCTGCTCCACTCCCTTCCAGCAGGTGGAAGGATATGTTTAACTTTTTGCATTCCGCTGCTACTTTTTCTAGACCTGCAAATAAATTTAAGTGATGTCTTTTACTATTGCTGTACTTTAGAAAACTTTTACAGGAGCGATCTTTCCAAAACTGTGATTAAATTTTACAAAATTAAATACTTAATTTGAACAACACAATCAAAGAAGTGTTAGTATTAGTTAACTGTCAAGGATGTCCTTAATCCTACACTATCGCTCACAAGTCCAGGGAATTGCGAGGAGTTTTTCTCTCTGCCACACAATGGACTATGGAAATATACTCTATACTGTCTGTCATTAAAAAATCTAAATATTAACATTCTGTTTCGCGAATAAACATCTGATCCTATTTTAAAATGCTTTGACCAATGGAAAGCTATATTATCAGCGAGTAACATAGGCTATTGTAACTCAGTATTCCCATAGGAACAGAACTATGCAGATAAATCTGTGGGTCTGCTGGTAGAAAATAAGGTCATTTTATTTATACTTACCCAGTCTGCTATAAAATAAATACCAATTACCTTTAATTAAAAAATGGAATTGTCTAACAGAGGCATCTAAATATTTGGCTATTAAGCAGAAGCAAACATGGAGCGGCACTTCATTCTTCAGTGCCAACTTCTGTGCAAACAGAAAAGCCCAGTTGTCTTGCACCCTGCTGTCTCTTGACATCCAATACACTATACCTGTCAAAAAAAAAAAACATATTATAGTCAGATGCAATGTTTATGACGTTTCCGAACATTGTGCGTTAAGCTGCGCAGTAAAAGATTTTAGGTGTCAGCCGCAACGCACAGGGGCGGCGGCAAGGCATTCCTCCGAGCACGTTTATCACCCACCCGCCGTCGCTTATGCGGCTTGACTTTACGTATGACCGGCGCCGTTTTGACGGCCTACGTGGCGCAGTGGTATGCGCGGTGGATTTACAAGACGGAGGTCCTGGGTTCGATCACTGGCTGGGCAGATTGAGGTTTTCTTAATTGGCCCAGGTCTGGCTGGTGGGAGGCTTCGGCCGTGGCTATTTACCACCTTACCGACAAAGACGTACCGCCAAGCGATTTCGTGTTCCGGTATGATGTCGTGTAGAAACCGAAAGGGGTGTGGACTTTCATCCTCCTCCTCACAAGTTAGCTCGCTTAGTGCATACTATACATCTGTTATGATTGGATAAACATTAGTTGATAGATAGATTGTCAAAACTGTTGTACTGTCAACCTATCTTATCTGCAATCTGACTATTGATCAAATACCTCAAGGAACTTGCAACATTTTCTTATCAGTGCTAAAATATAGGGTTGTCAGGTCTTTACTTATTATAAAAATTTTGTTTTAAGATATTATTTTATGTATTACATACTTGACTGGAAGATTAAGTTTCAGCATACTTCAGTACAATTGTATAATTAGAATATATTGAATATGAAACTTTAAAAAGTGTGCCACCCCTAAAATGATATTACAGTATGTTTCAAAGATTACACATTGACTTTTGATATACAGTACTGATAGCGACTCTCTATAAAGACTAATACAGTATGATTTATTTAAATTGGACTATACAGGCTGATCATAAAGATATATTGTGAATACAATTTCTATGTGTCACTCATATCAACAAACTATGAAGCCTTACAGTAAACAAAAGTTTAATGAAATCTTAGATGAAAATTGTAATGAAATTTTCTAAAAATCTCAATGGCCAGTTTTTTTTAAAGAAATAATAAAGAGGTAAAGTTTGTGAGGTTGTAAGGGATAATCTCTGAATCTACAGAACCAATTTTGAAAATTCTTTTACCTATAGAAAGGAATTCATTTACTTATATTTGTAAGTCTCAGTTTATCTCCGTATTCTAACAGGAACGGGATCTACGTGGATGAAACTGCGGGTAATTAATGTTTATACCTTCACAGCCGTCCGCAACCTCCTGCTCCTGTGATATTATGCGCACACGTTTTTTGTTAAAATTAAATGTTAAGATCGATTCAGCGGTCCCTTCCCGCTTCTTTTGTATTTGGTTCATGAAATCACTGATATTATTGTTTTTGCCTTCGGCAGTGGTCGTTGGCGCAGACAGTTTGAGCTTTTTCGCTGATGAAGCCATCTTCGTATTATAGTTTAAAAATCTTACAACACTAATCTTCATTAAACATCTTAATTTTCGAAACAATAAAAACAACAAATTTCAAAGGTTTTGGTGGGTTGTATTTGCTTTTGATAATGCTTTGACAGTTGACGTTGACATTGACACTTGACAGCCGGTACACACAAATAATTGTAAAATATTGCCATTAAAATCCCATGCCTACATTAATAGTCTGATAAATAATATATATTTATCAGATAAACGCTTTAGGTGTCAAAGGATAAACGAGCACAATATGTGCTCTTTAGTACAAAAAAAATTCTCCGTCTCCTATAAAAATGATTGAGGTGTCATTCAATTCGGAATTGAATAAACTTAGTTTTTGAAAAAATTGGAGGCACTCTTGCAAAAATTTCAAAAGTTATAAACAATTAACTAAAAATGAAAAGGGGTTCGGTTTTTGACTCATAACTCAAAAACAATTTGAGATATTTATTTAATTTGACAAAAGATTCAAAAAGAATAAGAAAATTTTCTAACAAAAACTGTAACCTTTAAAAGTCTATAGTCCACAACTTTAGGCTTTTTACACAACAATATCACTTCTCAAAAAGGTTCTTTTAGGGCGACACTTTTCGTTTTGATTCACATACATTATATTTTTAATAATAAGCTTTACGGCTCTGGGTTCTGGCCCTTTTGAGCCCGGATTCACAAACAATAAATTAATTATCTCGGACCAATAATAGAAAGACCTGCCTCGCAAGACGTTACCTCTCTGTCAAAGAATCAACGATCTATTTACCTATATAGAGCGGGGCATTTAGAAGTGTTTGTAAAGTTGAGCGGCTAACGCGTGTATAAAAACTAACAAACGCGTTAGATTGTTCGGTTGTATCGATGTTTCATTGTTGTAATCGTTTTCGTCGTCTAAAAAACTCCCTAAATATTCTTTTTTGTGTAGTAAGTAGTTCAATGGCATGAAAAACGGCCAACGACTTCTAATTCAGTAAAAGATGACGTGACGTTCAATTTGAAAATATTTCTATTTTATTTTTGTTATTCTTAACATGTTAGCCCTTGATTTCAGTCTCACCTGATGGTAAGTGATGATGCAATCTAAGATGGACGGTATGATTTCTACACGACATCATACCGGAACGCTAAATCGCTTAGCGGTACGTTTTGTAGGTAGGGTGGTAACCAGCCAGACCTGGCCCAATTAAGAAATCCTCAATCGGCCGAGGATCGAACCTAGGACCTCCGTCTTGTAAATCCACCGCGCGTACCAGTGCGCCACGGAGGTCGTCAAAAACATAATTATAATTTATAATAAATTTGTAATAAAAACAATATCTAAAAGAAAAATCGATTCTATTCTTCTAACGAACGAACGAACAGCAAAACATCGATCCATTAATTTAACGTTCTGTGTACAGATTATATTATTCTTGTTAAATATTTTCGATGAGTGAGTTTACCTCGTCCCCTTCAAAAAACGACAGGCATTTTGTTTCTGCATTTGGGTGCTATTTCATTTCCATGTCTAATTCGTCTATGTTAATTATTATATAGAGTTTGCACAATGTTGGGCAAAATTTGCCATTTCTATTTCTATTTCATGACAATATTCGTTAATAATGCTGTAGTAAAATGTTGAGCACCCCTGAGTCATATGTTTTTGTTTATTTACATTGTTTAAAATACCTACCCGATCTGACTATAGACAAATATTTATTTAACTAAATATTGCGCTGAAAATGGGGTTCCGCCGGCCGGACATGTCACCCCGCTAGGAAGGGTACCACTCGGATATTTTTATTTTTCGAGTAGTTACTAAATATTAATTTAAAAATCTAAATATCTATCTATAAATTCAGAATAAATTCAAGACATAGCAAAACAAACTACCGTCAACAAAAAAGATTTTCTTTGATTTTTCAAAGAGTTAGTGACTTGTAAACTTATTATGCTTCAGGTTTGTCCTCTAGATTACCACAAAGTATACACAGTAGTAAACACATGGTGCTGCCAGTCCACACTGTATTTGAGATGGATTTTTTTTTTTTTTTATACTGGTATCCCTGCTACCGGATCTGTAATCTTCATTACACATTCTGTGCGTCGCCGGGCTACACGTGCCTACGCGTCAGTTTTTTGTATAACGAAACAAACAGTTCAAAGATTACTTTCCTTTGTTAGTGTTAGAAAAGGGAAAACAAACTCCTTTATCTGAAGAATACGATAATATAGCAAGAAAAATTAAGAAATTGGGTAAGATACTGACGCGCGCACGACACAAAGAAAGGTCGTCCAAGTCTCCAAGAAGATTGTCCACCTCATCAACAGTGTCATCAGAATCGAAAAACTCATCAAGTCATCGCCCGCTTCATTGTCCGCATTGCAGGACATTAAACATTGAAGGTAAAATAAGTTCATATACCCTCATAATCTTTTTATGTCAATAGACATCATTGTTAACCTACGGGGTTATCACTTGAAAAAACGGATGTTTGGAACATAACATCGCGGGTAATCTACGGGATTATCACATTATAAATGACATGAGAAAAAATATGAACGTAACATTCGATAATTGCGTCTTAATAATCATAGCATTGCGGGTAGTCTTAGGGACTTTGCCGTAATTAACGAAAATAATAATATTGACGCAATTAATAACCTGCGGGGTTATCACTTGAAAAAACGGATTTTTGCAATATAACATCGCGGGTAATCTACGGGATTATCACTCTATAAACGACATGAGAAAAAATATCAATGTAACATTTGATAATTGCGTCTTATTAATCATAGCATTGCGGGTAGTCTTAGGGACTATCATTTTTACCGTAATTAACGCAAATAATAATTTTGAAATTATGATTCTTATTATGATTGATTCTAAGGGAATATCACACTACACGATATTAATCATTAGCATTAAGCATAGCGTGGCGGTCTCCGGGACTATCACCTTGTCTTAATTAACCCACGGCAATAAATTCTTGGCTAGTGGGAGGCTTTGGCTCTGGCACCCTACCGAAAAAGACGTACCGCCAAGCGATTTAGCGTTCCGGTACGATGTCGTCTAGAAACCGGAAGGGGTGTGGATTTTCATCCTCCTCCTATCAAGTTAGCCCGCTGCCCTCTTAGAATAGGGGAATAGAATAGGTGAAAACATATTCTGTTTGGTATTTTCTTATCATAAAAGGTGCCAATGCTTAAGGTTTTTCAACTAGAAAGTTGCTGATACCGCCAGTGAATTTCATTCGACTAATACGGTCGTCAATCCGGATACAGCAGCGCTGAAGTACCTACTCGTAGATTCGACTCGTAGAAGTCGACATTATCAGTACTTGACAATGAACTTCCTATGATTCTAGGAGAGAACCCTTCACAACCAAAGTGTTATAGCGATGTCATCCAGCTAGATCTGGCTATTCGCCTACAACACATAGCGGGGTCAGGTGCCAAAATATACGAGCAAGGAGGTTATACACGAATATTAAAAACTGCACCTTGCAACCTGGCACCAATGCTTAATCCGGAAGTGGTAGGTGCGACCACAGAGGCCGCACTTAAGAGATAAAAACAAACCATACAATAGAGCTACCGCAATATCAGCTAAGGAGCTGGCTGACACTACACTAATGTCGTCAGAACCAAAAATTACTGTGCCTATACAAATACTGTTGGATACCCTTAAATTCAGGTGTTCTAGCCATGATTCTATGGTATGAAGGAATTTACTCCTTAATACGCTGAAGTAAGATATCAGAGATCAACATCAATAAACTTCTCTTTGGTTAAGGTTTGGCTGAAAAAAAAAAAATAAAAGATCTGGAGCGGAAATGAAACTCGCTCCTATGAAGCTGTCCTCCACAAAGGATAAGCCATAAGGGGAACATAGAAACTGGTCTATTTCTCCTCAGAATTACAGGTTAAAAGTTACTCGGAAGACAAAGGAGCCTGCCTACAAGAATCACCACGCCAACTCTGACGTGACGACAGTTTGAACTGTCGTCACATGGTCGTCACGTCCGTCGCGACATCGCGATCGAAAGTCGAAACCACCAACAGACAGGGTAAGATATGCCGGCAGGCTTTCAAACTTTTATGATTGGTGGTCAGTGATGCTATTATAATGTCATAGATAAAAGGGTACCTAAAAGATGCCTCTTTTGAGTCAACGACTTTTATTGTTCCTTCGGTACATTCGAGTTCACCAAAACAGAGAAACGTTCCTGTAAGGCTAATACTTCCATGTCGGAAAATATTGATATACGAACGTCCTATCCATGATCTTACATGTAATAGACGCTATTACGGAATGCAAACTTTGCTTAGATCAACTTTTAATTCCTTCATTTTTAATTAGAAAACATAATGGGAAATATAGATTCATACTAAACTTCAAATAACTGAACAGATTTATTGACACCTCTTATGTTCAACTTAAGATTTATAAACAGCACCAAAGCTTGTTTTTAAAACTATTTTATAAGTCCTCTAAACCTGAGGGATGCTTAATTTTTGATTAGCATTAATCATAATAATAAAAACATATACACATGTAGGTATATTCGTTTTAAATTTGGAGAAAAACTAATAATTTAATGTATTTTGGCCGTATTACTGCGTCCGTTGTCTGGATCAAAATAATGAAAGCAGTGACCAATTTACTGAGATCAAGTAGTCACAATATATT
Organism: Bicyclus anynana; assembly: GCF_947172395.1. NCBI lineage: Eukaryota > Metazoa > Arthropoda > Insecta > Lepidoptera > Nymphalidae > Bicyclus > Bicyclus anynana. Next base: position 16,321,837 of record NC_069083.1, read on the forward strand.
TTGATGATATTTTATTATATCTAATAATAGCTTATACTCCCAAAAGGCCTTGGGGATTATTATCAGTACCTACTGTTCATCTATGCTTATAATAAATCTGTTGAGAGGTCAACTTAATAATGTTCGTAAGTTCCTGGGTTTCATAATCAATTCTCAGAACAGAACTACAAATCACTTTACCTGAGGAAAAGATTTTGAAAATTAAAAAGGAAGTCAATAAATTGCAAATATTAACTGTATTATAGCTGTAAGGTCATATCATTCGCTTGTTTATTGGGGTTACTTACTTTAGAATACCCGCCGTCCGATACGGATGGCTCTAAACAAACGAGAAAAAAGAAAAAAAAAAAAAAAAAAAACAAAAATGGAAATATGACAATATTTGAAAGATTACAAATAGAACAAATATTTGACCATCATCATTATTAACTAGTATTTAGTGGTTAATGATATTCATCAAACTGAGTTTTGTATAGAAATCTATAGCGAAGCCTCAACTACGGGTTGGGGAGCGGCCTGTGGAGAGGAACGTGCTAGTGTTATGTGGTCGGACACAGTACGTGAACGACACATCTATTATTTAGTACAATAATTATTTTTATTGGCAGCATTCCGGACTCGACGGAAAATTTTGCAAAGTTTTATCAAAATACTCAAATTATTCTTACGAATTCTCAGCTATTTCATACACTAACCGCATGGGAGGCGGTGAATTCCCAAACCTTACAACAAACAAGAAACTGTATACTGTAACTTGCATCTTACAAGTACATCAGTTCAGCAGACTATTATGTCGCAGATAAAGAACCACGTTGCGTCCATCCAAAAATTGAATGGGAACTATCATGATGCCAACCTTTTGGAAAACCAGAAACTGATTTATTCACAAGGAGGCTGACTAAAAAATGTGCAAGATACATTTCTTGGCATAGAGATCCTGACGCTTTTATTATAGATGCATTTACAATTTAATAGTTGAGTAAAATATTTGATAACAATGCAAAAAGGATCAATGATAGCCCCACTCTGGCTGACACAACCGTGGTACCCCTTATAAAAGAGTCTTTTTACTTTCAGAACCACTTATAATTAAACCACCATAAACGCTGTTTATCTCCCATTCCAGCAACCGAGATGTACATCAAGAGATTGCCCTGGTTACAGGAATGTTGTCTTCTCTTTCCGAGAACTCAGTAAGGCAATACAATACAAACCTAAAGAAGTGGTGTATATATTTTGTAAATACAGTAATATTAATTTGTATCTTGGTACCGTACCAAATGTTATAAGTTTTTTAATATTATTTTATGAATCAGGTTTGCAATATGGAACAGCTGTAGATCAGCTCTTTGACTAATTCTGGGCGAAGAAGTGGTCAATGATAACCATATTAAAACTTTAATGAGGGAGTTTATAGACTAAACAAATACAAAACTATTATACCTGGGAAACATTTATTATACTTACTTTTTATAGCAAATTGGTTCTCCAATGAATCATTGAGTTTCAAAAAACTGAATTAAAATATTTTCTATTTAATAATGATACCCGATTTAATCAAAAGCTCTCGTCCTGAAACATCTCAATTGATTCATCATCTGTATTGATTATTCCAAATTTTCCAGAAATATGTCCTGTTGGTACACTACATTTTTATTTTCATACAACACAAAGCTTGCGTAGTGAAAATAAACTTTTTATAAGACCTAGAAAGTCACAAAAATCAGTTGTGCTCACAGTGTGCCACGACTTCCAAAGCTAATGGGCTGAATATAAATTTAAATCTGATTATAAAATATGCAGGGTGGAGCAGTAACTCCCTAACATTTGAAAAATTCTGTAATAGATATATAACTAAGTATAATTTTGATAGTTTTGTACTTTTCAATACTGTTTATATTAAAAATAATGTTCTAATGATTGATCACAAGACCGATAATAATAATTGATCAACAATTTTAATAATTGTATCTTTTTTCCTCGGGAATAAAATTATTCACTGTGATCTAAAAGTTGATATTTTCACTCTCAACATCTACTGTGTATACTTTGTGGTAATCTAGAGGACAAACCTGAAGCATAATTAATGATTAAACGAACTTACCTGTACGTGAAGTTCTATCATAATTATGCGAAGGTTTGTCCGAATAGATTACCACCCCGCCCACCCCATTGTGCAATTTCCCGAATAATATATAAAGTCTATATAATTTATATATACAATATTTATTATATAATATGATTATATAAGAATTACTACTTGTCTAACTTAATTTCAATTTCAAATTTTGAATATCAACTTTAGTAACTGCATAAACTGCTCTGCTCTAAACTGAATGAAGATTACAGATCCGGTAGCAGGGATACCAGTATAAAAAAAAAAAAAAAATCCATCTCAAATACAGTGTGGACTGGCAGCACCGTGTGTTTACTACTGTGTATACTTTGTGGTAATCTATTCGGACAAACCTTCGCATAATTATGATAGAACTTCACGTACAGGTAAGTTCGTTTAATCATTAATTATATTTTTCCAATGCTCTGTTTTCATAAAAATCAACATAAAAAAATATACATCTATATCACTCAAACTCAAACTGTTCGTGCCGTGTTGCAAGAACCAGCTTTCTTGACTAAGGGCCCCGTATTGGTTCCAAACTAGTCGGCATACTCCGACCTAATATCACGTGAGTTTTAGCCAGTTTTAGCCGTGTTTCATAATCTAAGTCATGTAGTTTGAGACTGAGAAAAAGTTTTGATCTAATTAGCATACGTTAACAGGACTAAGAGGCCGTACTCTAGTATTTTAGCTGAGTACGAACTAGGCCTATCGGTTTAATGTGATTTGTAGCCATTTTAAATTACTAAGAAAAAATTAAAATACTGCGGTTGTTCTATCTACTAATATTTTAATTAATAAAAGGTATGTAAAACTGTTTTTACAAAGAATATGTTTAGCTGCTTTCATTGGGGCTAGCAAAATACTTCTCTTTCAAATAATAGCTACATGGGTGACAATTAGATCGAAGAACGTTAGAACTCATGCACTCGGATGAACAGAAGTAAACTTGTTTGCACCAATTGCATAAAATCTTTCCGCCTTTCAGTGGCAGGATACATTCAAAACACACGTCGTACTTTTTTGCCTGAAAGGAAAAAGTTTAACTATAGTATGTAGTGATCGTCATGAAATTATATATAGCGCGAAAACACTTACGTCATTATCTAATTCTGGCTTCACGTAAGACAGTTGCCATTGAAAAAAAGCTAATTTAAACTTTTTCTCAGACTTGTACTGTTTCAACAGCCGGCCAACGTCTTTATCTATAGCTGTTTTTATTGGTGTAGTAATCTTTGATGCGATAGCTAAGTCGCTGTTAAGTCGATCATAATTCTGCCACGATAAAAACACAACGATGCTCAGTAAATGCGTCATGATACGTTGGTCTTTGTATACCTTCTTCTTAGTATCAGATAATATATCCCATATTTCGAGACAACGTTGTGGGGAGAGCCATAACCCTGCACTTTTTAAATCTTGGCATGACTTTAATATAATTTGCCAGTGTCGGTGTTTGTATCTGAAACATTCAAATCCAATCTATCCAACTACTACATTGGATGAAACCTTCTCAAGTTTCCAGCCAAATTTCTGAAATATTTAAGTAAGTTACAAGTATCTTCTACTTTTGGCATCTAAATAACATTATCAACAAAAGAAGTTTTACGACAAGGATGAAATTTTACGATTGCTTTTGACTTCGTTGTTTTGTGTTGTTACTTTAATTTGCTATCTATGAAGCTGTGAACAATTCAGGGTCTGCATGTGGTCTTACTTACTTATCAATGGATACAATAAGATCTTTCATGATTTTGGCTTGTACCCATCTAACGTAAACGAGCCGTGCACAGTCGGTCACAAGATCAATCGCTTGTCTATAATCTTCGACATCATCCGCGCCTTTTCCAGTTTGTTTCATAGATGACTTGTTGCTTTTCATAGATTTATCACCTTTTTTACTAACTTTTGTTTCTGAAATTTTCCCTGCTGTAAAACGGTATAAAAGTATTATATTTTAGCACGCTTAGTGAAACATTTTAGCGGAGCTTTAAGACCGAAATGAATTAATTGATTATGAAACACGGCTAAAACTCACGTGATATTAGGTCGGAGTATACCCGACTAGTTTCGAACCCATACGGGGCCCTTAGTCATGAGCTGGTTCTTGCATCGCGGCACGATCCAAACTGATCGTGCCGCGAACTAGTCGGGCATACTCCGACGTAATATCACGTGAGTTTTAGCCGTGTTTCATAATCAATTAATATGAATAACACTCACGATAGTTTAAATTCAAAAAACCGAAATGAATTCTTAATATATGTATTTAAAATGTTGTTATACACATTAAGCCCATAATAAGTACCTACTTCAAATCAAATAAAAATGCTAACAACTAAACGAAATTGGCAAAGGCATAGGAAGTCTCCTACCAGGTGGATTAACAGCTTTCGAATGGGAGTTTTCCACTTCATTTAATGTTTGTTTGGCGAAAACAAAGAAATTCTGGAATTTTTCTTCACGATTCTGACATTGTAGCAATGGATCAGCTCCATATAGCAAAAGGTCTGTTAACTGAAATAATGTAATTATTTTGATATGAAAATGTCCTCAATTTAGAATGTATATATCATAGAATACACGTGTAGTGATGATTCTTTACCCTTTGCAGTCGTTCTACGCTCGTAATGTTTTTAAAGTATGGGAAACTAAACATTTTCAAAAGAACACTTTGATTACAATTATTTATAACCGCGTTTAGATTTATTTTAGGATTCTTTATAAAAACATTGAAAATTTCATCGGTTTTGCTCATCGCGACATCTAGCGCAGCACAACCTTTATACAATGCTGTAGGATTGCAATTGTAATCAAGTAATAGTGCCAATAATTGATGACAGATCTGTAATCAACAATTTATATCTGTAGTCATTCTAAATAAGTCCTGTAATTCTCTTTATGTTATACAACGTACATCATCTTCCATTTCGTTTTCAGTCTTCTTTGCTAAAACGGCATGAAGAAGTGTAGGTCCATCAATTTGTTCAGCTGTTAGTCCTTGGAGATCTTGTTCATGGACTAGCCTGTGCTGTGCATCAGCTCCGGACTCCAACAATGCTCTCACAATTTCAAGATTATCGTATGATAATGAACGAGATACAGCAATATCCAAAGGAGTGTAATTATATAGCTTAAAATTAACATAATATTATTAATTTATATTAGAAATCTAAATAACTAAAATAAATTGATTATATCTAATATCTTGCCTGATGGTAAATTTCGTTAATGTTTGCTCCATAATGCACTAAATGCCGTATCAAATCAGGGGAATTAGACATTACAGCTAATAAAAGAGCGGGATGTGGACATCGCACTAACTTTGGGTTAGCTCCGTCTGATAACAATTGCAGAATGGTAGACATTGCTCTTTGTAATCTACAATAATTACAAAAAAGTGAGATATTAGTGAATTAAAAAGTGAGATAGAATAAGCTAGTTGCGACTGTTTTTTAGACTGTTTTTTGTCCTCTAAGCGATTTAGTTAATTTTTATCATAGATTTCAATAATTGTTACATAAAAATATGCAATTATTTTATACTGACTTATTGGACTTTAATATATCTGTTTTAGTAATTGAAATTTCTTCATTTTCTATGTTTTGCCACATAATTTCTTTGCTTGTTTTCCTTATATCTCTCAATATTTTATTGGACTGTGACTTTTTTACACTCTTATCAGTCACTTTCTTGGGTTCGTCGTCGAAAGTGTCCATGTCAACTTCTTTAACCATATCGATAACATTCAGAATAAACTGTACAGGACCGGCCTCCGTTGATAATAAATTAACATCTGATACTGTAGTAGAATATTCACGGGCTATACTCTCATAAAGTTTCTTATTTTCAGAAAATAGATCATCTGATTTCAAAACATCTTCAGGAACGGTACTTTGAATAATTTCAGTCTTTTTTCTAGTTCCCGGTTGATCTTTAATCGATAGAAAAGACTTTATTTTTTTCGAACTCATTATTCTGTTACTTTTACTGGGACTCTTTGTTAACGCACTGCTTATACCAGAAAGGTGTTCACGTGTCATATTCCACTCAATTACTGTCAGTTCTACTGGCCCTATAAAAGTGCAGTACGTTTTGTATTCATACGTTTTCTAAAGTAACTATAATAGGTACATCATTTTACAATCAAGTTGAATTAAGAATTAAAAAAAACTAACCCTTAACTTGATCTATTGCAGCCGGTAATAAAGCTTTTAGCATTTCGCTAGGTGGTATATCGTGAACAATGCAGATATATTGCATTAAGGCCACTCCAAGAGGTGTACAACAGCTGTCATTGTAAGAGTCCACATTTGCACCAGCCTCCACCAGAAAATGTACAGTATCTGGTTTATCTCCAACCTAAAGTTTTGAAATATGGGTATTTGTAAAAGATAATAAAGATAATATTACAAGTATGAACAGTATGCCTGCCTTCCGAATCGGTCGTAGAATCTTTACAAATAGTCAACCGACGTTTCAAAAGTGCTTGTTAACTAAGGCTACTTAAAATAAATGAATTTAGAAATTTGACAAAAAATTTAAAGAAATACAGAAATATCTTTAATAGATCAGAGATCTTATCAATTTCTATATCAGGCAAGGAAATACGTATTGTACTTAGTTTGTATTAAGTTAATACGTAAAAAAGTAATTATTTGTAGGAAATATGATGTAAATTAAAATCATCATAAACTCTTACAGTAGCATACATAACCGCTGAATTGCCTCGGACATCAGCAACGTCTGGATTAACATGGTTATCGTTCACCAACTGGGCAACAACGTCGATATGACCTAAGAAGGCAGCCATGAGTACTGTTCTAAAAGTACAAAAGTAAATTTTATTATTTATAATAATCTCAAAATACACTAGTAAAGTATTTGGTCTGTCAATTACTTATTAGTAAAATAAAACTTACCGTTAAGTCACTAGCGGCAAAGCTTTATAAAAAATACTCTTACCTACAATCTAATTCGTGATTTCCAGCTAGTTTAAACTGTATTCTAGGTCCCGTGAGAATATACTTCAGATCTAATCTTTTATCACATCGCTGTTTCTCGTGTTTATAACTATGTTTCATCATATTTATCACCGTGCTATTGTTATTCCAAGCGTAATAGGTGTTTTCGTTATCAAAAGAATCCCGGTCATTCTAAAAAGTAACAATTTAGCTAGCTAACTAGCAAATCTTAATTTTAATGTCTCTTTTCCCATATCCCACATACGTGGGCTCAGCAAAATATGTCAATCTCCTCAATTCATCTCTATTACTCGTCAACTCATCATCCACTGCCTTTACACACAAGTCATCTTTCACACACTCCAACCATCTCTTCTCTGGTCTTCCTCTGGGAAATTCAAAATTCTTCTTTCTTCTTCTTCTTATTTGAGCTTCTTAAAAAGAGTTTATTTTTAAAACAAATACATTACATTTTTATCTGTAGGCTATCCAAAACCTTAACATAAGCAAGATTTAATTTGTAAAATGCACAATTAAATCATCTCGAATTTAACACAACACCTAAAATATGGCATATCAGTTTAAATAGTAAATAGTTCACTTGTTCCGGGCCCGGTTCCACTTCTTTTAAAGTGTATAACTTTCCTTTGTAGTAATCACGATCAAAAGATTCGGTATAGCAAAGAGGACTATCAAGATCAGTGCAATAACTGGGGTAGAGTTTTCTCCATTTCTCTGCAGCTATCAGCGGGTCTGCGCCGCTCTGTTTGAGAAGCTCAATGGCTTTGTTTGTTTCTCCGATCTAGAAATAATATACCAGTCATGAAACACGTAACAGTACTCCTACTTTTGGATTAGTTATATAGATCCTAATTATTCTCTCCTTGTTCTTATCCCACTTAAGTAGCAAAATATGTCATTCTCCTGGATCTTAATATTTGTTCTAAATATTCATTATCAGACTATTTTTAATGACTTACTACAGGGTTAGGTTAGGTCAGGTGCTTTAATGCGTTATAACAAAAATATATTGGGTATTGATAATTACCTGGACTGGCTTAACGTGTCCAAGCCACAGAGGTCCTTGGACACCTTACATCACCAAATTCCCAATTCTAACCTACTGAACATTTTTCGGAAGAAGAAAGCTTTAAATTTCATATCTCGACCAATGACTCGAAACCACCAAACCACTGGACCAAAGAGGCAGTTAACTATTGCAATAGTACTAACTTTTTCGATTTCTGTACATAACAAAATCCTGTGAGACTCCACAACAGTTCGCCCAATATTTGTACTAACAAACTCTGGCACAATGCTCGGGCCTTCAGGTCTCCAAGCTAGCCTCACTAACTGATTTCCACGCCACAGACCCACATCTTCGTGGGCATCAGCATGAGATTGTATTCCTGGGCCCCATCGTACATCATTTAAAAATAAACCCTGAAACAAAACCCTTATAGGTTTGTTAAGATTGACTTTCAAAATTTGACTGTTGTGGCTATTTAAGAGTAGGTATTTATTCGTAGAACAGCGATTATATCTGAGTTCTAAAATCTATGACTATTAATACTACCTAGTTACTTAGCTAGCTAGCTACTAGTTATTTTAACATAAACTCAGAGAACGAGTGATAACGTAACGCTATTAGAAAACGATTTTTGCATAACTGACAATACTATTGATAAAGAAAGATGAGGACGAATTCGAAAATTATACTGTCGAATTAAGATCGTTTACAAAAACTGATACAAATAAAGGAGGTATGTATGAGAGGAATTACATAAAATGTTCTTCCATCCGGAAATGACAGAGTTCCATAACCATGCATCTTGTTGCAATAGAAGTGTCCCTCGTACGTAATGTCCAAGTTTTCAGAGCCGTGGTACTGCCAGCGGTAGTCGCCCACACCGTGCATAGTGTCCCGAATAAAATGGCCATCGTAAGATTCTATTGACTGAAAATCATTTTTGAAATGAGATTTTTTTAACGAGGTCTTATTGTGGAAATAGTTACATTAGCTATTTCAGAAAAATATTCTAAGCTTTCTATTCGTTTATCACTAAATACTTAACGTTCGTAACGGAATTATTATCTTTTATTTCCTAGTCTGCGACTTAGCTCAGTTTTTTAGCATAACTAATCTCCTTTTGTTTTCCATGAAATTCTGGTTTCAGAATGAGGAATGTATTTACTTTAATAAAATTTAATAAATTGTGTAGTATTCCATTATTACATATTATGTAGGCTTCACTTATTATTATTTGGTTTATTTCCTAGTCTACAACTTTGCTCAGTTTTTAACATTACAAATTTCCTTTTGTGTTCCATGAAATTTTGGTTTAGCTATTACGTGGTTATAATAAGTAAATTTTGCGGATGTTTAATAAAATGTTTGAATAATAGTTTTGGCCTACCTGAGCTCCAGACCAATGGTATTCGCCTTCTCCACATTTCCTGTTTTCCTTGTCCTTTTCTCCCAAGTAATATTCTTGGTATTCCCAATTTTTGTCACGAAGAGTCGGCGGTGGTTGACAGAATGTAGTAAATTTATCAGATTCAGACATTGCTCAGTTTCAAAGCATAATGTATAATGTGTAATAGCTGACTACTTGAATTTAACGTTATTTTTAAAGCAATCTCCAAAATATCGACGTGAATCAGAATAATAAAATACTAGGACAATACATGTAATAAAATATCATTTTGATGTCTATTTTGTCAATCAAGTGATATATAGACGTTAAAATAGAGTTCCGAAGTTATTTCTGTTGCCAATAAATAAAAAATAAAACAATTAAAACTTCATTTGATGAATAATTTGTAAGCTAACAATCGGACTGGATATTGTTTGGTAGTTGATAAAATAAAAAAACAATTAAAACAAAAAACACGTTTAATTAGGTACTTCATACCTGGAATATTAAATTATTTAATCTAGGAATTTGTCAAAAAAATATAAAATGTTATAAAAATCAATATAAAATTAAAGAAAAATGCATTTGGCATTGATCCTTTTAACTAGCTTATTTACAGTTTCGTAATCTTATTCAATTTTACCTTTATTAATAGGTACTTTATTCTTTAGAATCCAGGTATTTATCAAAAAATATATGACTTTTTAGGCATAAAAGTAATATAAAATTAAAACTATTTGCAGTTTTCGGAAATATGAGCCGGTTATTTAGGATTTAGGATACAGCCCCTGTTAAACTATGTAAATAGGTACTTTACTCCCACGGTCCAACTCTCTTATGTTGCGATCATTAGATATATCTAGCAGTTCTAGCACATATACAGGTTGCTCGGGAGTAAGTCCCATAAGCTCAAGGTATTAAAGAGACCACTTATAGGAACCGATCTGCTTACCTAATATTTTATTAACTACAAAAAAATCCATTTTATTACACAAAGTAATTCAAGTAATACCATGTGACATACGCCTTTAGCTAACAAAGTTGCATTTTAAAGTATAAATACGTCATTTATAAGGGACATATTTTAAGATCGATTTACAAAAGAAATATGATTTACTCCGAAAATATTCATTTTAGGACACAAATGTTCCTTGAACATTTTGAAATAATTTTAGTTAAAAAATATAACCCTAGACTTATGGAAAATACTCCCGAGCAGCCTGTATACATTTTCAATAATCTTTATCCTATATTTATAATTTGTATAATCTTGTCTTTGCAATTGTTGACTTGGGTTTCTTAACAGCAACAGCAACAGCTGGATTTTGCGCTTTCAAAGTAAGTGTATTCCTGCAATTAGAGATGTCAAAGTCAGAACATGATTGTGTTGGAAATTAGAAGGTACTGTCACTCTAGCCATGTTACATAGCGATTCTTTTCCTACAATCACTAACGCTTCAAAAATTAAAATATGGTACGACTAGCAAACTGAAGTGGCAGTGGGCGGGCCATATTTGTCGCAGAACAGATGGCCGTTGGAGCAGACATGTTCTGGAGTGGAGACCACGTATCAGCAAGCGCAGAGTAGGACTAGGACTAGGACTCCAGCTAGGTGGTCCAACGATATCAAGAAGGTAGTGGGAAGTGGCTGGATGAGGAAGGATCGTGTGTGGTGGCACGCTCTAGGAAAGGCCTTTGTCCAGCAGTGGACGGATACAGGCTGATGACTGAAGACCAATTCAATATAATCGTTATGAATGTCCAAAATAAAAAAACTTAGATGTTGTAGGTACATACTTAGAAGTCGTTCAATTAAAATTGAAACAATCATAAACTTCGGAATTTGCGAAGAACCGAATTTCGCAGCTTGTCTTGTCGCAGACGTTCGCTACTTAAGAATAAAAATATACTTACCAACAAAAAGGCCGCAGCTAAAATCAATGCCTTGTGCTTCGGTTGCACGGTTTGTACTGGATATCTGATGTTTGTAGCGAAACTGACGAGGTCGCGATCCCACGCGTGGGTAATTCTGCCCACTTGGCGGAGAGAATCGCCAGTTAAGATCTATAATCAAATGTTTAATTGAATAATTGTTTGAGTAAATTCTATTTTATTAATAGTTCATCATCATTATCATCACCACCATCATCATCATCAATTCATCATCATCATCAACATCATCTGATGGACGTCCACTCCTGGACATAGGCCTCTTGCAAGGACTTCCAAACACAACGGTCTCGAGCCTAAGAAGAAAAAAATTACAACCGATCAAAGAACGAATTTAAGAAAAGAAATTCCTCAAATGACAGTATTTTAAAAATACATTGGATATTTCTACATTAACTTGTAAATGAACATAGTCGTACTTATCTTAAATAGGTACTATAACTAATATGGTCTTTTTTTTAACAGAAGAATATTTGCCATATCGTTTTTTATGAAATATGACCAATATTCAAATTCCCCTCCAACTAGTCGGGCAAGACTGTGCTAGGAGTGGGTACGACAATAGACCAACGGGGTGGGGATCGAACCACCACCCCTCGGTGATAAGTCCGACCGCTCTTACCGTTGAGCTATTGAGGCTTATGTGACTAATATATGAAACAATAGATGGACAAGACAAAAATGTCCAAAATCTGAGATCTTACTCTGTTAGCAATTAATCTCAGCTAAGTAAGTAATCTGCGGTCGATTCAGTAATTACTTTGATAGATGGCCGCAAAGTTCCCTCGCCTACGTAGTTAGTGAATATGTTATTGTCAGTCAATACTGTGATTGATTACAATTGCAATTTGCGACTGTAAAACCCAAGTGATTTATCACCACTGAATATCCGCTCGTTTATTATTTCAACAATTTATTCCATTGAAATTATTAATTCAGTACCATTTATTATTATGGTTATAAACACGAAAAAAATTAATCAACATTTAATAATCACGATTAAATAATAATACAAAAAAGTCGATGTGATTTTTGTCAAAAATCAAATCAAAATCAAAAATCCTTTATTTCAAGTAGGCTCAGTTTACAAGCACTTTTGACACGTCAGTTGACTATTTGTAAAGATTCTACCACCGGTTCGGAAGGCAGGTTCTGCTGAGAAGATACCGGCAAGAAACTCAACAGTTGCTCTTTTGAAAAAGTCATACAGTATTATAATTTACAATTGATAACAATTACAATTTCTTATAGCTTTATTTCCTATAAGAAATTGTAATTGTTATCAATTGTAAATTATAATACTGTATGACTTTTTCAAAAGAGCCATACAGTATTATAATTTATAATTGTTTTAATAATACTACTTTTTTTAACTAACGACTAATACTGACATTTTTTTAGGAATTCGGAAGCAATTTCCGTTAATTTATAAAAACATAACAATGTAGTGAAGAATGAACTGACGGCATTGCTTGACGCCTTGGTCTATTGGAATTTTAGAAAAAAAGAAAAAAATATAGTAGCAGTTAGACCTAAGCGTCTAATAATTTGTTTTTTTGTCTCTCATTTATTTATTTGTCATTTTTTAATTTTCAACAATGTTAATATAAAATAATATTGAAAAACTCTTGAAAATTTATAAAAAAAATAAACCCGCAGCGGGACATTTGAGTGCCCAAGCAACCGACGCGCGGTCAGGGCTATACAGTAAGGAAACCTCCTGGAGATGTCTCGTACTTTCTAAGATATCATTTTCATTATTGAAGATTATTTGGAGACTAGATTTAAACTTTTTATCACGATCAGTCAAGGACGTAGCCAGGATTCTATCTAGGGGGAGGGGGGAGGCCATAACAAGCTATACTTACTCAAATTAAGTAATTTTCACTTAAGTAGTCAAGGTCGTAGACAGGATTTTAAACAGAGGGGGAGGGGGTCAGTACGTACGTCACCAATGGTCCCTCCTTCCATCCTGTATCGTAATCTAACCTTAAATTCCGAGAGTTGCAAAGACCGACGTCGCCAGCCCGCAGGCCCTTCAATGACGTACAACACGGTGTCGTTCACGTCTCGCACCAGGTAGAATGGCACCACCCACGTCCACTGCTGCTGTATCCTCCCGATGTAGTCTCCCGGAGGAGTCACTACCTTCATTTCCTGTTATCAGATTAAAGGAAATAGTGTTGTTACATACTCGTAGAACCTAATTAAAATAATCATCAAACTTGACGCATAATAAGTGAGTTCGATAGAGTATTGATGGTTTAGTCACCTATAGGCAATGATATATTTTATTAAAGACATAGACATTATTATTAAAGCACTAGGACGTCAAAACGGAGGCGAGCAAAGGCGTCTATTTGTCTTAATTTCATTTAGTCGCAAAGTTGTAAACAACGAAGGTTTCTTTAATACATAACAATTCTTAAATAATGTTTACATTGCTGAGTTGTGTGATAATTTACCATAACGACAGGTTCTTAAACATTCAGTCGATTTATTTATTGACTTGATGACTCATCGTTCAGTTTTGACTCAGGCAATATAAAACTGTGACAGTTTCTGTTCTTTTTTCAAGCTATGCTTTTCACAGTAATTGACTGCAAATAAGTTTGATGGTGATCCAGAGTATGGTAAAACGAGTTTGCCTCTTAGTCCCATTTACTCTTAACATGAAGATGTTTTATATAAATGGTAGAGAATACGATAGCCGGAAGGACATTCTCAAAGTAATTCTGAGGTACATACGCTTGGGAAACCCGGCCATAGGATATCGATTACGTAGCAGAGCGCTACGATCTATGCTACGTCTATTACGTATCCTATTGGTTGCCCGTTCATTCTCACTCACACAGTTTCCTTCCCAGATTCGGAACTATCAAAACTATTATATTTGCTTATAATGTAGCTTTCCATTGGTGAAAGAATTTTTCAAATCGGTTTAGTGGTTTAAGCGTAAAAGTATAACAAACTCACATTCGTTCGTTCGTCATTTATAAAGTAGTTAATATTGTTTTCTAAGTTTTAGATCTAGTCTATAACTAAAAATATGTCTGTTTTTTCTCATTTACTAACCTGTAATCTACAAGGGAACAAACAAGATGCTGCAGCCAGGCGTCTATGCAGCACCAAAGCTTCTTGTCTTGTATTGTCATGGAGATGCATGACGAAGGCTCGACCTGAGCCACACAAGCACCGTTGTGTCTTATCCGATACCTCACATGCTATGTAGAGAGTTTCCCCTTGTGGGACCTTCACTATGTAACGGTTCTCCGATTCTACTGTTGCAGTTACTGAAATGTAAAATCATATTTTAAACTAAACGTGTTTGCTTAATGACAAGCTGTTATGTTTCTTTACTTTAAATCATTATTTTATACAAAAGAGATAGAGCATAAACAGTCTTGCACATGAATGGCCTCAAATTGATATCACAATAATTCTGTGATTTTTTAAATCCTTTAAGATAATAATAATTAAGAAGTCTATAAGAATTTTTTAATCCGTAATAGTTCTGAAATTCTTACAACTATTCAATGAATATGTTATTTATTTTATTTTGCTATTCTCCGTGAAAAATATCATATCATATCATAATGAAAAATTCTTTTTCTTGGCGTAACCGTCAACACGTCATCACAATATATGCAATACACCAAGTCATCCAGGACACTACCCTGCGATGTGAGGCATAACACTGAAAATGGCCCCAGCTCAGCATACGTGACCATTTGAATTAGGAGTTGTAGCGCTGATTTTCAACTGCAACCACAGATCGGGTACCGCCACAAACACTGCCAACAAAACCTTATAATCTAAACCAAACCTACACTGACATTTAAACTAAAAATGTTTTCTAACCATCAACAAGTTCCACAGTCTGTTGTATCTGTAGACTTGTAGCGCCGATGAGGAAGTCCAGGCCGTGCATGGGGATGAATTGCCCTCTCGCGGCAGTCGATTGCCACCCTGTAGTCGACACCGGAAGCTCGGCCCGGTCACCCTCTGTAAACAATATCAATGCAGCTTAGCATATAAACATAGAAGTGTCTGTTTGTGATTTCAAAATGAATGTGTTTTCTCAAGTCTTTTACACTTTAATTAAGTAAGTAGCTAAGTATCTTTACACGATACTAAAATACATGTTTTTTTTAAATTGTGTGACTGTCTGTTTGTCAAGGTTAATCTCTAGAACAGCCGAACTAATGGATTGGAACTTTCTTTATAGAAAACGTTATTGAGCACCATAAAGACATGTATTGAATATCCACAGTTACCAATTCATTCTAGCAGAGCTACTGCGCGTTTTGGTATTGACTTATGATAGGGTAACCTTATTTATTGTGGATTTAGATTTTCTATACAGTTAATTAGATTTCCTATCATTAATAAAAAGAAGGCCATGGAAAATACAATATTCCCTACGCTTCTGTATGGGTGTCAAACATGGACACTGACCAAACGAATTATTGACAAAATACAAAAATTCCAAAGAGCGACAGAGCGCAGCATGTTGGGCTTAAAACTCAGCGACCGTCAAAGGAACGTTGACATAAGGAATAGGACAAAACTAATTGATGCTGCAGAACTGGCGTGCAAACTAAAATGGCGATGGGCAGGTCACGTGGCGCGCACTAGAGACGGTCGGTGGAGCGAGAGAGTGTTACATTGGTGGCCGCGTGATCACATCCGGCCGCGCGGCAGACCGCACGCTCGTTGGAGAGACGATATCGAAGAGGTCGCAGGTCGTACATGGACGAGGCTTGCTGCAGACAGAGAGCGTTGGGTAGCGATGGAGGAGGCCTTTACCCGAAAATGGGTACCCAAATAAAACAATTAGAAAATTATCAACCTACAATAAATATTTATTATTTTAGAATTAAGTTTTGTTAATTTAATTTAGTTTTAAGTTCTTTATCCTTTTTAATTGTTTGTATTATATTATTTTGTATGTGTGATTTGGGAATAAACGGCTTATTATTATTATTATTATTATTATTATCATTAATATTTTTTTTTGAAACACGTTTCGTTAGTCTAATTCGTTTGAGTGTTTCGTTAGTCTAATCTAAAACAGAGAAAATAGTATAGGTACTTTAAATGTTTTTTTTAAATGTTTGTCTGTGTGAAAGATTTTCGTGCGGTTATTCACAGGTAGATTAGGTAAGTGAAACGACTAAAAAAACATATTAATTTATCCAATAAAAAACAGCATTTAATGTGGACGAAAACGCACTAATTTTAATAGATAACTCCGGCTTTAACAGGTATTAAAGTTTAATCAGACATTTGATTAGATAATTCTGTTTTTCTCCTAAATTGGGAATGAAAAAACTTTTATAATATCTATAGATAAATGCAATATAACATTAAATGCTTAGATAAAAACTTTCTTTCGCTCATGAGTTGAAACAATTACTATGACGTCAATCATTGTCTACTTTTGGAAGTCTGTTTGGCTTTCAATATATGGGTGGTAATGGTAAGGTTTACTGCAGTTGTGTGCATTTTAAGAAATTAAATATCACGTGTCTCAAACGGTGAAGGAAAAACATCGTGAGGAAACCTGCATACCAGAGAATTTTGAAGTCTGTCAATCCTCATTGAGCCAGTGTGGTGGACTATTGGCCTAACCCCTCTCATTCTGAGAGGAGACTCGAGCTCAGCAGTGAGCTGAATACGGGTTGATAATGATGAATGGTAAGCTCGGGGAAGGTGCACACTTCAAACTTGCACAGCGTTTGATAGAGACAGCTGACAGACTGCACATTCTGTAACGAAACAATTTCTATTGTACCTATTTGTGTTGACGGTTACGGAGGTAAGGTAGTGACGTACAGAGGTAATTTTTGTGTAATTTTGCATAACTTCTTACCTAAGGCTGGGGGTTGTATATTGATTACGAAGGGCATTGATCTCGTTGTATGACCCTCTAAAACAAAAACAAAGATGTTATGGTTTTTTTATATTCTAATTGTACTATTTAGCTATCTTAGGCCACCTAGTTGTAAAATGAAAATACATTTAACCGAACCTCACTTCTTAAAGGTTATTTTATATTATAGATATATTACGTGGCTACAAAACCACCGCAAAAAGTGATCCGAATTTAGCTACTGCATTGAGCGCACACATGCATAATTTTGTGTTTACTTACATTATATATTTTCTTAAGTATATATAGTTTTTACACTTCCTGAGCACACAACTCGACATTGTAGACAGTATTTAGGTATTAATTGTTTAAATAACGTTCGTTGTTTAATAACCGTCTATAAATGAAATTAAGACATTTATGACATTTATGCACATTTGTCCGCCTCAGCTTTGATGTGTTGGTGCCCTATCTTTAGTATAAAATATCGTTGAAGGTAGACAATGTTACATTCGGCGATAGAGATCATTTATTGCGCTACCTACTTTTTATAGGTATTATACGCCTGTAATAACACTTGCAATTTTATCATGATAGAACGAACGTTGATGATTATAAAAGAGCAACAGTTGAGTTTATTGCGAACTCTTCTCAACAGAAACTGTGTTCCGGACCGGTGGCAGTTTCTACAACTAGTAAAACTCGAAGTTTTAGAAGTTGTAACTTATACCCACTTGAAATAAACTAATTTTGAATTAGATTTGAGAAACACTGATATATAACACAATCAAAATACTTATCGTTCACTTTTTTGTCACCATAAGGATTAAAATCTAAGTTATTATCAAATAACAATGTACCATTGCAAATTTGTTCATTACCTTCAGTTGCTTCAGTGCCTTCAGATTCTACAGCTGAAGGTACGGGTCTATCGCCCGCTCTTCTGTAAGCCATGGCTGCTAAACCTCAAACACTGCTTAATAATGTGAAAAATCTTTAATTAAGATGTTCTTTGTCATTAGAACACGGCGATACTGTGTTATCGACACGATTCAATCGGCCGGCCTGTTATCAACTGATAAATGTTTGCTATTATCATTGGTGAACATGTTGCTGTGTATGTGGCTTAGTTCATGCAGTTTTAGGATGCCGTAATCACACAATAACATTTGGCTACATATCTTGGAAATGCGTTACTATTTAACCTGCGCTTAAGTGGGTTACCCACCGGGTAGGGGTAGGGTAGGGGTAGGGTAGGGGTAGGGTAGGGGTAGGGTAGGGTAGGGTAGGGGTAGGGTAGGGGTAGGGTAGGGTAGGGTATGGTAGGGTAGGGTAGGGTAGGCTAGGGGTAGGGTAGGGAAGGGGTAGGGGTAGTAGAAGGTCCGCTATTCTATACTAAAATAATAGGAAATGATGAATAGGAAAGATTTCTGACGTTGTAGGGGATAATCACTAGATCTACTAAATCGATTTTGAAAATTCTTTTACCAATAGAAAGCCACAATATTTGCGAGTGAGAGTTTATTGTGTAATTAAACTAATAAATTAAAGTGTAATTAGACTAGCTAATAAATATACAAAATATACCAAAGAGCCATTTACTTTATTTTTTTAGAGAGAGGAAGAAAGCTTTTATTTTTTAACTACGGAACCCTACTTCATTGTACGTTAATGCGAGCTTGACCAATCATTACTACATCTTATCGGATAGATTGAAAAAAATATCTAAAAAAATTGTGTGAGGCATAACCTAATTATTTACAACGCACTTCCGTTGTCTTAGCCAAGGGTTTTGCAGGTTAGGAGTCGAAATGTTGTATCAGGGCTACAAATAATAATTTATTGCGACATCTTTTACAAAATTCTCATCAGGTATTTGGGATGATTTGGCGATGTTGCAATCTCAATCAAAATTTGTTAATTTAAAAAACAATATTTTTTACAACAGCATTATTGACTTCCGAACTAACCGCTAGTTCGGAAGTCAATAATGCTGTTGTTAAAATAAACTGTAATATTATCTTGGAAGCCAGCGAATTCCCTATTTATGAGATAGCTACGTGATACTTACATATCTATCTTGAAAAACACATTAATCAGAAAAGTCGTTTGCCTGATCTCTATATTATCTTCTCTTCCAGTGTTGTCGATTTCCCTACCATCAAACTATCTGTATTTTACTCACTTGTGCACTAAATTGTCTCATGATCTTCTCGACTCGAATTTACGAAATTTATTTGAAAACCATTATTACTTGTCAACGTGCGTAGGATGAATGCGGATAAATAAAACAACAATTTCGAAACCATTTATATTAATATGTTATCATGAGCTTGAACATTTTACGAATAAAGTGATAACATTTAAGTTAATGCTTCCACTTGCAAAACTTCAAATCTTCATCTATTAAGTATAATGACTCATTAAAAGTTACTACACACGGGTAACATTTTAATTACTTTATATAAAGATCTCGTATATATGAATATAATAAGCTGGCGTCATAGGTATCTACGAATACGTCAAACTTTTTGTAATAGCCATATTTTGCTCGGAAGACATAGGAAATAGATAGCGTTTCTTTTCTGCAAATAGAGCAGGACAGGCCAATAAGAACCAATCTATAATGGGAGCCAATATGAAAGGAACACAGATTTTAATCTAAACAATTAATCCCTATCATTATGTGGTTTAGATGCTCTGGTAATTTGTTTTATGCATAATAATTTTCAATATATAGGGCTATTTATATTTGTATTATATTCAAGTATGGTATGAAATTAGTTTAAATTGTATGCAGTGATAAGTAATTTGTATGTGACTCCCATTTGTTCCTTCTCCCCTAACGTTATGAATACGAAATACTCGAAATTCTTTAGCGTTCTTCATAAGGATCTACGAGTCTCCGTCCATCTTAAGACGGGAATTTAGACTAAATTAGTTTTGGAAAGCATAATTTTTATTGTCCTAGTATAGTCTAGAGTGATGTTCTAGTGCTAATTGTGCTTTACCTCGTCCAAGCTTCTTTTCTTCTGCCAACAATGGTCTACAAAGTGTAACTCAATTCTCAGATTCTAGATTTGGTTAGTTCTTTATTTATTTAATTTTGTTTATTTCTAGTAATATAAGTTATAACTTGTTGACCATTATTGATAATATCATTTTATCACCAGAGTACGGCTTAGAAGTCATTGTCCAGTTTTATCTAACCTTAATAGGTTTTATCTAGTCTTCGTTAACTTCCCAAGCTGTATAGTTGTTAGTTACCAAATACCGTAAAACGGAATATATATAAGTACATATAGTCGTTTATTATTATATTTAACGACAATTTATATATATGTATAAATAAAATATTATGTAAATTTACTCGAAACATCAATTACATTAGATGATTTAAAATTACATATATTTTTAGAGTTTGCGTTAATCTTTTTCTTCCTTTATTATGTTCTTATAAATATCTCTATATTTTAATACATATATAGATTTTTAAAATTTAAACATACATTTATTTTATAGTTAGTTGTTATTAATATAATACTTAATCAACGTTGACACACTTAAAGAAACATTGTATATAATGTTAGTAAATATTTAACAACGATAGAGACTTTTCCAAACTCCCTTAAACATTACCTACTAATCCAAAAATCATCCCTTAATATTCCGACCCAAAATGTACATCTAACGTTTACTAGAAACTATCATAATGAGAATGCAAATAAATATTTTAAGCAATACGATTATCCAGACGACGTTGAACAGAAGAACATTTAACAATTAAAGCGTGTGAATGTCGCATAAGATTATTAACGATAGCATAGGGTAAGTATACGTTAGACGGATATCAGTTACAATAGAAAAGTTCAACCTATATGCGCTTATGGCTGGTTAAGCGCACATAGAGAAACAGAAATAAAAGTTAACGTCTGTGTCTAGGAATAAATGACATTTAGAAAAAATACAAATATTAAAATGTATTAAAAATTATCATGACTATAATGTTTATTCGTTAGATTTTTAATATTTAAGAGAGAAGCTTTTAACATCGAGATTTTAAACTCGTATCAATTGGGCTTCGCTTCCGTTTCGGTATATATTAATGAGATCAGTGAACTTGGCTCGTAACTTCGGAATCATCGGTTCCTTTTAATTTATCGTTGCAATGCTCTTTGCCATCCCAAATTAAGTTTCAACGTAGCCGGGAGACAGGGACTAGCTTCGCATTCACCATCCAGTTCATCCGCCAAGTTGTCGTGTAATTCTCTCAGAGCCATAAGTGCGGCACGAGCAGCTCTCTGGCAACTCATATCACCTTCGCAAGTAGAATCTGCTTCAGAAAGGAAAACCAAGTCGCAAGTCGTTGGCGGTGCCTCTCCCTGAAACCATTCATAAATTTAATAATTTGATAATTAAAACTACATATCGTAATATTTTCAATATTCAATTTTAGATATTACTTACGCAAAGGTAACAAATCTGATGCAAACTACACAAAGGCAGAAATAGTTGTCCACGATCTCCAGCCAATAAGTCAACACCGCGGCATCTTTGGACTATCTTTGCCAAAACTGGACATGCTCCAGATGAACTTACTGTAACAAACAATTACAACAGTTAGGTGTTTACTTTGAAAATTAATATAGTATTCGTATAAGAAGCTATTACTGACCAGTTGACATCACAGGAATACGATGTCGTCCACTGCCGCCCATGTATCCTTCTGAGAGTTGTTCTTCAATTTTTCCATTCAAATAATGCCCAGCTCCTTGCTCGTCTTCAAAGTCTTCGTTTTTCTCATTACTGTTGGCGAGTGATGGTATCTCATTACTCAAAATTACTTTTTCTTTTTTAATTGCTACTCTTTTGTCCTTGGGTTCACCTTGTTCAGGGGTGTTATGAGGTCCCACAGAAGTTCTTTGCAATTGCAGACTTTGTTTAAAATCCTTTAGGGCCTTTCGCATTTTTTCCAAGCTATAAGCTGCAGCTAAACGGGAAAGAAGCTTTTCTTTCATCTCCTGGTCTTCTTTTGAATCAGATTCTCCACCAATATTAGAATAGTGTAATGCTTCATCAACAATCAAGCCTTCCATATTCCTTAGTTTCTTGTCAATATTATCAAGTTTTGAGTCGTTGTCAGAACCCGAATTTCTCTTTTCAACATCACGAGTTGCAGGGGGTTGTATTTGATTAGTTTGTATTTCAGATTCTGTGTTGGGTTTAGGTTGCATAAAATTTCTTTTAGCAAAACTGTGCTTCCTGAACGAATTTAAGGGATATATAACTTCTTTATTAAACGTATCAAAGTATTGTTTTTTCAACCTATCTTCATTAAGATTGTTAACAAAAGATTTTTGTAGTCTTTTGTCAATACCAAAATAATCAGACCAGTCAATTGATTTCTTTTGAATTTTAATAGGTTTCTCACTTTCATCATCATCGTGGTCATGATCATGATGAGAGTGGTCGTGATTATGCTTGTGGTCATCAGAATGGCTATGGTCATGATTATGTACATGATGCATGTGTTCGTGCTCCTTGTTAGATATTATAGGAGGATGCATATTATGACTGTGTTCCTCATGACTGTGGTCGTTATGGTGAGTTTCATTAGTAATATCTTTGGTATGGTTATTACTTTCCATCATAAGTGTTGGTGGTTTAGTTTCGTGAGAACCCTCAACATATTCACTACTTCGCTTAACTGGAGATTTTATTATCTCATGGTCAGAATCTCCGAATATTTTTGATAAATCATTAATTATCTTTGGATCTGTTCCTGCACTGCTTCTAAACGTTTTAGAACTGTCATGTTTGGCGTGATCTGGGGCAAATCTTTTCTTTTGGCTATTAAAGTTATAGGGTCCACTGCTACGTTTTGATACTGGAAAACGTTTTTCTATAGCTTCGTATCCATATTGATCCTCGTCTGCTAAATCAGAAAGCCCATCATCGTCGAGTGGTTGAAAAGCAATAGCATACTCTTCTCGCATGTCATCTTTATCATCCTCAGGTACTTCATATGAGTTGTTGGGATCGATCGGATTCAAATTTTCTAATGGTTTTTTAATTGCTTCAGTATCAGTTAAGATTGACCTATCAAACTCTGGGTCTGAGCTGCGCTTACGTTTGAAAGCTATCGGGCCCCAGTTATTGGGATAACGCTTCTTGACAATTTTCTCTTTATATAACTTTACAACACCTTGAGGAGCACTCTCAGCGTTATTATTTCGAGCTTTGTTGTTTTTGTATTTTGACCAAAGTTCTCCTAAAAGCACAGCGTATTCAGCATCATTTTCTTCTTTGTTTTCTAATGCATTATTATTTTCCTCACCTTCATTTCTATCCATGAATAAATCACGAAGTCTGTCATTGTCTGAATGCTGGCTGCGTTCACGGAAAGGGGATTCTTGCTTAATATTGGGTCCGTTATAGGCTGAGTTTTTCTTTATTATCTTATACTCGTAAGCTTCCGAAGGCCTTTCATTTCCTAACACCTTTACTATATACTTTGGTGTCGGTTCTTCGTCCATATCTTCCACGTCTTCTGCATAATCAGGTTCTGTAAAAAGTATGCTTATGATGATCATTTCATTAGATTGACGATTGTATTTTCAGTTTTCGTAAAAAGTTATTAATACTGTAATTAAGATCCATTTAGTTATGATACAAAGTTTATCCATAGATTATTATTCGACATATATTGTACTAAGTTGTTAAGTTACCAGGATAGGCTTGTGGTGGTACGAATTCATAAAGCGACTCGTAGTCCGGCGGAGGCAGTCGTCCTTGCATGCGGCTGCGCTGCCGTCGCTGCAGCGCCTCGAGAGCGCCTCGCAAGGACCCGCCGCGGTCGGCCGAGGCGCTGGCCACCGCACAGGCGACCAACACCAACATCCACAACATCTGCATTTCGTTCGATCCTATAAAATACACTTACATGAATTCTTTACATTAAAATCATTGCAAATCTTACTATGTTTGGATGTATGTTTGGATGTTTGTTACTCTATAACGCCGCTACTACTGAAGCGATTTAGCTGAAATTTGGAATGGAAATAGATTTTACTCTGGATTAACATATAGGCTACTTTTTATCCCGAAAAATCCATGGTTTCGTGAGATTTGCGAAAACTGGTGATTTTGATGATATGAATGTTTGTTACTCTTTCACGCCTCAACTACTGAACCGAATTAGCTGAAATTTGGTATTAAGATATATTATAGCCTGGATTAACACATAGACTATTTTTTATTCCGGAAAAATCCATGGTTCCCGAGGGATTTGTGAAAAACTAAATTCCACGCGGACGAAGTTGCGGACGTCCGCTAGTTATAAATATAGTAGTGCTTATACAAAGGTGTGTAGGATATTTTTTTAATTTTAACGTAGAGGGCCGAGTGACAGGGAGAGGGAAAATATTTACGTGGATGTCACCTTCCCTAACTAAATCAACTCTCAATGATATCTCATTTGATAAATTATGATGATAAGTCCTTTAGAAGTTATAAGGCATCAGATGAACGTAACCTACACACCGTTCGAAATCAATAAGTTAATTATTATCTATCAAGGTTGTCCTGTCTGTCTGAACACGATAAATTGAAAGTCTATTTACTTAACGGATTTTCATATGGTTTTTAAAGGACAAAGAGATGTGAAAATTGACGATTAAGATATGACGATTAAGATATTTTAATAGATATTATGATAAAAATGGATATCAATTTGGAATAAAATAATATTTTTCCAATTAATAAAAATTTCAAAAGCAGAAAGTAAAAACTATTCAGCTTGTAAAATATCAAACTTGAAAAAAAAAACTGTTTAGATAAATTACGAAAACGGGTTACAGATTTAGAATCTACATCTGTAAATTGTTCTAGAATTAGTTCAACAGATGCGCCGCTATATCCAAACATTTAACAACAACAATCTTTATTTAAATAGCCCAGAACATGGAAACGGCAAATCATGTTAACATATTTTTGCCCAAGGGACGCCTTAATGTCTTGACCCTATTACCCGGAAGATGTTTACAGAAAACCGGATAATTCTCGTCGCTTCAGTTTAATTTCAGCTCGTTTTCTACATACATTATCATATTAAATGTCTACAAAGCACCACACAGGGTAGATACTTATATTGCGTACGTTATATTGCTGGAAGTTCTTCCACAAATGAAAATTTAATCCCTCAAAGTGGCGTCGTAAATTGAAGAGGGCTTAGTTGAGAAAGTATATTAAATGCAACTAGTCCTAGCATTCGGTTTCACCATGTTATACTAAGTAGATAATATTAATCGTAATGTATATATTTAGGTAAATAGAATTAAGTTTTAGATTTATAATATAGTACTAAGCTAGCGAATTAGGTGATACCTGTAAGGCTAGTTTAAAGTTATGATGATAATAAATAAATAAATGTTAATGACATAGCAAAAAAAATAAAGAAACTAAAAACATTTTCTTCTGAACGTCACCAGAATTTTACTAAAAATTTCGTGGTTTTAACAAAAAAAAAAACACTAATATCGGTTTATCCGGTTTTTTTATAAATATTAAAAAAATAAGAATTCCTGTACAATCAAAATGACTAAGAACTCTAACTGAATAAAGACATTTTGAGTTTGATCATCTGTTTGTAGACAAAGAGATTAGTCCTGATGCCCCGCCCCCGTAATCGTTAACTGGAAATTCATTTATATTCGAAAAAAAACTTTATTGATCCGTGATTTACCAAATTCCCAGATAAACCCCTATGCATATAGCCTAAGATATAGATCAAAATCACAAAATCGTAGTACCGACGCGGTTTTGTCTTGTATGAAGAATCTATTGGACCCCGATTAGATCAAGAACCCGTATTTAATGGCTATACAAAATAGAAACTTTTGGGACAAGCTTTGATACAATATTAATAGTAGTGTTGAGAGTAATATAACCATAAACAATCGGTTGTTCATTAGCACACGAAATTGTAACATTGGATGTCGCGGTATGACCTTGCCTAAAATTTGTAAGCCGATTAGGCTCGTTAAAAATTATTCAGCCTTTACCGTGTTACGTGTGGGACTCAGTGGGCCGATTAAGTATCCACTCATTAACCAATCCACGTAGAACTGATTTTTTTATCCATAATCGGTCTTAGAATATACTAACGGACGCCGGCGACTTCGTCTGCCCTTAGACCGCCTGAATCGCAAAATCCGTTCTTAGCGCGGATACCTACTATCTATAAACCTCCCTGCCTAATTTGAGCCTTGTACGTAGCGGTTTTCGAGATTTCGTGATGAATGACTTTTCGCATTTATATATTAAGATTTATCGCTACTGTTAATAGTTGAAATATTGAAAACAGTTGATTGCATTGTTAAATTAAGTATTTTCATTAAATTGTTTGGTTTGAATTTTATGTGTTGAAAGGTAAGACTAGTTACTTGGCTATAAGACTTGTATTATTAAAAAAAACATGTGTAACCTTGATAACCTCCTTTTAAGTAGGTCAATTGAAACAAAACAGCTACATGTTTTAGTACAACAAAAATAATGGATTCCTTGAATAAAATTTTACGTTTAGTTATCGCCTATCTACCTGTATCATATGGGATTGCAAATAAACATCAATTTCCTTGGTATAGTCGGTTGTAGACTTTTGTTTATAGAACTAGTTGTTATTTGTATTATTATATAGTTCTTGCTTATCAAACAGTTGTCTATGCACAAAATGCACAGTTATAATGGCCTCGATGACAGTGGCGTAAGATGTGTCAGCCAGGACCCTGCACTGGGCGGCATACGAAATGGGGCGGCAGTAAGCGCCACGATTTTGTCAATCTATATTGTTCATGTTTTGAGTTATATTTTTATAAAATGATTTTAAGCAAATAATTCGAAAACATTAATAGAGGGGGTGTCAATAAGGTAAGGCACCTGGTCAACGATCAACTGAAAACCAGCGCTGCATGCTATTTAAAGAGTATGTAGCATTGTGCCGAGTTGGGCCACTGGGTTATGCAACACATCGCAGGATATTGTCCTGACGATTAATAGAACAAATTGTGTTGTTGTGTGCTCTAATAATTTTCAATTTCTTTCTTTCTTTAAATAAGGGGGTGAAGTCGTGGGAGTCTGCTGGTTTAAAATACAGTAATTTGGAAAATCCAAATACAAACGCACGTGTATGCATAAATCTCATTAGAAGGGCACATTAAAATCTAGCACAAAAATAATAATTATACCTCTTCAATCATCATCATCATCATCATCATCATCATCATCATTATCAACCCATATTCGGCTCACTGCTGAGTTCGAGTCTCCGCTCAGAATGAGCGGGGTTAGGCCAATAGTCCACCACGCTGGCCCAACGCGGATTGGCAGACTTCGCACACGCGGAGAATTAAGAAAATTCTTTGGTATGCAGGTTTCCTCACGATGTTTTCCTTCACCGTTTGAGGCACGTGATTTAATTTCTTAAAATGCACACAACTGAAAAGTAGGAGGTGCATGCCCGGACCGGATTCGAACGGAATCACCCACCGGAATCGGAGGCAGAGGTCATATCACGGCTTTTTAATGCCTCCTTTGCGACCTCTTCAATGCCAGCAGTAATGTTGGACTCGCTCGGTTGATAATTTTTTCTCATAAATGTGTGAAGAAGCACATGAAGCATTTTATTATTAGGTACTTTGATTTTTATTAAGTTGTAAGACGTAACTTTTAAGCAATAATTTAAATAGGGGGGTGGGGGATGAACTTCCAGTCGGCCGCTGGTGCTAAAAACCCACGCTACGCTACTGTCGCTAAGATTGGCGATGACTACCTACTAGTACAGTTACAGTTTAACAGCGGTTTTGTGTTCATTAGCTTTGCCGTGTGATGTCCTGATGACGGAGGTGAAATACCTACATCATTGAACCTTGGACCTCTGGTACCTACTAGGAATTTTTATTCCGACTACGTACTCTCAAGTAATTTCTCGGAGATGGTTAGTTTCTGATCTTTGCCTTTTTAAACTATTTCTAAATAAATTATTTTTGACCGACGTTGATTGACGGGTCACCTGATGTTAAGTGATCACCGCCGCCCATGGGCCAGTCTCACGCCGAGAGGTTATAGGTTCGGTCTCCACCCGCTGGACAATACACATACCTACTTAAAAGATACGGCAACTCTCACCATACGTGTAACCATAAGTGCTTTGTTTATACACCCCTTGAAAATTAACCCAAGTTTTTTACCGATTCAGTGTACATTGTATCAAATTGTATGATATCTAGTAGATCTTATTTAGAATTCAATTTAATTTTCCATGGAATTTATTGAAACTTTTAAAAGGAAGAAAATTTTTATTAAAAGAAAACTCTCACTTACGAATAACTAAACTATAAATATATAAAACAAATTTATCTATAAGCAGTTAAATTTTTATATCGACTATCCGCAGTCCATAAAACCTTTTCTTTATGTCCCCACAGACCTAATAAAATAACGTTTGAATGATACATAATATATACCTACTTTCAACCTCACCCATAAGTTCAATTTAAAAATCGATACTTTAAAAGATTCCAAATGTTTCCAATCGTTAGGTATCTTTTAATTTTAGCAACCAAATAGTCAGGCCGATAAAATAGGTCACCGGCACCGCATAAAATACTCAATTTATAAACCTACTACATAATTTGAAATCACGTTTTTAAATGTATAACAAATAGTAGGTATCTGTTAATCATCCGGTAAAAGAGTTCTGTTTGTTTGGATAGCAAAATAGGTAGATAATGAAGCCTTACCTTACAGCATTTATCACGTCACAACAAACAAGGGGTGAGTTTCTCAGAGTGTGCGAACACTGGGGCGTCTGGAAAACAACTGGGAAATTCAGTGTTCGCAGGCTGCGCGGTGCTTCGTGCGCCGTAGCACTCGGGTTCCGTAGATTTTCAGCAGCTACGAGCTACAGAACTATATGAATGATACTGAAGGATCTCTGCGGGGTGGACAGCAGTGGGGGGGTTATATAACGGCGATCGATACAGGCAGAGAAGCCTAGGCGGCTTGCACAATGTTGCAGGTCGCGTTTTGTTTATTTTTATGGACGATCCGTTGACTTTATAGCTTGCAGTATTGAATTGGCTGCATTTCTTGTTTGTTCCCGCCTTTATTAATATTAGTAGCTTGTTAGAATTTTATATGTATTGAATGCCTATACCTACTGTTTTGTTCTGCCACTGGGGCTTTTTGTTGATTGCTTAAGTGGTAGAGGCGCCACGGTAACACTTGGATATTGTGGTGTGTGGCAAAAATTACTGAGCTCTGTGATGGAATGATAATAATAAGACAATGACGCTTCAAACTTTCTCTCTTCGCCAAATGTCATAATCATCATTACAAACCCATATTTGGCTCACTGTTGAGTGAGTGTGGTGGTGCTAAGCAGGTGTTGTGTTAATTTAAGCCGTTTCTGTAAGAACTACATGAAAGAACACTGGCTGAAAAACCTAAATCTTTTTGATATTCTTACATGGCTTGAATAAATACATCCTCGGGCTAGCACCTCCTTCAAACTGATCATCAGTTAGTACATGTTGCCGTGGAGGCTTGGCTCACTGAAAAATCTATAACCTCAAACCTAACAATTATCATGTTTACTCTTAAGTTATTGCGATTCGACTTATTTTCAAGTAATCTTATGATTTCGCAATCAAAATAATGTCCTGTTTTGATTTAATTAATAATAAGTCTCTCAAGTAATGATCACAGGTGACAGCAGTAGAAAAGAGACTCTTTAAGTTCTATGTTGAGATTTTGCTGTCGTAACGGTTAGCAAAATCTACGTTAATTATTGTGATAATATTAGAATCAGGTTTTCATGTAATTACGATTTAATTATTTACTGTCTAAATAAATAAGACTGTAAAAGGTTGATCACGCGACTCTCTCCAATAGCATCGTCGGTAGCCGCGAAAATGCCGCGTAACCGGTACGCTTGAGAGAGTGAGGCACCTTGCCCGCACTGTAGTCTGCTAGTTGAGCGTTTGAGTTCTAATCGCCTTTTTGAGATGGAATAGTCTTCTTCCATTTGTTAAGTATAGTGAAATAGAGAAATAGTGAAGTGTTAAGTAGTGTTATTAGGAAAAGAAAGTGATTAGTGACTTAGGTTATTAATTGGTTCAATTCTTTGTTGAGCAGCTTGAAAGCGTCATGCTGCTTGCCGCGTTAGTGATTTTGTTCGATAATGTTTCGTAATGAAGTAATTATTGGTCTTAAATTGTTTACTGTGGGAATGAAGAACATGTCGGGCAGGGTTGGTGAGTGTTTATGCATTTTAAAAGACGTCTTTAAACCACACCCTTGTCACAAGTCCTGGGACTTGCTCGATGTGCTTCCTCTACCACAAATAGTAAAATTAAGAGTAGTCTATTGAGTAAGCGATTAGTGAGTTTAAGTATTAGCGTACCTATAGTAACTGGCAGAGCCGATGACCAAGGTCGGGTCAGCGGTTTTGTCCACATTTTTATTAATGACTCTACGTTTTCTACGACATACATAATATGATAATTATATAGAACTTATATAATTATCATATGAACATAAAAATCATAAAAAAATACGGAATATAATGTGATTCCGTCCACTTGTACTATAATATACGCTAGGCATTTGACATTATTTCTTGGGCACCGTGTATTTGCGGGAGTTTGTGGGTAGTTTCACATAGTTATCAGTTTCACAAGCACTCAAGGCGACGTGCAGTGGACTCCATTAGTACTTGAGTAGTTCAAGTTCGTGGACGAGGACACAACTTTAGTAATATCTGTAAATTTAAAGTGCCAACTCTACAGTTGTATGATATTTTATGAACTTTGATGTTGGTATTACCTACATAATGTGACCTATTACTGATTTGAGTCGTTAACAGTCGGAGGATTGGAATAGATAGGTTTTGTCCATCATATAACTTTACATCTCAGGCGCCCCTGTGTATTTAGTGGAACCAAGACACTACTGACTCTAAACTAACTATTATTTTTACTACTATTCCCATTTTAAGAGAGACTCGTGTTCAACAGAGAGCCGAATATAGGTTATTAATACAGTTGATGATAACTGCTATAGTTCTGATTGTCGTTTCAGTTAATGGTCTCATAGCGAAAAGCTTTGACCAACACCCTTCGACCAACACCCTTCGACCAACACCCTTCGACCAACACCCTTCGACCAACACCCTTCGACCAACACCCTTCGACCAACACCCTTCGACCAACACCTTTCGAGCACCGCTGGATCGGATACATAAGGCAATTATTCTTGCTGGTATTGTCAGGAGGTCCTGTTAACGCCACAGGTGAGGTCACAGTTAATCGTTATCTTGCCGGCAAATAAAAAAATAAGAAGGAGTATCTATGTAATATCATAACCGAAATTTCTTTAGCAAAAGATTTCAATATCACAAATGTTTTCCCGAGCACTTTGTGTAATAGAATTGTACGGAGCTACAGAAGACTGAGACAAATTCAATTATACCACTTACCCGTTGAAGTGTATAACAATTTTGTTTTGCCAGAAATTGCGAGAATATCGAAGAAACATGTTTTATGTCGTGATATGTTAAGTATTCTTATAATTATAATACATCATGATATGTGACGGATGGAACGCGGTTTTTTCCTTTGATAATAATAATATTTTTAACTGTAATTCTTAATCGTAATTAGTCTCTATCTAGCTATGATACATAGTAAGTTATTATTTATTTCTACCTCGTCATTTTCGGGGTCATATTTCTGGTGGAACTATCGCAACCCAGCCCAGCCCAGCACTCGTTAATCGAGCTCTCCTGTTTTGTTATTGAGATCGCTTCGGGAACACTGAAAGCGTTACAACTCGAGGACTTATCGGTGGGTGACAGATTCCCCGTATCTATCACCCGGAGGTCCTTGTCAAGGAGGCAAATGACGGTCTTGAACGATCCGCCTGCGTCCGTTTCTCTTACGGCGGAGAGGATGAGAGTCCACGTCGACCTCTCTCAACCTTTCCGCCACCTCTTTCTGTGACATCACAATCTCACAGAAGGAGACCACAGCTTCCCAGGACTTCTCATTTTCCGTTATGGCTTTTATAACGCCTGGCAGAGATAGGTCTCGTCCGAACTATAACGCTAACCTAACCTAACCTATATCTAACGTAATCCTAATCTAACGTTAGTACTTGTACATAATATGTTTTCTGTGGTTAGGTTGACAACCTTTTAAGTTTACTTTTAGAGGTTATTTTAATAGCCTGGTTTTATTATTTTTAAGTTTTGTGTGATTTGATCAAAACAAATCAAATTCATTCTTTATTTTGCCAGAATATGGTACATGTAGATAATTTCATACACAGGTCATAAAGTTGATGCTTTAAAAGGTCCACATTTAGAGATAGGTACACTTAAAAGTCAATTGACAATGTTTTCTTGAACGAAAAGCTTCTTTAGGCATTCGCATCTAGCCAATACAGCTTAACATTTTGGAAAGTGTGTGAAAGGAAACTTACTCGTTGCCAGTTTATTAAAGCATGTTTTGCGGTTTCCCATTCTTGGCGACGGTATTTAATTATTACCGAAGACGCCGGTCGCCTGAGCTCGCGACGTCGCCTCCGTTTCGCTTCGATGTGAAGAATTTCCATCTACTTGGTTCACTAGGTGTAGGTAGGTTGGTATATTTTTCAAAAGAAAGTCGGGTTATTTACACCACCTAAAATTCAAGAAAGGCTGGAACAAACAATATTTTTTGTTGTAGGCATCGGTCATGGTTAATTACTACCCTACCGGCAAAAACCCGTATTCCAACTGATTTAGCGTTCCGGTACGATGTCGCGTAGAAACCATCATCATATCTTAAACTATAACCTATAGACCCGCAACACCTAACAATTTTTCACTCCAAACCTTAAATACTTCTGTGACTGTGTGAGCGTAAAAGCTAAGCTAATACCCTCGCCGACACGCACACAAGCGTACTTATCGTAGCGTAGCGATGCGTCAAGGGCTCCCATTTTGGGGCTCATAAAACGGCTTACGAATCCTGCGACTACACACTATCTATGTGTTACAAATCTATGCTCATAGGTATGGGTAGAATGAACTTGTACCTCTTCCAAGTAATCCCGCTTCTATCTTAGAGTGCATCGTCACTTACTATCAGGTGAGATCGCAGTCGAGCACTAACTTGTCATAGAATAAAATATTATCTTTGATTAGTCAAAGATTCACTTTTAAATCATTCAAGAAAAAAATTATACTTACTATATGAAATATATATCTGATAAAAAAAAACAAGGTGCTACTAAAGTGTGATAGGGATAAAAAGGGAATTTGCTTAGCTAGCTTGCGCCCTTACTATGTTGAAAACTCCATAGTTGCCACTTGCATATGGCTAACTCCGTCAGCCTTTATATAAAACTAGCTGACATCGCGCGGTTTCACCCGCGTAGTACCCGTTCCTGTAGGAATACGGGATATATAGCCTATAGCCTTCCTCGATAAATGGGCTATCTAACACTGAAAGAATTTTTCAAATCGGACCAGTAGTTGCTGAGATTAGCGCGTTCAATCAAACAAACAAACAAACTCTTCAGCTTTATAATATTAGTATAGATGACGAATGTCTGGCTACACAGGGTTGTAGTCTATAACAGCTACTCATATCTATGTAGTGTTTCATTAAACCGCAAATTCATGTTTACGTAAACAAGTCTAAGAGTAAACAAAACAAACTGAAGCGTATTATTGGGAATCTGTTCACCGAGATAAACGCGCTGATTCCCAATCTGATGAATAAACATTCAAATTTAAACGGACTTACCCGCCTATTATTCCAAAAAGCAACGCGGCCTACTGCGCTACTACAGTCTCGCGAGATGTTCTACATACGATGAGATGTAGCGAAGACCCTAAGCATTGTAGCCATGTGGCATGTCGATTCTCTTTCTACAGACGCTATCGCTACGAAAACTAAAAAAATGTATGGAAATGACAATCGAATGAACTGACGATGACGATTGTCATTCTCATACATTTTTTAATTTTCGAAGCGTATGCCATCGTAGAAATAGAATCGACGTGCCACATGGCTAGAGACCCGGTTAATTAAGCAGTTTGGCTTACTGCAATGTAACCTATGACATTTTCTTTTTGCTTCCGTTTTCTCCGCTACTAGCATAATTATCCTCAATTTAACATTTATAATTAAATGTCGAATTCATTAATTAATTCCAATCATCACTTGCATGAGTAGGTAGAATCTGTAGGTTCTTCCGAAGTCTGTTGTTCGTGGTTATATTTCTGAAGAAGCGTGATCGATCTTAAATCTCTTCTTTAATTTTACCATCCAGGTGAGATATCAGATGAGGGCTTGTACTTCATAAATGCATGCATGTACTGCCTACCCTGAGAATTCAGTAAAAACCAGTATTGGCGAAGAAATTTTCCATTTCTTACAATTTGTAAGTATAGTGCATAACCTAGCCAAAAATCTTGTGTCCAGCTTGAGCTTATAATAAAAAAAAAAAACTACAACTTTACAATATTAAGCAGAAGGAGCAAAAGCATTTAATACACTTCACTCACATGTTCTCTCTTTGGAGAAATGGCAGTTAGCACCCAGTCTGAATCCTCTCGTAGGCGTGTTCTTCTATGTACATTGTATGGCGTGGCCTCATTATATTGCCGAATCTAATTTCTACCGACCCCAGCCCATGAATACTCAAACATGAATAACTTTATTTTGATTGTTCCAAAATTACGAGTAAAACGCAATAAGGCTTCGATGTTTCGCGTGATTTAATGCCTAATTACATATTTCGATACACAGTTTTATCGCAATCCCTATTCTGTAAGGTCATGTCACCTTCAACAGGTCTCTGGTCAAAACTGTGATTTTTAGCGTAAGACTAACAGGCGAATGAGGAACAAGAAATATTGACTGCTTAATAATTTTCATTTATTGGTGATTAAAAAATGAATTTTAAAGAAGAGAATTTGAGTTTAAACTTGTTTTTTTTTTGTTAAAAATCCTTACACCGTTAAAAGGACATTCAGAGCTTTAGTCTTATAACTACTCTCCGATAAAGATGCACATAACTATAGCATTTTGTAAATAAAACAGTTATTTTTATTATAATTTTATTCTGACCATATAACATCAATGATCACAATGCAACAGGACATTAGTTTTTTCGTACAAATGTAGTAATAAATTATGTAACTCTAAGTGATTAATATCATTACAAACATCAATATCAATGGCATAACAGATCTTTAGAAAATATTGAATTTGATCTCAGTTAACATCTAACGATGGGTCACGATTGATATAACGAAACTACTAATTAAACAAACTTAAATATAACATAAAAGTTAAATAATTATGAAGCAACTGTATTATACAATACAACGTCATATGAAAAGCGCCGAATTATGTAAATGAAATGTACTAGTGTATGTAAAAATAATAATTATGCATTAAGCATTATTATTATTTTTACACCCAAAAAGTAATAATAATGCCATTATTTTGAATTATTTAGCATAATGCCAGAGGAGACTTTTTTAAAGACCACATTAGAAAATAGTGTCTAATAAAGCCTACAAAAAAAATTATAATGTAATTAAATTTACATCATTACTTTATAGAAAGTAATGAAAAAAAAGGAAAACACTTAAAAATACTTCAATCTTACCAACGTAATGTTGATATTTTTCTTGGCGAAATGTATTTTGCATAATATCAAAATATACACCGCGCTACGTTATTCGTCTTAAACCAAAATCCCACATAATGTACCCAATGTCTATTATCCATCAGTGTTATTAAAAAAAAAAACAAAGTACAATTCAAGGAGTTACAATTGTAATAAACTTTCAAAAATCGATTATTTTAACACATCCTGTATTTTCAAACATCTACCTACCTCCTCGCCGCAGTCACGTCGGCAGCCCGTCGGTCCCTTTGAGCTTTGAGGTCATTCACTTTAACCTATTTCTTTAAATTAAATTTTATTTTATTTACGGGTGTTAACCCGTACTAGACCTGTGTCGATCGCGATTGATCGAATCTCTGATACCCGATCAGTACTTGTGCGTGAGCGAGTGACGCGGCCGTAAGCGCCTCAAATAATCTGCGAACGATTTTTGTTCACCACACTGAATTGGACTTGTAACAATTATCTGGATCGAATACTCGTCGGTCAGTCGTACAACATCACTCTACAGAATAGCAACCTAAAATCCGATCAGTTCGGAATTTTAACGGCCTTCGTAGCGCAGTGGTGTGCGCGGTGGATTTACAAGACGGAGGTCCTGGGTTCGAACCTCGGTTGGGCCGATTGGGGTTTTGGTCCAGGCCTGGCTGGTGGGAGACTTCGATCGTGGCTCGTTACCACCCTACCGACAAAGACGTACCGTCAAGCCGTGGATTCAAATACTCCCCCTAATAAGTTAGTCCGTTTCCATTTCAGATTGCATAATCACTTACTACACTACCGTCAGGTGCAATTGTAGTCGATGGATTACTTGTAACGAATAAGAAAAGGGTTCCGATTCATGTCCTACGGATGTTCAGTTTAAGACTCAAGTAACTACATACTTTAAGTCGAGTCGTAACGATACACAAAACACGAAAGACCCGTGACCCGAATGATCGAATTATTAAGACCCAACCAATCACCTTGCGTTATAAGAAACGATCGAAAGATACATTTCTTACCTGTACCTATTTTTGGACATTGCCGACAATAGTTACGGGTTAGGCGGCGAGCGGCGTTATCAAAAAGGAAACCGCAAATGACTAGGGCTTGCTATTTTTTAAAATATCGGATTCTCGATATATCGATAATTTCAAAATAAAGTTTTCGGCTAAATGAAAACTTTTAACAATTAAGTATTTATTAAACTTCACTATTTTTTTATGTAACTAAATTGACAAGTAAATGAATACGATTAAACATGTTTAAAGTTTTGTCTGAGGGTAAAGTAGTGTATACTATCTGAATACATTACGTTTTACTTATTTCAGTGACATTTTCGATAAAATGCAATTAAATAAACTAAAATATGAAAAACGTAATAAAGTATAAATAAAGTAAAGTAGATTATGTTTGATAATGTTTTAGTTTAAATAATTTGCGAGGGATATAAAAAATTAAAACTTGTTAAAAATATCTAGTATCGATATCTACGTTTCAATATCGAACTATCGATATATCGTCCATAAAAATATTAGTAATGAATACTTATCGCTATTAAGTGATAATGTCGATATTTTGATATATCGATATTTTATTAACAGCCCTAGTAAAGACACTGCCGCCGACTAGGTGTATCAAAAATAGTAGGTATGTAGGTATTAAACAACAAAATTTCTGAAACTAGGTCAAAGTTCATTAACTTCTTATTTCCAAACAGAATGAAACAGGATGTTCTGAAGTTTTTTCATCAATTTTAATTTTTTTTTTCGATAGCGTGTGAATGTGCTTCAGCTTATTTTTAATATTACTATAGAGTTTCTCTTAATGGATACATACATGTCGCGGCGGATTATAGACGCGGCCGGTAGCACGGTGTATACTACTATTGAGATATTTAACAGTAAAGAAAAATTTGGAAAATGAAATTCATGATGAAGATTACAGAAATATATAATACCTATTGATTATATACCTAATGCTAAATTCTATGAAATAAACTCGATTTTCCCGAACATAAAAATTATTATTATTAGTATTAAAACACTTAAACATGAAATGAGTTATTTTCCCGTAATGGCACTTTTATGACTATAGTATAAAATATCACTAAACATTATTGTAAAGCTGAATTTCTCAGCTAGGCAAGAATTAATAGATGCGAACAAGTATATCATTTTATTGAAAAATAATACAATAGGAAACTTAAGCTAACTTATGCAGATACGCGTTATAGAATTTCAAATTCAGTCCCCATGGAAACTGAAATAGAGAGAAAGGCGATCTGCCGTTATTGGTACGAGAATCGATATCATCGGTCCCGCAACCTTATCTACTGAAATGAGTAATGGCCACCTACCAACTGCCATTGGTCCGTGACGTTACTACTAAAACTTACTCGTATTATGAGAGTGAGAAAGGCCGCATAGTTTTATATTTCATTCATTGCGGCGTGAACACTATGCTTCCAAGTTACGGTTCGAAGCATTCACTTCTTTACTTCAGCATTCGAATTCAGAATTTACCTGCTCCTATTAAAATGTCTGAACATTTCGAAGACTTATGTTAACATTTTTATTTAAGCTTTAATGACCCTTAAATACTTTCTATACTTAATTAATATTCGTACATATTCGTACTTTAAACAAAACTAATCATAACTGTAGAGATTTACAAAAATAAATACCAAATTCGGTGCGTAGCACAGTAATATTTTTTTTATAAAAAGATTTTGTACTGATGAATTTCCAGAGACCCTGTAATTTGACAAAGTACTTGGAAAAATATAACTTATGACGACTTATAAAACTACATTTCGTCGTTCGGTTCTTCGGCGTCGGCCAGCTTAATGAGACCTATGAAACTCTTCTCGGGCTGCATCAGCGAGTGTCTATCTCCGCCGGTGTTCCTCACAGCGAGTATGTCGCCTGCTCTCAGGAAGAGAGCAGCGGCAGAGAAGCAAGAGTTGGGCTTCTCCAGTCGCTCTAAGGAGTGTGAAGACTGCGCGCATTGCAGGAGAGTGTCCCGTCCCTCCATGTACCTGTTGCTTCTGTGCAGTACCCACGATATTATGTCGTGACTATCCAAATAGTATATCTGGAACAATACA
Organism: Bicyclus anynana; assembly: GCF_947172395.1. Taxonomy (NCBI): domain Eukaryota; kingdom Metazoa; phylum Arthropoda; class Insecta; order Lepidoptera; family Nymphalidae; genus Bicyclus; species Bicyclus anynana. The sequence goes on from NC_069083.1 coordinate 16,361,000, forward strand.
TAAGAAGATAAGTTAAGTCATCGATATTTCACTCTCAGTATTACAATACCCACTTATCTAAAATCCCGAATCTATGTACAGTAAGTTGGCTCTCATCGATTATAATGAAACCCCGTCGTGTCTGTTGGCTAAGAGAGAGGCGGGCGTGTAAACGCGGCTTTACAAGATGACGGGTTCCACAGGTAATGGTCTAAGAGTCCTTAAACCTAGACCCAGACCTTCGCCATTTTATAAAAGCTGAAAGTTTGTCAGCTCAGGCTCCTACCATAAGTCAGTACGGTAGCCAATAATGGAGATTGGACCATGGTGGCTTGGTGCGACCGTTGGAAGTGTAATTTTTTATGTTATATTCCCTGACAAACTATCAGCTTGCATAAAATGACGAAGGTCTGACTGTCGCTGACTCTCCGACTATAACAAATACCCCACGCTTCCGTTTTCTCCGCTACTAACATAATTATCCTCAATTTAAGATTTATAATTAAATGTCGAATTCTTTAATTAACTCCAATGATCACTTGCATGAGTAGGTAGAATCTGTAGGTTCTTCCGAAGTCTGTTGTTCGTGGTTATATTTCTGAACAAGCGTGATCGATCTTAAATCTCTTCTTTAATTTTACCATCCAGGTGAGATATCAGATGATTTGCCTACCCTGAGGAATGAGGATACAGTAAAAAAACCTTCATTTCAAAACCTAGAATTTGTAGACGGGTATCAAACTTCTGTTACTTGCACGTAGATAATGTAGACAGCTTTCACACGTCTGTTACCTGCACGTAGACAGGTTTCACGCGTTTGTTACCTGCTCGTAGACGGGTTTCACACGTCTGTTACCTGCACGTAGACAGGTTACACACGTTTGTTACCTGCACGTAGACAGGTTTCACGCGTTTGTTACCTGCACGTAGACGGGTTTCACACGTCTGTTACCTGCACGTAGACGGCTTTCACACGTCTGTTACCTGTACGTAGACGGGTTTCACACGTCTGTTACCTGCACGTAGACAGGTTACACACGTTTGTTACCTGCACGTAGACGGGTTTCACACGTCTGTTACCTGCACGTAGACGGGTTTCACATGTTGGTTACCTGCACGTAGACGAGGATGACGGGTTTCACACGTTTGTTACCTGCACGTAGACAAGGTAGACGCCGTTGTGGTGCACGTTGATGTGGCCATTCCTGCTGAGAGTGGGGCGCGCGTGCAGCGGCGACGCAGCCGTCCATGGCGACGGGTACCACACGTCGTGATGAGCGCCGTGCGCCACTCGGACTAGGCCGTTTCCTGGGAAATACATCATTATTTATAAATACGTGTATTTTTTCTATAGGGACAATTACACGTATTATTATCATCAACCAATTTTGATAGCCCACTATGCGACCAGGGAAAGGGAATTTAAAATGTAGACCAACTTTGCTCCAATTCGGAATTTGCTACGATCATTGCCAGATTGTTAACATTTTATCAGTCTATCATCAGTTAATAGTAGGTAATTGCGAATATCATTTTCCTTTTTCGGTTGAAGACGGTGGGAAAGGTAAAGACAAAAAACGGGAAAGACGCTTTTTACCATTTTCTTGATTATTTTTCGAATAATAATTTATTTCGTGGAATTATTTTTCAATTTGTTTTGTGGAGGGGAAAGCGGCATTTTAATTATTCTTCTTGGTAGACGGAATTAAATCGCTCGCGGCAAGTTATAATAAATCGAGCAATAACGTCGACCCCTCGCAGGGTTCCCATGTAGGTATATATATAATTTACACATTCGATGTATCTATGGATATAAGTACTATATTGTACTTTTATATTAATGTGTAATTATAAGCATTTTTCACACTATCAATAATTACGAGTACCTACCTATCTATATATCTATACTAATATTATAAAGCTGAAGAGTCCTCAATAAATGGGCTATCTAACACTAAAATAATTATTCAAATCGGACCAGTAGTTCCTGAGATTAGGGCGTTCAACCAAACAAACAAACAAACTCTTCAGCTGTATAATATTAGTATAGATTATTTTAATAGTTAACACATCAATTCACAAAATTATGGATAGCTCATAATCATCATCATAATTATAAACCCATATTCGGCTCACTGTTGAGCTCTTTCTGAGAGTCTCCTCTCAGAAAGAGAGGGGTTATATAGTCCACTTGGCCCAATGCGGATTGGCAGACTTCACACATGCAGAGAATTAAGGTTACCTCACGATGTTTTTCCTTCACCGTTTGAGACATGTGTCACTTGATTTCTTAGCTCATAATACCTATCGGTAAATGAAAAGTTTTTCATATTATTCATACCTTTATAGTGCTCGTGTATCTCGGGGCTGAGATGTGATGTGTTGCCATGGAAATGGGCGGCTATGAAGGCGCGCCGGGGGGCACCCCCCTACAAACAATAAACATATTCGGTATACACGTGTACACGTTATGCAAACAATACACATAATACACACTTTGATACAATACCAATATAATACGTATTGCTACCTCACATCTATACTTATAATAAATCTGTAGAGAGGTCAATTCTGTACATGAAATATATTTACAAAATAACTATCAGGGGGGGTGATTAGTGGTCGATATTTATGCCAAAAATGCAATCAGTAAAATTTTTGTCTGTCTGTCTGTCTGTCTGTATGTTCTTTATAGAAACAAAAACTACTCGACGGATTTTAACGAAACTTGGTACAATTATTCTTCATACTCCTGGGCAGGTTATAGTATATTTTTCATCACGCTACGATCAATAGGAGCAGAGCAGTGAAGGAAAATGTTGGGAAAACGGGAAAAGTTACTCCATTTTTAAGCTTCCATCGCCGTCGCATGGTCCCTACCATAGGGGTAGGGTAAGGATAGGGTAGTGGTAGGGTAGGGGTAAGGTAGGGGTAGGGTAGGGGTAGGCGTAGTAGGAGGGTTTCACGCAGACGAAGTCGCGGGCGTCCGCTAGTATTTAATAAAAGTATTTTGTATATGGCGCCAAAAATCTATAACAACTTGCCACAACAGCTGTCAAACAGAAGCATAAGCAAACCTACACTTAAAGAAAATCTTAAAAAGTTTCTAATAGTAAAATGTTACCACTCCATAGAAGAGTACTTTGCTGATGCTTCAAAAAATAGTATTAATTATATTTCTTTTAAACTTAATGTCATTAAATTTTAATTTAATTAATTAAACAATAAACATTTGTATACCTATTAATGGTGAAACATTGTTACCTAATACATAAGAACATCTTTGTATAACTAAATGTAATGTTTCTTGCAAATAAATGATTCTTATTCTTCATCTTATTCTTAGCACTAGCGGACGCCTGAGACTTAGACCGCGTGAAATTCAGTTTTTCACATCCTGCGGAAACCATGGATTTTTGGGATCCTATATCACAGCCTATATCATAGAATACATATGTAGAATGTTTAAAACTTTAAAAAGGTAGATTGTGCTTTAGTATCCTGTAAATCTATATCTCCTATCTATACTTATAATAAATCTGTAGAGAGGTCAATTATGTACATAAAATATATTTCCAAAATAACTATCAGATGATTTGTGATCGATACAATTATTCTTCATACTCCTGGGCAGGTTATAGTACTCGTAAATGTACTTTTACATCACGCTACGATAAATAGTAGAAGAGCAGTGAAGGGAAATGTTGGGAAAACGGGAGAAGTTACTCTGTATGGATTTTTAAAAGGTAACCCGATGGGAATCGGCCTGTATGAACTCTTCGCCACTGGTAAATCCTTATCGTTATTCATATTATGCAACTGTAATATAATATTTATTACGATAAGTACCTAACAGTGGCAAAGAATGGAATTTTGACATAGGTAAGCCTAAATAAAAGGAAATCCATACCAATACAAACTCCGGTTTCTCATACATACATACATACTCATTACAATAATGATTATGCTGGTACGAGGCTGGACCTAACATACATTAGACTTTTGGATTCCTTACAATGTTATCATATTACGTACCTATACCTAAATATATAATAAACTAATAGTTCTCGAAATCCTTCCAGCTTTACAATCATAATAAATCTCGTTAGTCATGATTTACCTTCACATTAGTTAAAACGTTAGTCATGAGTTGATCCTTGTTAAAGAGCTTTCATTTAAAATTAAAAAAAAATGTTGATAAGGGTAAGTACCTAATATTTTTAGAACTGAATACATGCAGATAATTACCTCATCATTACTGTTCCTCGCAGTTCTGGATACAGTGTGTAAAGCCATTTTGTTATGAGCATCGGCGTTCGGGGAGAATTTCTTTGTCTTGCGTCTGTAATAAAAATATTCATTAACCGACTTCCAAACAGGAGGAGGTTCTACGTTCGGCTGTATGTATGTTTTTTTTTTATTTTCATGTTAGCGCACCGGTTAAACCTTGAACTTCCCGGATTACAACGTAACCTTTGCACCGTTGAATAAAATAGCTTTCATTTAAAAATATATTGACTTAGGTAATAATATAAATGAATCTTTTTTTTATAAAAAAATATTTGTCATATCTTTTATAATATGACCAATATTCCCCGTTCCCCTCCAACTAGTCGAGAAAGACTGTGCTAGGATTGGGTACGACAATAATCCAACGGGGCGGGAATCGAGCCACCACTCCTCAGTGATGAGTCCGACCGCTGTGACCGTTGAGCTATTGAGGCTATAGAACTAAAGAAGAAAGAAGATACTTAAAAAAATCTGTATTTCACTCGTTTAAATAAGGACTAACTATTAATTGATGGCATCAAGTAATAAATCAATATCTTCGGTCAAAGTTTAGAGAATTCATGAGTAGACCCTAAATCAAAAGTTTTAAACAATCTAAACCAAGTTTCAAAACAAGTTATTCTCATTAATTTGCGAAATTCTTAACAGTTTCTCAAATTCGTTGGCCACTCCACCCATTTTGTAACAAAACTTTTAAGGGCTTGGCCTCTGGGTTGTTACATAGTTTTAATTATTATTATTTGTTACAAAAAATTTATATTATTATTTGTTACACGCTGGCCCAATGCAGATTGGCAGACTTCACACACGCAGAGAATTAAGAAAATTCTCAGGTTATGCAAACTTATGCAGTTTTACCTCACCATGTTTTTGATTCACAGGTTGAGACACGTGATATTTAATTTCTTAAAATCATAACTACAATTCGAAACTACACTCTCAGAATCGGAGGCAGAGGTCATATCCACTGGTTTATCACAGCTCGTTATTATTAACCACAATTTTTTTCTCTCATTTATTTATAGATCTTTTTTTTTAATTTATAACAATGTTAATAAAAAATATAATACAAAACACTATTAAAATTTATAAAAAAATAAACCTTCTCGGTGCGGGACATTTGAGTGCCCAAGCAACAGGTGGTCAGGGGTCCAGAGTGAAGAACCTCCTCACAATACCACATTATTATTAACGTCTGGTAATAGTGATTAAAGAGTTAAACATCAAACAAGAGTGGTGGGTGCCTTCAATAAAGAGGCCTATAGTGGGTCGTTAAAAATAGGCTGATCATAGGTAATGAGGTACAAGATGATGACGAATATAGCAAAATTATCCCCATTTCACAAAGGCCTCGAAAGTCGAATAATAATAATCGACTTATAAATCACGAGTCTGAAATAACTTTGGCACTGTTTACATTGTGCAACAATGTTTTCATTATAAAATTGAATTGTATTTTCTTAGAAATTACGCAGCGCTTTGGAAATAGGTATGATGTCGTAAGATAACCGAAGCTTTCCTTTTAAAACTTTATTTTAAGCGACGACATTGTCCCAAACCGCAGCTTATTGGAAGCTTTCTAGGGATTCGCGGTTTCAGCCGCGATCCGAAGTTCAAAGAAGATTTCATCGCTTATGCTTATTAAATTTTTACCAGACTAGCAAAGGTTGTGTAAATGTAGGCTTACGCATATCCTTGACACGTTCCAGCCGAGACAAATATCATGTAATGAGGTGACATGAATACTTAGATGGTTAGGTTTCGGCTGTTTAGTTAAATATATATATTTTTTGTATGTGATCTATCGACCACACTAAAAAAGTCCCTGCATTCTGTAAAGTTACAGCGATGCGACATCGCTCATTTCCATGGCAACTTCGTATTTAGTGAAATTTAATTTTTGGCATTCCATCGAAATGGCATAATCGTCGATTCATTCAATTAGGTGATCGACGATTATGTCATGTGTAAATTTTTTGCTTTAAAACTTTATTACACACGCTTCCGTTGGGGAGCAACGCTGGTGAATACGTTACGAAAAGTGTAATCGAGCGAGGCGAATGGACGTTAAGAGGGAGATCTAAAGATCTTTTACTTCAGTGGTGTGGTCTAAAGAAAGAAAGAAACAAAGAAAGAAAATAAGTTTATTCACTTTTTAGTGTCACAAGCAGTACATCCTATCTTAGATATTATATGACTGTCTATGACACCCTTAGCTACATAGATAATGTCAAAGGTGACACCAAACAGAAAGGGTTTACAGCTCAGCATTAGCCGTTCATCGCAGGAAAGCAATGCCCAGCGCTGATTTTCAGCTGAGACCCGGGTGACGTCACACTCACTAGTTACGCTTGATTGGTTACTACGCAGCATCTTACCGGAATGACATGTATATATTTATAGGTACTTAATAGTACAAATAATATGATCACGTGATAGCCCAGTGGATATGATCTCTGCCTGCGACTTGGAGGGCGTAGGTTTGCGGTCCGGGGCATGCACCTCCAACGCGTTTTTATTTAAGAAATTAAATATCACGTGTTTCAAACGGTAAAGGAAAAACATCGTGAGAAAAACTGTATACCTGAGAATTTTCTTAATATTCTGTGCGTGTGTGAAGTCTGCTAATCCTCATTGGGCCAGTACTAAGGCATACATATGGTACATATAGTACATGAAATCGCCAGGAGATATCTTTATCAGTATGATATAGGTACCTACCTAAATAAAAAATGTATAGGTATATGAGAAACTGATCTAGGACCTTTTCCGTAATATGAACTAGAAAGTAGCACCCACTCAGATGACGAATCCTGTGTCGATCGTGCCCACATTTTCCTTTGTTTCTCTATATCTCGTTCAACTACGAGTACGTAGGCGAAAGGAAGCATAGCCTATGATATATCACATCACACTTCATACTATCACGTCACACATCACACTAATATATAAATGCGAAAGTTTGTCTGTAACTGTGTGTGTTAGTATGTTTGCCTTTGTGCAGCATGTTTGTGTCCTTTGACATTAAGCGAGTCGCACGTATTCGCTAGATGTAGGCGGCTCAGTATCGTGATGTTTGCAAGTCCCTACTAAAGGCCTATGTCCAGCAGTGCAAGTCCATCAACTGATATGATGATGATGATGTGCAGTGGCTATTGAAGCGATTTGGCTGAAATTTGGAATGGGAATATAATTACTCTGGATTAACACATATAGGCTACTTTTCTTTCCGGAAAAATCCATGGTTGCCGCGGGATAGGTGAAAAACTGAATTCCACGTGGACAAAGTCGCGGGCGTCCGCTAGTATATTATATATTGATAATGCGTGTTGTAATCGGAAACCCGGTGAGACGGTAAGCCGTCATATCCTTTCATCAGATTCGACGTGGGACGTGATCGTGTGAGAGCATCTTGGGCTTTCTTTTGTCGGGATGTTGTATTGTACTCATATTACGTGGTAAAGGGTAAAAATAAAAGGTGAATGAAAGGTAATACGATCGTGGTACGATAGTGACCACGTCAATAAGTAGGCGGCTGACGTAGACTTTTATTTATAAAGTCAGCCACTGATCAAGTAAGCTCACATGCCTGCAGCGCTAATGGCTTGTCAGCCGATAAAACTGATCATGTGTTGGTCGCGATGTGAATTACATCATGCCGATCGCGACTAACGCACGATCAGTTTTATTGGAACATCAAGCAGGCATGTGATAATCAACTGATAGGATAAGAGAATGAGGATAATCTGATAATAATACTTTTTAATCCGCCCTGAAGACCCTGTTAATTCGACCCTGTTGCAAAATCGGTAAAGGGGCTGGAGTCTGGACTAATCACAGAGAGGTGGCGGTTCGATCCCCGCCCCCCGAACTATTACTGTACCCACTCCTAACACAGTCTTCTACGACTAATTGGAGAGGACTAGGAATGTTGGTCATATTTAAAAAATAAAGATATGGCAAATATTCTTTTAAAATTCTGCCAAATTTCATATTTGAAATTTGTTGTCAAGCGGTTTTTGTTGTTTCGTAAATCTTTCTCATTGAACTTTCAATTCCAATACTAAAATCTAGAGTTTTCAGAGTTGAAGCGTGTCCAATTTGTGGTGTAATCTAATAAATAATAATTATTGTGTGTGTAACCTAAAAATCATGTAAAAAATAAAAAAGTCTAAAAAATCACTTACATATCTGCCTATATACAACGTGTCCCAAAATTCAACGATAAGCGGGCGCCAAAAGATTGACCTGCTCATGAGCACTTAAGGAAAAATAATAAAAAAAATATACCTAAATTTTTTTTTTAGTTACAAAATAAATTTTAAAATTCTTTGAAAATTTACACCTTGTATGATATTTTGAACTACCGCAGCTACAATTTCTTAAATATGCTTAAGATTTTTTTTGTATCGGAACCTAAGTAGTACTACTATTCACCACAACTCTTAAAAACACCACAATGCCCGCAGTTTTTACACAAAAAAAAATCAAAATATTTTTTTTCCCTCAAATTTTTAAAGATTTTTACTTTCAGTCTACTTTGACTCATGGTCTTGCAAAAAAAAGTATGAACACCGCTATGGCAAGTTATTTTCAAAGTTGACGCAACTAATCAAGATTTCAAAATAGTATAATACCCTAGGATAACTAGTCACAAAAAAAAATATGCGTACCATTTGTAAACAAGAACCAAATTTCTTAATTGTTCTTGTTGTTAGTAATAAATTTTACTATGTTCCAAAAATGTGTTTGTTATTTTAATTACACAACATTAAAGTAAATGTTCGAATTGTTTTCCACCGGCATTAATACAGGCACGACATCGCCTTAAAAACGACCGTTTTATTTTTCGCGCATATCTTCTAGCATTGATATGTGCCGCAGCCTGAGTGATTTTTTGCCGAAGCTCGTCCAATGTCGTAATCGGTTTTGCGTAGATCCTGTCTTTGAGACAACCCCAATAAAAGAAATCCAGGGGGTTTAGGTCGGGTGATCGGGGTGGCCATAGGATAGGACCAAGTCGCCCGATCCAACGCCCCGGATACTCGTGGTCTAGGTATTGTCTCACAGGACGAGCGTAGTGAGCTGGGCAACCATCATTTTGATACCACATATTTTGAAGGTCGCTTAGGGGGACGTCTTCTAGTAATTCTTGCAAATCATTTTGTAAAAAGTTCAAATAACTGTCCCCATCTAAGTTTCCTTGTAATTCAAAAGGCCCAATCACTTTTCCATTTAAAATGCCCGTCCATAAGTTGACCTTAAATTGATATTGGGATTTGTCTTCTCTCATCAGGTGCGGATTCTCATTGCTCCAGCTGTGTAGGTTGTGAAGATTTAAATAGCCATCTTTCTTGCAGGTTGTTTCATCCGACCATAGTACTTTATCCAAGAACTGAGGATCTTCCCGATGCTTTTGAAGCATCACTCGGCAAAATGCGATCCGCAGTGGATAGTCCCGTGATAGTAACGTTTGTACACGTCTGTAATGATATGGGTGTAGCCGATGACGTTTTAGTATTCGATGTGCTGAACTTTTTGGGATTCCCGTAGCTGCTTCTATGGCACGCACTGAGGTAGTTGAATCAATGTTTATTTCATTGAGAACTTCTTCATCGCATTCCGATCTAGGTCTTCCAGCGTTTCTTCTAGCTGACGGCAAACGACCCTCCGAAAACGCTTGATGCACATTCATAAATACCCGATAATCTGGATATCTTTGAGCGTTTGGGTACCTTTCTCGATACAATCTGCTAGCAGCGTTAGCATTGCACCGACATTCTCCATAAATGAGATGCATGTTAGCGTATTCCATCGGCGTGTATGGTTGCGGCATGATAACGCTAAACAGTCCAAAATACACCAAAAGTCCAATTCACAAAACACAGGCACAGTCCAAAATAATGCCAGGTCAGTTCAGTTTGCAGATCACTTAAGTCCAGTCCAAAATGCAAAGCCAAAAGTCGTTAGTACGAGAGCCACGTCAATTGAATACGGAAAGTTGCGCAGTAAACAAAGGAGCAGAGCGTACTGACTTGCTGGGAACAGGATTTTCTTTACCTGCATCATTGTCATTCAACAAAGAACATCTGTCTATCCCTCTCTAACGTATACTTATCGCTATCTTTCTCTCTCTCTCTCTCTCTTATTTTTAAATGTTATCGTTCGTTCCATTAAAATTCTAGGAAATTGCAACGTATGACTCACATCATTTTGTGCATAAAGTAAAAGTGATTTCTAGGAGCAAAAACATTTTAGAAATTTAGTTCTTGTTTACAAATGGTACGCATATTTTTTTTTTGCGACTAGTTATCCTAGGGTATTATACTATTTTGAAATCTTGATTAGTTGCGTCAACTTTGAAAATAACTTGCCATAGCGGTGTTCATACTTTTTTTTGCAAGACCATGAGTCAAAGTAGACTGAAAGTAAAAATCTTTAAAAATTTGAGGGAAAAAAAATATTTTGATATTTTTTTGTGTAAAAACTGCGGGCATTGTGGTGTTTTTAAGAGTTGTGGTGAATAGTAGTACTACTTAGGTTCCGATACAAAAAAAATCTTAAGCATATTTAAGAAATTGTAGCTGCGGTAGTTCAAAATATCATACAAGGTGTAAATTTTCAAAGAATTTTAAAATTTATTTTGTAACTAAAAAAAAAATTTAGGTATATTTTTTTTATTATTTTTCCTTAAGTGCTCATGAGCAGGTCAATCTTTTGGCGCCCGCTTATCGTTGAATTTTGGGACACGTTGTATATCAAAATGATTATCAAAATCAAAATCAAAAATCATTTATTTTAAGTAGGCTCAGTTTAAAAGCATTTTTGACACGTCAGTTAACTATTTGTAAAGATTCTACCACCGGTTCGGAAGGCAGGTTCTGCTGAGAAGAAACCGGCAAGAAACTCAACAGTTGCTCTTTTTAAAAAATTTAAATCATACAGTATTATAATTTACAATTGATGATAACATTACATTACAATTTCTTATAGTTTTACTTTTTGTATGGAGGAAGCTGTTTCAATGGCCTTCAAGCGCTTTTATCTTTAAGGAACTCATCAATGTTGTAGTAACCTCGACAAAGTAAATGTTTTTTAACACATTGTTTAAAGCTATGCATTGGCAGGTCCATCACAGTCTTGGGGATCTTGTTATAGAAGAGTACACCCAAACCTACAAAAGATTTTTTTACTCTTTGGAGACGATATGCAGAAAGAAATCTTATCTATCCCAGTCCCCGAACAAAGGAAGCGATCACAAAAGCGGTGTTACATAACACTTAGTAAGTTAGTACCCGCCACCCGGTAGGTGTTATTATTAGTGAAGTATAGTCTAGGCTGAGCTTATCGATTTCGTCGCGTCCCGAAGTGGTTCATGTTACAGACCGTATTTAGTGTGAGGAGAGTAAGGTATCCGACGGATTCCGTAGAAGATTTTGTTACAGAACGAAATACTTTGTAAGCAGATTTTTAAGGGAGTATTAGGTTTGTGGTAATAGATTTTATACCATGTGTATGATGTAAAAAAGAAGTGCAAATAACAATATATAATCACAGTTTGTGGTGGACCATACATTTTATTATTTATTGGTGTCTAGCTTTAATGGTCTACCAATACAGAGTCAAATAATCAGGCTATTTATAGCTAGATACTTAGATAGAAAAGACAATATACCTCATTATAGGAGTATCTACGTCAAGACATGGTCCGGATTACTGATAATCTGGATGACTCTCATACTTATAATATACTAGCGGACGCCCGTGAGTTCGTCCGCTTGGAATTTAGTTTTTCACAAATCCCGCGGGAACCATGAATTTTTCCGAGATGAAAATTAGCCTGTGTGTTAATCCAGAGCAAAATCTATTTCTAACATACTTACACTCCTTCACACAAACTTTCGCCTTTATTAAATTAGTGTGATCTCACCGTCCTGATCTGTAGACATGACCTTAGCCTTAGCCACCCGTAACCATGACGACGTGGGGATAAAAATCCACCCAGCTTATGTACAATATTATTAAAAGTCAAGAGACGGTACAGTTTCTGAGAAGTTCCTCGAAATAAATATCTGACCACCTTCTAGCGATGATCATTTTGAATTTTAAGTAAAAGTTGTGAAAGCCAATGATTTTTTAGCACAATAAACGAGAAAAGATACACAAAATTTTCCTTTACCAAAATTAATTATACAGCCAATAAACAGTTATTTGACGAAATGTTTTTTTGTTTGGATAAGTATCTCTAAAAGAAATAAAAGTTATATTGAAAAACATGATCTAGCCATGAAATTCTCATAGTGAAACTCGATAGCCATTTGCGGTCGCATTCCATCATACTGATGCGTAATGAAATCGCAAACCTTCTAACAAGTATATACCTACTTCGCTTATAAGGATGACGTCATATTTCATTTTTTTCATATCAGCATATTGTTCGAATATCAGATATAGGATTTCGATGTACTTTCAGGAGAAAATTTGTTTGTAGTAAAGTATACATACAAGATGTTATAGTTCGTTGATGACACTCCTATGATATGCGGGCGTCGAGGGGAAAGACTGAGTGGGTGTGAAATCGTGCTTGCGGGGAAGTAAGGTACATGCATCATATTTTACAATTTAACGGTGATATATACAATATATAATTCGTGCGCATTAATTTGACACCTGGTTACCAAGCACAACCAAAGAAACAGTACAAAAATCATTTGAGCCAGCAGAGTAACGATGATTTGTATAACTCGCAAGTGCGAGTTTCGAATGCACCGCTATCTATCTCATTCTATAGTATCGTGTTAAACAGAGAGAGATAGAGGAGAATTCGAAACTCGCACCTGCGAGTTGTAAAAATATCGTTACAGAATAGCCTCGCAGGTGTCAAGTTAATCCGCACGAGCTGTACCTACGAATAGTATATGTATTATGTACATATGTTTTCTGTGGTAGAGCTTCGTTTTGGTCTAGTAGGTAACTGGTGTTATAAAAAGAAAGACGAAGGTATTTTTAAGACTAACCTAATAAAATTGCTTTTAAGGCTTTATAGCCTTCATGAAATATTGACCATATAGTTTTAAGGCTCCTTTTTCGTACCTACTCGTACTTATTAACTCCTTTCTGATAGAATGAACTATATTTCTTTGCTGAATAGGTATACTTATCTTTAATTACTGGTAAGTTAATGTGCATTGGGCTAATTCTAACGCACAGGTACATTGGTACCTATAGCTATTTACTTCTTACATTACATTCTGATTGGCTTACTATTTATTTATTTTTTTATATTAGACACTTATTGATTTTGATGAAAACGTATGTTCGGCCAAAATAAAAGTAGGTACTCGTTATTAAAAATAAATAAATTAATTTTACAATCCTTACCTCTCCTCCATTTTAGACATGACTTTCGGTGCAGTGAAGTCTGAAACGCTCTCGAGGGTGGTGTCGGGGAATACGCTGCGTTTTTCCCGAGGAGGCTCCGTCGACGGCAGGTGCGCTGAAAAATACACACACTCAAACTAAAACGTTTCTTAAGCTGATTACCTTTTAACAATTTTTTTTTTACTTAAATAAACAATTTTTTTTTGCGTTGCATGAACCAGCTCATGACTAAGGGCCTGTATGGGAGCGAAACTAGTCGCGCATACTCCAACGTTCAGTCGAGCATCACGTGAGTTCTAGCAGTGTTTCATTATAAATTTATATCTATTAGTACCTCTACACTAATCTATACTTATAATAAATCTGTAGAGAGGTCAATTCTGTACATGAAATATATTTCCAAAATAACTATCAGGGGGTGATTAGTGATCGATACTGATGCCAAAAATGCAATCAGTAAAATTTTTGTCTGTCTGTCTGTCTGTCTGTCTGTCTGTCTGTCTGTATGTTCTTTATAGAAACAAAAACTACTGGACGGATTTTAACGAAACTTGGTACAATTATTCTACATACTCCTGGGCAGGTTATAGTATACTTTTCATTACGCTACGATCAATAGGAGCAGAGCAGTGAAGAGAAATGTTGAGAAAACGGGAGATGTTACTCATTTTTTTTAGCTTCCGTCGCGTGTACAGCTTTTATGGTTAAAGATACATAGAAATCATGTATGACGGAAATATTCTCCTTAAAATTATCTATAAAAACACAACAGCATATATATATCGATCTTTTATGGTTGACTCACAATAACACGTGTAACTCCCGATAGCTTAGCAGTTCGGAGCTGTCTAATTATATCTGCCTACTCTTATGTTTATAACACTCATCACTCATCCCTAGCTAAAAAAGTTAACATTATTACCTATTCAATAAAAAAAGAATCATAAAAATCGGTAAAGAAACACCAAAGTTATACAAGAGATACGCTAAGCCATCGCGCGTGAATACTAATTCATGCTATATGGATTATTTTTGTGTAACGGTTGCCGCGCTCGATGCGACTCGCGGGGGGGGGGGAATAAATAAAGAAGGTAGGGTAGGGTAGGGGTATGGTAGGGGTAGGGCAAGGGTAGGGTAGGAGTAGGGTAGTGTTAGGGTAGGGGTAGGGTTGGGATAGGGTAGGGTAGAGGTAGGGTAGGGTAGGATAGGGGTAGTTGAAAGTTTACAACGACTTTCACGCGGACGAAGTCGCGGGCGTCCGCTAGTACTAAGTATAAAGAAAGATTTGTATTTTTGTATGTATCGAATAAATCCAAAAGCTACAGGATCGATTTGAAAAATCCTTTTAGCTACATACCTAATCAGTAAAATAGTCTATAGATTATTCCCGTATGGGAAAAACGCGAGTAAAACCGGGGAGTTCTGCTAGTTGAAGATATTTTAAAAATTTATATTGGAGTAACATACGAGTATAATCAATACTAAAGCTTTTACTTTATCGTAAGTATTTATAATATTTCTTATAGGTTTGTATGCCACCATTCATTACGGAGACAACACTAATGTTGTCCCCATACAAAACAATACAATGATCAGCATCTGGCTCGAATGATGTTTGTATTGCGTTTGTATGAATGTGTTTAGTAGCCAGGTATCAAGTTCATGCTCACGGGTTATAGAAGAGATCTTCAAAACAACGTAGATGAAATAAAAAAATCTTACGTATATCTTGGATCTCTGGGTTCTCGTTGAGTAGTCGCTTGATTTCCTTGATCTTGAGTTGCTGTGCCTTCGCCAGCGTCACTGTGAAGTCTTCCGGCTTCAGTCTCACCATGCTCGCAGTTCCAATCTTAAGAAAAATAAACAAATTAATCTTTACTAATATTATAAAGAGAGAGAGAGAGAGAGAGAAAGAGTTTGTTTGATTAAACGCGCTAATCTCAGGAATTACTGGTCCGATTTGAAAAATTATTTCAGGGTTAAATAGCCCATTTATCGAGAAAGGCAAGGAATAGCACCGTCTTCAAACTAATCAGCAGGTAGAATATAATAATATTATGTTGTTATTTTTCGCTGTTTAGTTTAGTGGGTACGGTTTTAGTTTTTGAAGTCGGTTATACTTTTTTTTTATTTTTTTGTTTTTCAAGCTACAGAAGCAAGGTAAAACGAAGTAATATTATATTATTATAAGTCACGTGGTAACAATTAATCGTGCGGGAGAACATTGTACGTGAGGCATCTTAGAACATGCTATGCGCGTTTGTTTTAATAACATCCAGAACTTTAGCTCGTAATCTATACTTATAATAAAACTGGTTAAATTTTATACATTAATTCGTAATTTGAGATTTTACTTATACCTTTTGTAACACCAAACATTACCTTGAAATAAAGGCCTACTAGCGCCATCTAGAACTTATAATAAAACTGTAACAGGTACACTTTTTACATTCTATAGGTACATTGAAGATATTTTGAAAAATTTTGTCGGGGGGCATTATGTAATCGATACTGAAGCTAAAAATATTTTTTTCGATTTTTTTTCTGTCTGCCTGCCTGTTCGTGTTTTTTGTTATTCGGGCATCACGCTGAAACTACTGAATGAATTCAAATAAAACTTTTGCTCGGTTTGAGACCATAATATGGAGAAGGTTATAGGATACTTTTTATTGCAAAATTAAAATAAGGAGGGGGTTAAATAGGGGTTGAAAGTTTGTATGGAAAGTCCTTCATTTTTAGAGTTACAGTGTTTTTACAGTGTTGTTGGTTGAATTATATTTATAATTCAACCCCTAAAGTGGCGAAATAGGGCTTCTATGTTTACATTGATTTCCACGCGGACAATGTCGCGGGCGTCCGCTAGTAGTATAATATTATTCCTATCACAGTTCCAACACAGTTAATGTTGCAATTTTATTTACCTAATTTAAGCTTAAATGACTGGTATATATAGGTTGATGTATGATATGCACAAATCTCGAGTGCAAGCTCGTAATAAATTAACTGGAAAATGTGCACAAAAATAAATAAATAAAGATAATTCGTAACGCGCGGCGTTATCTTAATGGGACCGTAAAACACCATTAAAACGTTACAAGTAATGGCTTTGGTTAGAATGCGTGATAAAAATCGTTTTACGACTAAATGATGTACTATAGTTCTAAAAAATGGCCAAGTGTGTGTCGTGCCTTGTGGAAAGTAAGGTTCCGTTACTCGAAGAAGTTTGTTTGACCTCCAATTACCATCTTTGTCTTTGCAGATCGATGTTACCATTGCAATGACATGACACTCATAAATATGTAAGTCTGTTCTTAGCGGATGTCTGCTACTGATAAACTACCTCCCTGTAAAATTTCGATTTTAAACGTCAAGCAGTTTTCGAGATTTCGTGATAACCTGTCACTCTCATATACAGGATGCTCGGGAGTATTTCCCTTATCTTCAAGGTGTTGATGAGTCCACTTATAAGAGCCGAACTGCATAACTAATCTTTTTAACTAAAAAAAAACTTTATGTTTTCATACAAAGTTACTAAGTCAAATAATTCCAACTATCCATGTAATACACGTCTTTAAGTAAAATGAAAATGAATTCATTACACCGCGGCTAGTTGCCTCAACTAGTGACAGGAGGGCTGGCCCATTTTTTGCGCAAAGGATCAGTTTGGCTGTCCAGCGCGGAAATGCAGCCAGTATTCTTGCCACCATTCCACGTGGGCATGATTTGTATAATTATTATAATAAGTTAGCTTTAGTTCCTTATTGTATTCTTTCTCAGTAAAAAAATGTATATTTTTTTATTCAATGACAAGTTAAGATGATGATGACAGTACTAGACTACATTTTTGTCGAGAGCGACGACCTCTGTGGTGCAGTGATTTTCTTGATTACTTCAGGACAGGCCTGACTTGCTCTTGCACTTTCTGATAGTGGTATGGATGCAGCCTGATTCGGACTTTGTCGATGTTGAAGAAATACTTGCAACTGGCACTCCGCACTTTACTAATTAGCTACTTCGTAATATGTATTAATAAATAAAGTTTCTCTACGTTTTTTTTTTTTCTTTACAAGTTAGCCCTTGATTACAATCTCACCTGATGGTAAGTGATGATGCAATCTAAGATGGAAGCGGGCTAAATTGTTAGGAGGAGGATGAAAATCCACACCCCTATCGGTTTCTACACGACATCGTACCGGAACGCTAAATCGCTTGGCGGTACGTCTTTGTCGGTTTAATGACGCGTATATGAGGAACACATTTTAAGATCTATTTACAAAAGAAGTATTATTTAGGTACTCCGAAAATATTCTTTTTAGAACACACGTTATTTGGACATATTTAATTAATTTTCCTTAAAAATAGAACAGTATGGAGTATATTCCTTAGAGTTATGGGAAATACTCCCGAGCCGATCACTCCTCTCCTGTATACAGATTTCAGTTTAATAGAACTCTGTAACAAGTACTCGAAATGCAAATAATTAGTAATTTAAGTACGACAAAACCTCCACAGCTAGTCTAGTTAAATATTTTATCACGAAATCCTTTACTGGGTTACACAAAGATCGATAGTGGCTATACGAAGCTGACTTGCTTCCCAGATAATCGGTTCTCAACGTAATCCAATTAGACAGGGATACTAATTGCCTCCAAGACGGCGATGCTGTGATTAGATTTCCCGCGTCTAACTGTATATCGGATTATCGAACTGACATCCAATCATCCTGTAATAATCAGTTTCCTCTGGATATAAATATTTATGTTCTAATCAAAAAGTGTAGCAGCGGCGAAGACTTTATACAAGTCGATTCCCATCGGGTTACCGTTTAAAAATCCATACATATTCATTATTGTAATAAATATTGGATACTAGGTGACGCCGCTCAGTTTCACCCTCCTGGTTCCCGTTCCCGTAGGAATACGGGGATAATATATAGCCTATAGCCTTCCTCGATAAATGAGCTATCTAATCTAACACTTAAAGAATTTTTCAAAACGGACCAGCAGTTCCTGAGGTTAGCGGCTTCAACCAAACAAACAAATAAACTTTTCAGCATTATAATATTATTATAGATTCCTAGTAGGTATGAATATGGGAAACCCTGTCACGCGGTATGAATTTCGTTTTCTTTGGGTTACCTCCGACAATATTCCAACATTCGCCACTGATAGACAGCTTCTTTCTACGAATCAATGATGTGCAGAAAGTTTTTATAGGTGAAAGTTGTAGAAAATGGAAAATTTCTCCTCGAATACTCCGTAATACTTTTTAATGTAGTGTTTTTATAACTATGAAGTTCAGGCTATTGGACTATTAAGACATGCAATAGGTAGACCTCAAACTGTAGGTACTCAGATATGAATTAGCGCCACTAATTTTGAAAGTCTGGACTGAGAATTTTCAAGTTTTCTTGGAAGTGGGTGGTGTTACACCCCCGTACCTCGCAGCGCACGTTAATCCCCCTTCATTATCATTATTATTATTCTGATACCTCTCCATGAAGGTCATCCAAATTGACTGATGAAACAGAAACGGAAAAACCTTATTAAATCTCTGTTCTGTATATCAATTTCAACCCATATTCGGCTCACTGCTGAGTCTCCTCTCAGAATGAGAGGGGTTAGGCCAATTAGTGCTCCACGATGGCATAATGCGGATTGGCAGACTTCACACACGCAGAGAATGAAGAAAATTCTTTTTTTTTTTTAAGTTTTTCCTTCACCATTTGAGACACGTGTTCCACTGGTCTGTATAACCATTCGCTGCCCGCGAGTATTTTATCGAAAAGCCCGTCTGAGTTGAAGAAGCCGACAGTCAGGGAATGCGGTTTTAATCTACAGTTGTGAGCCATTTTAAAAAAATCTTTATATTTCTCTATCGCGCGGAGCATGATACTGTGCTCACCTATTGCCCTAACTTTACTTTATATTTTTTTACATGTCATGTAACGGATACGATGGGCGACCGGTCGTCCATTTAGGAGTCAAGAGGATAATAAGAATTAAAAAAAAACATTAAATAATACTATACCTTTTCTCGCCTATTATCATAATCAGGGTACCAGTCGCCGCTCTCATCTCCATCGTACATGTCTTCATCATCAGCGAGCTCGTTGTCATCCTCCAGCACTGTCAGGTCGTGGAGCTTATCCAGAGACTCGGAGCCCTGGGCCTCTTTGTGTGGCACTATGGCGTCGTCAACTAAATTGACATCTTGGTCGTCGTCTGCGTATATCTAGAAAAGAAAAGAAAGTGAATTAGCAACTTGCTACTACGCTCTAAACTAAAAATAAATTGGTAACATTTATTTTTTTTGTTTTTACGATTTAACTAAAAAAGTGCTTGAACGATTTTACGAATAACATTTTTGCTATATTTTATCGCCGTATTACTCGTGAGAACGGGAATTACGCGAGGGAAGCCGCGGGGCGTCCGTAATATTTTAAATGTGAATGTGAGTTTGTTTTTTACGTTTTCAGACCCAGCTCACTAAACGGATTCTAAAAATTCTTTCTTGAACGATAAGCTTCTAAATACGATAATTTAGGAACCTGAGATACAGGTTTTTCAAACATAATTCAGGGTCCTCAGCACCATTGTAAAGAGACTTCTTTTAGAAATAAATTTCAAGCTAAGTTATCAGAGAGCAATAAAGACAATAATTTTATCCCCTTATTCCGACGGGAACGGGAACTATGCAGGTGAAACCGCGGCGTGCGCTAGTATATTATGTTTGTAAGCGTGCTATGCTACAAATTGCTATAATTAAACGACTAATTAATAAAATTTAAACATCCTACTTAACTAGGTTCATCAACACAAAAAATATTATGAGATCACAACAGGATAAAAAATATATCTTTACTAGATATATTATTTTATAAATATAAATATATTTATATAAATTAGAGTATTTTCTACCAGAGTTTCAGAAGAGTTGTTCGACCTAAATATGATATCACGTCTGTCACACCTTAATATTTTATTTAAGTGGCAGGAAAGGAATACAGCAAAACACTCTCAAAATGTTTCATCTTCATACAAGCATGACATGTGATATGACACGAGATTGATTACATCATAATAATATAGGTAAACATGTGGAAGAAATATCATTTTCGCATTCTTATACACATATATACTCGTATTAAATAGGTTTAGTGTGGACTTGTATACATATATTTTAAAACTGTATATTTGTATATATACTTGATATGTCGAAATATAAGTATAAATATATTAGTTAACACATACCTAGTTTTAAGCATAATAAGTTAGTTTAAAACACTATGATTTATAAAAAAAATCTCATAATTTATTACAATTATTTTTGGTATTTAGATATTATATCTTTTATTAAAAATATGTAAAAATATATTCAAATAAATCTAATTGCGCCTAACTTTTATAATATCTCTTATTAAAATGGTATCAAACAGTAGAATTTTGTAAGTAATATGCACATTAGATACATTAAAAATCTCGTCGTTTTATCGTGGTATATACCCGTTTAAATAAAAATCATAAGATGCACAAAACTCTACTAAAAAAAATCAAGATGAAATGGGTATCTTAATTTATAATATACAGTTAAATCGTATCATTTATAAGAACGAGTGCAACAAACAACCTAAAAATAAAAATCTGTGATCTCTTAATCCGAAAGCGAGGCAGACGCGAGGATATAAATGCTCTTGTGTTTTATTAGCTCTGTGATTGAATAGGAACATTTATTACGAGCAGCTGCATTATTTGATGATCGATCGCTTTTAAAACAGTTTGCCACTGTTTCATTTATTTATAGCGCTTTAAACATGTTATGACTTTTCAGAACATTCGTTTTATCGTTTCTGTATCGATTGAAGATATTTATATTCATTCATTTTTTTACGATTATTTGATTTCGCATATTTGAATGACTTCTTGCAAATTAAAGTTTGATAATTTTAAGCTTAATGGAGATCGTATCGGTATCGGAGAATGTATCGGTATGTCTCGTGTCATTAAACACGAAAATCTTCTAAGCAATGTACCTACCTACATTGAAATGGATAACAGAATAGGCCGTGAAAATACATTATAGGTATGTATTTCTTGTCGACATGATTGATTTCATACAAAATATCTTCAATAACAATGCCACAGTGCAATGGTTCAATGATGTTTGATTTATTATTCCTAGACCAATCATGACAAATACAAACAGTGAAAATTATATCTATACTATACTATAATATTATAAAGCTGAAGAGTTTGTTTGTTTGTTTGATTGAACGCGCTAATCTCAGGAACTACTGGTCCGATTTGAAAAATTCTTTCAGTGTTAGATAGCCCATTTATCGAGGAAGGCTATAGGGTATATATTATGGCCATATTCCTACGGGAACGAGAACCACGCGGGTGAAACCGCGCGGCGTTAGCTAGTATATTATATAATCACTACGTTTTAAATACTTTCGTGTCAAGAAATAGGTAATATCACGTGTTTTGTTACCTATGTGGTCCCAATCCTCTGAAATGACTTAAAGAACTAATGATTTTGTTTTGTATATTTGGTAGCTATGTCTAATAATAATGTCGTAAAGTAATTTTTTCACCCCACTTCCCATTATTTAATATTTTAATAGTATTTTTCTATGAAAGTATGGCAGAACAATATTTTCCAGGTCAGATAATAAATGAATGTTATTAAAACTATTGGTATGTATTTTCGTATCGAATCTAAGATAATTTTCGTTTCGAAATGAAGATCTTATGACGTCAGAAGAAAGATAGATTTCAGTACTTCGCCATAAACGTGCGTCATAATGACGTGGGATGCATAGCTCTGCTGTCATAGATTCTTCGAGCCATATTTAGGCAAAGGTATACCTACCTTCATTGGAGTAATTTGTAGACATAATATACATTGATAATGTTCTTGTAAATTAATGATTGTTATTTTTTATCTTATTTAATGATCAGTTGATATTAATGATACGGGACCGGAACCGAAGGTTTAACATGCTCTTGAAAGCTTGGGGGTGACACCACTAACTTTCGAAGTTCTATAGTCTGGAAAAATCGTTGATGAAACTCTCATGATATGCGGGCGACGTGTGGAAAGACGGCGCGGGTGTGAATTCGTGCGTGCGGGGAAGTGAGGTCAGAGGTGCTTCAGTTGTGGGTTTTTCATTCATCGCTACACGTCCCCCGGCCCGCGCGGACCATCGGCAGTGTTACGAACGAAGTTGCCAAGCTGTAAGAATTTTGGCTGAATTTTTTTAAAATAATTTATAGCTGAATATTTCGTAGCTTCACCCAGCGACCTTTAGAAAAGGCCAAGGCAAACGTTTTTGGACCAAATCCAGGACATTCTCACTAAAGTCAGAGAAAGAGTACTCTAATCGGACGAATTTGTATTAAAGTATTGATTAGAATGATAAGAGGCAAAGGTATGTAGGTTTTGAGCTTGGGCTTAGGGCTTTATTACTACTTTTTTTTACTACTACTTTTTTTATTAGGGCTTGGTCTTGCCTACCCCTATGAGAATAAAACGTGATGATATGTAATATGTAACATGTACCCACCTCGAGATCCGAAACCACAGCCAATCACAGCATTAATGAGTGAATGTCATCAATACAGTACCATATATCTAATTAAATGTGAATGTGAATGTCACCAATATCCATTTTAGTTTTTTGCTTTGATCATTTAGTTGCCAATATCGTAGTAAATAAGAAGAATTTATATTTAGGTCAAGAAGAAAAAGAAGTGTAACAACTAACGTGTAGATTTTTGACGGCCTCCGTGGCGCAGTGGTATGCGCGGTGGATTTTCAAGACGGAGGTTCTGGGTTCAATCCCCGGCTGGGCCGATTGAGGTTTTCTTAATTGGTCCAGGTCTGGCTGGTGGGAGGCTTTGGCCGTGGCTAGTTACCACCCTGCCCGACAAAGACGTACCGCCAAGCGATTTAGCGTTCTGGTTCGATGTCGTGTAGAAACCGTAAGGAGTGTGGATTTCATCCTACTCCTAACAAGTTAGCCCGCTTCCATCTTGGATTGCATCATCACTTACCATCAGGTGAGATTGTAGTCAAGGGCTAACTTGTAGAGTTTGTAGAGATTGATAGGTATATACATATTATAGGTATGTATGAAACATTCATACAAGACAAAACCCGGCATCCGATTCCAAACAGTTGTGATTTCTGCGAAGCTTTCAAGAATCCAATAAGTAGAAGTGGCGACCGAATCCTACTTATTTCGTTTACGACCGGCCGCCACGCGTTTATAACACTTCGCACAAACCTGATTAAATGTATACGATGTATATACAAAGAAAAGAATATATAAAGAACTATAGATTATACAAATAGCTGATGTGAAGCCAACAAAATTAAATATCACGTGTCTCAAACGGTGAAGGAAAACATCGTGAGGAAACCTGCATACCAGAGAATTTTCTTATTTCTCTGCGTGTGTGAAGACTGCCAATCCGCATTGAGCCAGCGTGGTGGACTACTGGTCTAACACCTCTCATCCTGAGAGGAGACTCGTGCTCAGCAGTGAGCCAAATATGGGTTGATAACATGAAGCCAACAAAGGACAAATTTGTATCGAAAATGCAGAAGAAATCATAAACTCGAGAATACAGGGTCACTCATTCAGAAACAGTTCGACATTGTGTTCTTTTTTGTATTATTATTATTATGCAATAGGTTGTTGCCTATCTAAAACACCAAAAACAACCACTAACCACGTAAGTTTTATTTTATAATCCACTTTAAAGTAGAGTAACGCACATTTCTCAACAAAAAGAGAAAAGCCTCTTTTTTTCGAAATCGGTATATTTTTGCCACATATAACCAAATTCAATTTGATAGCTAATGATCTCAACTATCACCCCTTAAAGGGATCGCTATACGTTTCCAGTGACCCTGTATATCGCGTGAATAAAATAAAAAAACAAATCAATACAAACATATGTCGTAATATTGTAACAGAGGAAAAGTAGCGGTCCATATTGTCGATCACTAGCCTGCTCGAGATGCCCTGTATGGCCACGCAAAGAGAATATAATGTCGACCAAAAGCGGCAGAGTTTAATAACGCTCTCTTTTTCGATCCATCGCAATGAAAGAAAGAGCGACATTTTCCAGTTCGTAATTATTGGTTAATTTTTATCTCTCTTTCATCTTGACATATGTCGTTGCAGCTCTTAAGGCCTATGTGTATTTACCAATGCTCCATAGTAATCAGAGCGTGTATTTTCTCTGGCAACGCATCAACGCACGAGGACGGGCGTTGGTCCTTTGTTTTTCGGGATCGTTGAACTTGCATCAAAATATTTGCTAATCCCGATACACGCAAGTCGGACACTAAATACATAACTCACGTCGGTGTGACCTGTTTGCGAAGGAAGCATATTTCTCGCTGTTATTTGATAAACACGCCCTAATTTGCCAAAACATTATTTCAGGAATGTATTCACGAGTGCAAAGGTATAATTTTTCACCATTATCTTTGCTTATTCACGTCTCACTAATGCGCACACTAGTTATCCAGGTTTCAGCGTAGTCATCAACCCACATTCGGCTCACTGCTGAGCACGTGTTTTCTCTCAGAATGAGAAGGGTTAGGCCAATAGTCCACCACGCTGGCCCAATGCGGATTGGCAGACTTCACACACGTATAGAATTAAGAAAATTCTCAGGTAGGTTTCCTTACGATATTTTTCCTTCAGCGTTTGAGACATGTGATATTTAATTTCTTATATTAACTTAATGTTCGAGGTGCATGCCCCGGATAGGATTCGCACCTATATCCTTCGGAATTGGAGGCAGAGGTCGTATCCAGTGTGCTATCATGGCTATGTATATTTATTACATAAACGTAATACCAATTTACATACATAAACGTAAATAGCAGTTGGTTACGGAATGTAAATACGAGTAAAAAATAATAAAGGTTATGCAGCGCGCAATTGCTTTTCAATTAAACGAAATTCCGACACGACGTGGAGAGCAAATGGCTCTAATGGATCGGGCGAGTGGATCGCGGATCGTTTCCTCATTCCCAGCTGACCTACAGCGGGATGGAAAACAGGGACGCATCTAACTAATTGAGTGCAGGTGTTTCGAACTGGGGCTTGTAAAGCTATATATTCACATGATCTTTATGACACTTGAAAATATTTTTGATGTGAAACATCTACTGGCGTGCCTTGGCAGTAAAATCTACATAAACCTACATCTGAAGAGCTTGTTTGGTTGAATTCGCTAATTCCAGAAAATACTGGTTCAAATTTTGAAAATTCTTTCATTTTTATAGCCCATTGATTGAGGAAGGCTAGAAGCTATTTAACAGTATATAGGCTTTACAATATAACGCGAGTGAAACCGCGTAAACACACCTACTCCACTCCAATGTCGTGATGGTAAACAGCGTCCCCACTACGCCGCCATTATGGTCGGACCCCTTTGTGTGTAGAACTGTAGATGTTTCGATTTTGCCGACCGTCCCGTGACGACTAACTTTTATGCGAAATATATTTCAAAAGGAATAAGCTTTTGTATAATTAATTATAAGCCAACGTTCATACACTTGGATATATTAGTAACTAACAGACGCCCACGACTTCATCCACTAGGAACTCAGTTTTTCACAAACCACAATTTTTGATGTGTTACAAATCTAACGGAAACCATGGAGTTTTCCGGGACGAAAAGTAGCCTATGTGTTGATCTAGATTAAAATCTATTTCAGCCTAATCATCCAATTTTCTATCCATTCCAAATTTCAGCCTAATAGCTCCAATACAGGAGGAACAAACATATACACTTAGGTACAAACTTTCGCCTTTATAATATTAGTGTGATAGTATGATATAAGAAGAGGGGATGAAATATTAGAAGAGTCCTTAAAAATAACATGATATTAATAATAGAAAAAAAAGTATTTTCAAAATCGGTCTATAAATGACGGAATTATCGCTGGACATACATAAAAAAAAATACATACAGCCGAACTTCTACGTTCGGCTGTATGTATTTTTTTAAATTTTTTTTTATGTATATCCTCCTCCTTTTTGGAAGTCGTTTAAAAAGATCAAAATAATCAAATTCGTTTAATTCAAGTATACTTTGTATAAAAGCACTCGTTTGTAAGAAACGTCTATTTTGACTATTTGAGTTCAGAAGGCAGGCAGCTGTAAAAGCTGTCTAAATAAACAAAGTATTGTTACGAGTTAGTAATGATTCCGTTTCTCTTTGTTCCTGTTAACCAACCACCAGGACACCAGGAGACATATACAAACGGCGCTGGGTTTTAGTGGGAATTCCTACTGTCAGTGTCATTAGGAACCCACTTAAATAACCCCCAATTTCCGAATGGGCAATTCTGTGAATCTATATTAATTAATATTATAATTATAAAGCTGAAGAGTTTGTTTGATTGAACGCGCTAATCTCAGGAACTACTGGTCCGATTTGAAAACTCCTTTCAGTGTTAGATAGCCCATTTATCGAGGAAGGCTCTAAGGCTATATATAATTCCTGTATTCCTACGTTAACGTGAACCACGCGTGAGAAATCGCGCGGCGTCAGCTAGTTCTGAATAAAAAACCCTTCAATTTTTTTTAGAACTTCAGAACTCGGTTATTTGTCGAACCGAAAAAAGGTTCAATATACATAAAAGAAAATACAGATTGTTATTTCCTCGAGAAATCTTGCAGGCGACAGACTTCTTATTTGATATTTATTATTATACCATTTATAAATGCTATATGAAAAGAGCCTTTGAAGTATCACAGAAATGCGAAACTAATTTCGTTCGAATGCGAACTTAGACCTCTCATTTCCATCCAAAGCCGCACGCCCACACGTCTCATAACGTAAGGGTTTGACTAGGGCTATCACCGACAGAACGAAGATAAAACTTTGTTATTAAAAAACTTTTTTAATTAAGTTCCTATCGAACTCTCATCAGTATTGAAAATTAAAAGCTTGCCTTATAACAAATAAATATCTCTTGAAATATTATGTTCAATGGATAAGCAAAATAAAATATGACGTCATGGAATTTTTAATATAGATAATAATATAGTACATCTTGATCTGAACTTACTTATATGACTAAATATAAGTGAGTTTTCTTATTATAGTGAAACTTTATAAATTGAACTAAATTCCACCTGAACAATCGAATTCAGCGATCTAGGTTATCGTCAAATAATATATTGTAGATGCTTTGTCCTATAGGTATTGAAAGATATAGGATATTCTCAGAAGATTTAGATCTGAACGGTCGTGAATTCAACTACTTTATTTGTTTCGTTATCTCATTATTATAAAGGCGAAAGTTTGTGTGTAACTACCTACCTATGTGTGTTCCTCTTTTACGCTGTGGTTACTAAATCCATTTGCCTAAAAATTGGAAAAGAAGAAATTTTTTTCTGGATTAACACATACTATTCAGCCCGGAAAAATCCATGGTTCCCACGGGATTTACGAAAAATTGAATTTGATGCGGAGGAAGTTGCGTCCATTAGTCTTTTATAAAAAAATATTTTTGAAGATATTTTGCAGATTTTATTATGAATTGAAAATTTATATCTTTTTTGTTTTTTTTGTGAGATTTACACATTCAATTCTGATGAGCAGATTAACGCTGTTCTGCATTCTTCTGTATTTCCAGATTTTTTCCATTATTTTTTTTATTCTGATTTTGGTTATACACAGAAATGACTGTTTAATTTAGAGTTTTTTTTACAAAATATTAATGTGAGTGAACAAGTGCAGACCTATGGAAGTGAATTGGTCATACCTTTTACCAGAAAACAAATACGTTTCATCTCGAGAATTTCTCTGGAGAAATAAAAGTGAGTAAATTTACAGTTCACTTCACTTTTACAAGTCATACCTACATTTTCCTTAAGAGATAAATTGTTCGTATTAATCAAAGTCAAGGCAGATTAAGGCACATATACCAAAGACTATACTATAGATATGTCACTGAAACTGAGGCGGCCAATAGTGGCTAATTGTCTTAATTTCATTTAGTTGCATTGTAAACAACGAAAGTTATTTAAACAAATAATAAGTACCATAATATTGTCTACAATGATGAGTTTTGTGTTCAAGAAGTGTAAAAACTATTTATCATCATTATCAACCCATATTCGGCTCACTGCTGAGCCCGAGTCTCCTTTCAGAATGAGAGGGGTTAGGCCAATAACGCTGGCCCAATGCGGATTGGCAGACTTCACACACGCAGAGAATTGTGAAAATTCTCTGGTATGCAGGTTTCCTCACGATGTTTGTCCTTCACCGTTGATACACGTGATATTTAATTTCTTAAAATGCACACAACTGAAAAGTTGGAGGTGCATGCCCCGGACCGGATTCGAATCCACACCCTCCGGAATCGGAGGCAGAGGTCATATCCACTGGGCTATCGCAGCCTTAAAAACTATTTATACCTAAATATAAATAGGTATAAGTAAACACAGTATTGAGCATGTGTGCTCTCAGTAGTGTGGCTATCTAATAGTAGAAAATCTTTGATATATACAATGTTTACCGAAAATCCGTTTTCCACAGTCCTTATTCATATTTCATGAAACAGATATCCCTAGCGGTGAAGTAGGTAGGTGCAATGCTGAATCGAATAGAAAACGCTTTGCGCTGCATTCTACCGCCCACGGGACATTCATGTGAAAGGGCGTGAGATACGAGAAATTCATTTTATTTTCAGCTTGTATTGAGTTTATTTCTGTACTTTATTTGATGTTTATTTTCAGCTCTATATCAAGAAATTCTAATGTAAAATTATAGTAGATAAATCTACGAGTGATTTATCTAACTTAAAATAACAAGACATGGGGATCGATTGCGGGATGAAACCTGTATTTATCAAATGGTACATTATCAACCCATATTCGGCTTACTGCTGAGCTTGAGTCTCCTCTCAGAGTGAGACGGGTTAGGCCAGTCCACCACGCTGGCCCAATGCGGAATTGGCAGACTTCATACGCAGAGAAATTAGAAAATAATCAGAGGCCTTTTGTTCTCTGGTATGTAGGTTTCCTCACGATGTTTTCCGTCACCGTTTGAGACACGTGATATTTAATTTCTTAAAATTCACACAATTGAAAAGTTGGAGGTGCATGCCCCGGACCGGATTCGAATCCACACACTCCGGAATCGGAGGCAGTGGTCATATCCAGCAGTGATATGACCACTGCCTCAATGGTATGTTACATTACCTACAGCATTTGTGAGTGTTGCATATTTTCAGACTTGTCGGGGATTCAGTCCAGGTTGTTGGACTATAGTCGTAACAAAGTACGAGTATTTACTACTTATTGCCCCCCATATTCAAATTTTACCTATTCACGATACATCCCTGTATTTGGGTCACAAATGATATGTGTACCAAATTCCAACTAGACTGATCCAGTACATTTGGAAAAAACAGACAGACCTTAAAATGTGCGCAAGTGATATTAAAATGGTTCCGGTTTTGTACTACGTACGTTCGGAACCCTAAAAAGGACTTTCATATTAAATGAAATGTGCTATTAAAGTCAACTTACTCATATTTCGATGAGCCGCCTTGATGAGCAAATTCTCTACGAAATTTAAAATAAAACTGTAGCTTTTTTTTTTTTATTGTTTTCGACTTAATATTAAATATTCCAGGACAGGAAATTTTTATTTACAAATGGATAAATATTTACACGCTTTCTATTGGAGTAAACGAGCCTGCGATTTTGTGTTATCAATTTGTGGATACGAGTATCATGTCTCCAGATGGCAGACATTTCGTGGCAACCCTTCCTTTCCAAGAAGGATCTTTATCATTGACTCATTGTCAGTGTTAGTGAAGTTTGATTGGATATTTCTACACGAGGCCGGAGAAAATATAAGATTATTTGAACAGTCGAATGTCTAGAGTTCTACATGACAGACCCTTGTAACCTACAGTACAGGACACATGAAATCTACTATCCGAATGTTCTCACGGTCCCCAAATTCCTCAATTGCCTGCTGTACTTGCCAATGGTAGTAGCATGGGTTTCGGTAAAAAATAAGAGTTTTCTTATAAAAATAAAGGTAGTACTTGGGAAGGTATCTCATGTGGTCTCAGGTTCTGAGGTAGAGGCCTTATTCTGCCTCCGATTCCGGAGGGTGAGGGTTCAAATCCGGTCCGAGCAATTCAACTCCAACTTTTCAATTGTGTGCATTTTAAGAAATTAAATATCACGTGTCTCAAACGGTGAAGGAAAACATCGTGAGGAAACCTGTTTATCAGAGAATTTTCTTAATTTTATGCGTGTGTGAATCTACCAATCCGCATAGGATAAGAGTAGTGGATTATTGGCGTAACCCCTCTCATTCTGACAGTAGACTCGAGCTCAGCAGTGAGCCGAATATGGGTTGATAATGATGATGATGATTATTTAAATGTCGTTATCTGAATTATCTTTTCTATAGGATTTCAATTTGTGAGATCCGATTTCTTCAGGGTTCGTAGAGAGAGTATCTGTTAACATTTATACCCACCCAAACATAAAGTTGGAATTTAGGTTATTGGTTACGGAATATATTAATGTTTTCCACACAAATGGTAAGTGTTCGCAGTCCTACGCTAATATTTACGTAACAATCCAATTTCACCGGTTCATAATACTTACTACGTTTTAAAGATGGCGGAGTTTATTTAGGCTTACCTGTATTAAGTGTTTATCGTCTACGATTCTGACACATTTGGAACAAGAAAAAAGAAATGAAATAGTTTTAAAAAAAACTAGAACACCATTCATTCGGTTTTCAGTAAACTATGTTGAGGGAAAAGGGAAATACTAATGTGTTTAAAATCGCCGTACCTTGCCTCTGGGTGACCGGTGAAAAATTAAATTGTGTGTATTTCAATTATTTTATTTATTATAAATATAAGTTTAATTTATTATAATTTAATTACTAAGTAATAAGTATCAACTATACTTTGAAGATTCATTTATTTCTAATGTATTGTAGTGAAATGTATTAGAAATAAATGAATCTTCAAAGCTTTTTTTAGCATTAAGCTATGGCTATGGCTAACGTGTTTTAAATGCCTCGTTCGTTCACTAGCTTATGCCACTGTGACTCCGGATCTTAAGTTTTTTTTTTGTTAAAAAAAATCTCAGTAAATATTTGGTGGTTTACACCGCGTTCCATTAGTGTTAAACAATATTACCCTAAGCCTGCCAATCCGCATTAAAGCAGCGTGTCTCTAAGCTCCAAATCCTCTTCTATGAGGGTAAGGCCAGGCCTGACCGTTTAAATAGTCTCATGAGAAAAAAATACAATAGGAAACATACACTAACTTATCTTAATAACTATACACATCTTGCCTACGTGGAATGATGGCAATAATACTAGCTGCATTCCCGCGTTGGAC
Source organism: Bicyclus anynana (assembly GCF_947172395.1). Classification (NCBI taxonomy): domain Eukaryota; kingdom Metazoa; phylum Arthropoda; class Insecta; order Lepidoptera; family Nymphalidae; genus Bicyclus; species Bicyclus anynana. Next base: position 16,393,076 of record NC_069083.1, read on the forward strand.
AGCCAAACTGATCCTTTGCATGAAAATTGTGCCAGCCCTTCTGCCAACAGTCGATGCAACTAGCTGCGGTGAAATTATTCGGAGACTGTTTTTTTTTACAAAATAGGATGTCTCTATTATAGATAGAGTAGTATTATGCCCTTTTAACCTTAAGGGTACATTTATATCTATTTTCCATTGCATCGTAGTTATGAAAGTACGAAATGTTGGTAAATTGCCGGTATTCCTGCCACGTCGCATAGCGTTGAGGCACAAATATGCATCTTTCATTGACTTAACTCCCGAGAGCTGCCGACTGAATAATAATTGAGTTCAGGGAAACTCACTCCACAGGACTGGCTGTATTGCATGAAACTCGGAAAATTATTTACAGCATTCAGGAAATAAATTTACAATATCTTTAAAAGCTTTTAAAGTGTTTTCGTATTTTGTTGTCTTTCATCTGATATGTGGTCCGACATGTTTGTAAGTCCGCCATATTATATTTTCAGATTTTCCGATTTAAGTCAATTTTACTTTTAATAACTTGACAAAAGCCTTCAATATACGGTATAATGGGGCCGCTTTCAAATCCAGATATCATGTGTATGGTCTTTAGTCGATCACCATTTTCATACCAGCCGAAGCCTCACGGTTTCACCAGCAAAGTTTTCTTTTCCATAAGAATACGAGGATAATATAAAGCCTGTGACACTCACAGATAACGTAGCTTTATAGTGGTAAAAGAATTTTCAAAATTGCTTTAGTAGTTCCAGAGATAAACAATACCATAAACTTTACATCTCTATAATATTAGTATAGATTTATTTAATTGATATACACTACGCTTAACTTACCACCCTTTATTAATAAGGTCGTGCCCGCAGGATATCTCTACTTCAATGCATCTCATGATAAATGTGCTCGAGTATAATAAGGGTCGAGCCTTTTCACCCAGCAAAGTGCACCCTTTGTAGTCGCACTGTCGGGGTCTTACCCAAGTACCCAGTACCCACTTACTACGAGTAACAACTACATTCAACTAGTTTAATGCTGACAACATAATCCTTAACAGGTTTGTTGCGATAAATCATTCCAATACAATTGAATGGAGTATGTCTGAAAGATTTATGTCCATATTCGTTTTTTTCTAATTGCGTACACAGACTATAGAAAAAGGGGATGATTTCCCCCACAGAAACGGAGAGGAGGTTCATATGCTGGTTGGCTGGCTTAGTAAGGTGATAATATTGGACTAAATATCGGATCTGTTCAAAAGAACCAAAGTCACTGACATAGCTCAACGAGTTGAGAAGTTGCAGAGGCAATGGGCGGGGCACATAGTTCGAATGTATAGAAAAATGTATTGTTTAGTTAAAAATTAAACTTTAATGTACTTAATCAAAAGGAATAAAGTATAAACTGAGTATAATTGTATAATTAACAAGTACTCCAACAACTAAATTCTAAAGAAAGTAATCTGCTTCTGTTTAATATGTCCTTTCAACCAAATCCTGTCCACCGCGGCAAATCTCAACCTACGAGTCTTCAAAGCCTACCAAGGGAAAAGATTATTTCCCTTGGTTCGAAAACGCACCCTTACTGCCAAGTTTACGAGGATGCCTCATAATCATAACTCATAAAGAAATATCACACTGCCTGAAAAGAAAGACCCTTTCATAATCTTCGTGACAAACAGAAGCTCGCCTAATGTAATTTTTCTTAATTTATAAACCATTAAAGTGATAAATGTAAGTAACAAAAAAACCGCTCACTTTACGCAGATGGATGCTCGCTTTGATCTCGACGCGAGGTCGCTCACTTAGCAGCTAATTGAGCGAGCGAGTCGTGCCGGTTGATGTTATCAATGTCTGTGGCTTTCGCTTGGCTTTTTACTCCGTGATAACGCATATTTTTTATTTTACATTTTTTTTAACTCTTTCCCTTATGCCTTAGTAATGAAAAGCTGTTCCACGGTGTTTAATTGAAGGAAGATGTGAACACATTTCAATGCAAGACGTTATACACTTATTACGCACGGTGACAGTTTACGTCACCGCTAACACAACACGCAGTTGGAACACAACAATGTTGCTTGGTCACAGAAAGTAAGTAGGTACATTGTCGAGTTAAGTACGGCTGTAGTACTTGTAGGTCTCACTTAATCCAATCAAAACATTGTATTCAAATCTATACTAATATTATAAAGCTGAAGAGTTTGTTTGTTTGTATGTTTGATTGAACGCGCTTATCTCAGGAACTACTGGTCCGATTTGAAAAATTATTTCAGTGTTAGACAGCCCATCTATCAAGGAAGGCTATAGGCTATATATTATCCCCGTATTTATACGCAAACAGGAACCACGCGGGTGAAACCGCGCGGCGTCAGCTAGTACAATATAAACATTCATTATCAGTCTGTTTTCACGGCTCAGGGGCAAGAACTCCCTTCCTATTAAGAGGGTATATGAAGTTTAGACCCACCACACCTAGTTAGTGGACCTAGAGGATAATTTTATTTCAAAAACCACACTCACAGGGATCAACGGTTTAACGTGCACTCCGAGGCATGAGGTATAATTTTATTAACTTATTAACTTATCGATTCCGGACAGTGAAAACTGAAAATTTCTTAAAAGAACGAAAGTTCAGAATATTTTATACTCCTACTGGTCCAGGTCTCGAACCCGATACCTCGAGTACCAACAGACCAACGAGGCAGTTAAATTGAGGAGAGGATCATCATCATCATCAACCCATATCCGGCTCAATTTTTAGCACGAGTCACCACAATGCGGATTGGCAGAGTTTTCATTTATTTATGTTTATGTATGCCTATTATATGTAATGAGTCAATAAATGAATAATACGTTAAATTTATCTTAAGCAGAATAAAATCAATGTTTCCTGTGCAATGACGTTTTCAATGGACTCATGAAACCGCAACACGCACTAGGCCAGCGCAACAACAAACTAATAGCTAATTAGTTTATTTATATAGGCTATATGATGTGTCATATTTAATAGGCTGCCGAAAAATATAAAAGAAAACAAAAGTGCATATAACTTTAAAAAAAATATATATTTTACTCTAAGTCAAGTGATGCCAGCATACATCTATGTACAGTGGTATATACATCTATGTATGTACAGATTTTCCAAATATATTTTATTTTTATTTGACAAAGCCATGGCGCTTCAGTGCTGTCGCCTACCTATGCCCCCAGGGGCCCCTTTGCATTGGCGTATCTAGGATTATTTCTTAGGGTCGGCCTAGCCCCTCACATCAAGTCTATTATTAGTATAATAATAGAATTCCATATCGGTAGCCTAGAGTCCTAGGGTCGGCATAGGTCTATTCTGCCTATTCTAGGGTAGGCACAGCCCACCCGCTATTTAACGGCCTCCGTGGCGCAGTGGTATGCGCGGTGGATTTACAAGACGGAGGTCCTGGGTTCGATCCCCGGCTGGGCCGATTGAGGTTTTCTTAATTGGTCCAGGTCTGGCTGGTGGGAGGCTTCAGCCGTGGCTAGTTACCACCCTACCGACAAAGACGTACCGCCAAGCGATTTAGCGTTCCGGTACAATGTCGTGTAGAAACCGAAAGGGGTGTGGATTTTCATCCTCCTCCTCACAAGTTAGCTCGCTTCCATCTTAGATTGCATCATCACTTACCATCAGGTGAGAAGATTGTAATCAAGGGTTAACTTGTAAAGAGTAAAAAAAAAATACGCCTATGCACCTTTGCCCCCACATCGCTACGCCAGTGCAATTTGGTGTTTTAATATTCTTGTATGTTCTGTTTCTGGCATTTCACACTAATAAAGTTATTATTGAAATGCAAATTAGTGAATATGTTCTGTGTAGTGGTTTGCGGCGAGGTGAGCACAGGCGGCCGCCGCGTGAGCATAATTACGTTAACCCACATATGCGACTGAAATAGAATCGCTCGCGAATGTTTCGCTTTAAAATTCGGTTTTGGACTCCGATATGCAATCTGCACGACCTATTTTAGGAACGAATGTAAACACGCACGACGTGATTGGAAACTTGATGACGGCTAATGAAAACATTACTTGTACATCAAACTTTCGAATGCTCAATTAAAATTCTTGTGTTGTTAGATTACAAGCAATCCTTCGCTAGGAGCCATTAAAGTTCTCTTTAAAAAAAATACGGCGTTTCTCGAAGAGTTGCCAGGAACCTAAGTGACTGACAACATGAAGACGGGACATGATTTCTTCATCATCATTATTATCAACCCATGTTCGGCTCACTGCTGACCTCGAGTCTCCTCTCAGAATGAAAGAGATAAGGCCAATAGTCCACCACGCTGACCCAACGTGGATTGGCTGTCTTCACACACGCAGAGAATTAAGAAAATTATCATGTATGCAGGTTTTGTCACGATGTTTGTCCTACACCGTTTGAGACACGTGATATTTAATTTTCATGATTTAAAAAATCCGAGATAAATAGAAAATAACACGCTTCACACTGGACCCTTGAACCAAAGCCACTAAAGTCCAAACCCCATAATTGGCTACAGTACTTAGCTTCATAAGGACCATGTCTGACAAACAACATTCCTAAAATGAGGCTGGCTATCGAAGGCTCTCGGTCTAAAAGACCCATCAAATCAAATTCTTTTATTTCAAAGACTTGGTTATTTAACTCAACGTCAAGTTTGTTGATTTTTACGGACTCCACGATTCGGATGGGGAAGGTAGATTAAAAAATAAAAGAAAACAGCTTTAGTCTCGATTTCTCAAAAGTCTGTGGGCGGTGGCATAATTCCTTTTTTTTAGCAGAGTTCCTGAGTATTCAGTAGTCATAAAATTAAATTTTAGTTTGATGTGTAAATGGGCTTGTTAATAAAGAGCGACTTCAAAAGCCGAAGTACAGTTTAACAAAGTATTAAATTTTTATTTGTACACGTGTTCTGAAAACAGTATCTTCATTACTTTTTTGAGCCCAATTCATTACAGAAATGCTTTCGAGGTCTTATTTTTTAAACCTTATTTGCTCAGATGTTTTGGATAGATTTTATTACGCCATTATTTTTAAAAATGAAAGTTATCTAAACTAATATTAGAAACAGTAAAGTTTTGTTTGTTCGTTGCGAATAGGTTTGAAAACTAGGCACTGTATCGATTTTAAATAGTCTTTCACCAATAGAAAGATCGGGCCATATTTTATTTTATTCCTGTATCTTAAAGGGGAATTACGCAAGTGATATCGCGGGGCGTCTGCTAGTATATAGAAACAACTGAATCATTAAATCATAATATTAATAGGAAAATAACAGTAATTATGCCATTAACATACACGTCAGATAAATGCACTGCCTAAGCACGTATTACGAATCTGTATTAAAAATAATTTTAGATTTGCCTGGTTAAATCGGTTAGGTAATTAAACGCCGGCATAAAACAACTAGCCAAAACATTAATAACAACAATTGCCCAGATATAGCCTACCTCAGTTAAAACCTTGTTTGCGCCAATTCTAATATAAAATAAAACAGAAAAGTAACAGATTTACGCTTACCTATCCGATATGTTTATGTAATAAAGTAAGTTATTTATAAAAATTATAAACATACAATTATGAATAGCGTAACACAAATATTTAGTTACATTCCTACTAGATATAAATAAATAAGATTTACGAGCACCAAGCGGATGTGGCCCGCAATAAACATTTTGCAATCCAAATATAAACACGTACGACCTTGAACTATATATTATAAACATTTAGAACATCTTTAATGACTAGAGGAAATATGGTGTTTTAATTTACTAATTAAACTTTGCTACTACGGCTATTAAAATGACAGTTTATTGGCATGTTATAACTCAATTTATAGAATAAACCGTGTCAGAAGTGGGATCGTATAAATATGACGGGAAGAAATTCGATCGTAACTGGTATAAGTAATATGTACATAATATTAAACATATGATCACCGACTCGTACACAATGGCGTGCTCAAGGTTTTAAACCAATGTATGCAAAATACATTTTTTTTTTAACAAATTATAGAAATGAAAAAAAGTGTATAAACCATCTATGAAGCGCACCACACTGCTCGTAGATACATGAGTCGATTCGCTTTGATCTGTTTATGTAATGGGTTTGTAACCTTAAGTACATACTACCTATCATAAATGAGTATAGAAAAACTCACAGATGTTTGTGTTTTCAAAAGACATTTGCATTCAACAAAGGACTTTATTCAGAGAAACTGTTCACTATGAATCGAAAACATTTAGACCGTAATCCGGAATATAATCTCGGTCTAACCATCCAAATATAAATAAAACATCAAAATAAAAGCTAGTTATTTATGCGCTTTGGTAGTTCAAAGGAAAGCTTTGCCATAAAAAAATACTTTAGATCCTTCTGTTTATATTATAACAGATTCTTAGATAAATATTGTACATATTTGGATCAGTGTAGGCGACCTAACTGGACTAGAAATTGTATATAGTTTACAGAACCACAGAACGTTGCGTAGGTTCTAATGGGTGTTTGTTTCAACTTTGAAATAGGTAAACATTGCGGTGGGCAGAGCTTAAAATTATCTCGATATTGGTTTTCAGTTTATATTCAATACTGTTGCGTCAGCTCTTGTTTTACGTAAGTAAATTGTGGAATATGTTTGATTTTCATAAACAAGTTTCACAGTCATAAAAATGCTTACAAACACGATTACACACACATCACGAATTCCAAAAAGTGGGTAGTTTACCCTAGTGCTTGAACCATCAGCAGGCGAATTCACTAACTTTGACGTATGTTAGTTGATTCAGGTGTAACAAATGTCATCAGGTGCCAACCCTTGGTGGATATCATACAGTAGGTAGATAGCATTTCTTAGCTGATTTGATGTTTATTATATCATTGATTTTAATAGGTTGTAAATGAAGACGAAATTAGTGAATAGAAATTAGTGAAGACGAAATCAGCAGCACAATGAACTTACTGAAACTAGTAATGTATACAAGAAATTAAAAAAAAATGTCCTTATGCCACCTACACACTATGCAACTTCCTGTTTAACCTATTTATACACGACAAATGACTAATGCTTAAGTGGGACCACCTGCACCCAACATAGTGTAAAACGGGATAACGTAAGAACTATAACATTCATCAAAATCTGGTTTCGTACCGCCAAGCGATTTAGCGTTCCAGTACAATGTCGCGTACAAACCGTCAGAGGTATGGGCAGGATAAAGTATCACTTCTTCCTCCACTTCCTCAGATGATATCACATTTAAGGGATAACTGGTCATTAAAAAAAAATTAAAAAATCTGTGCGAGCATTTATAAACTAAAGTGGAATATAGAATCTGATCTAGGTTAACTTACATAATATGTATTCTGTGGTACATATATCAATGAATGAACACTTTTATGGCCAAAGTCAAACTTATTTTGATCAAGTTTGTATTGCGGCTTCACCTAAAAGATTACGTTCTAAACTTTGATTATAGTGAAAAGTTCTAAGTTATTTATTAAAATTTCACTTTTTATGTTATCACTGATATAATATTGTTTTTGTTAAAGTTAAAGCATTAAATTATAAGCAAATAATATAACAATTGTAACCTGTCGTTGTTACCTGAGAAACGATTTTTTACCACTCACTCATAAAACAATCGTCCATTTAACATTAAGCTTTTCATTGTTGTGTTACAGTTGAATTTCATTAAAAATCAAACTGGCAGTGTTTTTAAGAAAAAAAGTCAGGTAGCTTCATTTAGATTGTGAGATAAAGAGATTGTTATGTATTTTTTGTAAAGCAAAGTCTAAATATACCACCTGTCCAGTGATGCTTTCATATTGTTATATATCTATCTTAATATATAAATGCGAAATATCGACAACCGCATGATGTACAAAGATGAGAATTGGCAGTTTATAGAGAGTAGACATCCGCTAAGAACGGATTTTGCGACAGGGCCGGATTAAGGAGGTCTAAAGGCGGACGAATTCGCGGTGTCCGCTAGTTAAATATAATTGTGTATTTAAACCTAAAATTAAAGCCAGAGATCCTCATTTTAGGATGTAAAGTGCCTTTGTCTGATGAGAAGAGCCCATAACCTCAAATTATTAAGCTTCTCGATTCTGAGCCCATAATAAGCAAAGCCAAGCTTTTTTCTTAAATGTGTTTTCTTAAATAAAATATTGTACCTATTAAATAAATGTAATTCAATGATTTATCATGATGATGGTGTAACCACTTCTAATATCCTTGATGTTACCACTTTAAATTAATGCTAATTATTAATATATATGTTTCATTTTATAATATACTTACGCCATTTTTTGTTACCCGTCCTGAAGGTTACCGTCAAATTACCCCAGGGAATTAAGACCGCCTTTATACAGTTCAGTATAATAAGCCTTGAAAATAAATTGCTTTAATACCTACTTATTTTGATAAAATTAGGTATATACAAGTAATATAATGTGTTCTGTGGTATACTCGACTTACTTTGACATTACTAACTCTATTGATACTTTTTAGAGCTTTCGCATAATTAACTACGTACTCATAATTGGTATGTTAACGAATGTACGAGTGATAATGTCTGTTAATTACGTTTTAAGGACTCTGTTAAGGGCAAATTAAATAAAACAACGAGGACCTGATTAGCCAGACATTCCTCATTTTCAACTGACGAAATCCGCAAAAAAGCTTATCACTTCGACGAGGACTTTTTTTATGTATGAACACTTGTAACTTTTTAGAGTAGTCCGATTTTGATAATTATTTTTTTATTAGAAAGAATATAACCTCGAATATGGTCCCATATAAAGTTGAAAAAAAAATCCAATTCTAAGGGTAGGAAAACCGCGGGTCCTTGATTGTATACCCATACAAATTATTTATAAAGTGAAACCACGCATAAATTTTTATGGTGTAGTTCAATTTTGATAGATATTTTTTTAGGGCCTCAAAGTAAGCTCCATACTAAGTTGAAAAAAAAGTTTCTACCCAAAGAGTGGCGAAATAGGGGTGATATATTCATTATTAGCCGACTACGCACCGATTCACCGCGTAGTTCCCGTTCCCGCAAGAACACAGGGATATAGTATAGCCTATAACAATCACAAATGATGGTGCTTTCTAGTGATAAAAGAATTTTCAAAATCGGTTCAGTAGATGCAGAGATTTCCCTTTAAAAACCACGAACTTTACACATTATCACACTTCACACTAATATCACACTAACACACTTCACACTAATAGGTATTATAAAGGCGAAAATTTGTGTGTAAGTGTGAAAGTGTGCAAGTGTGTAAGTATGTTTGTTCCTCTTTTACGCTGCGGCTACAGAAACGATTTGGCTGAAATTTGGAATGGAAATAGATTTTACTATGAATTTTACTATTTTTCATCCCGGAAAAATCCATAGTTCCCCGGATTAGTGAAAAACTGAATTCCACGCGAACGAAGTGGCGGGCGTCCGCTAGTTTATAATATTAGTATAGACAATATAGGAGTACACATGTAGCGTATAAAGTTGTACATGTTTCTCATGTCCCGCTACAAAGTCGTACCTAAGGGTTAATTATAATTTGACGACGCGGAGCACGCACCCCTCTAACATCACTGCCAGACATTTTCCACTTCGTCACGTTTGAGTTCTCGACATTCACTCAAAATTACCTAAATTTAAGCACCCTGTAGGTTTATTGGAGGGTTATGACCGAAACTAAACACGCATAACGAACATTCACTCATTATCTACGAGATAGCGCGTTTATTCGTCTCAAACTGCCACAGCCAACACATGAAATATTATTTTCTTCTTCCAATAAGACCATTTTTCCCTTGTGGAAGAAGTGGAGGGGTCCACTAAGCGGAAAACATGTGCACAAAAGTGATAGACAACCTAGTAGCCGGGAATCGAATTCTGTGCCTCTCGAACTTTCTGTCTTAAACAAATACGGGTATGGGCGTTATTGGTAAAGTAAATTAATAAAACAACTCTATGACCTCTGCCTCTGATTCCGGAGGGTGTGGGTTCGAATCCGGTCAGGGACATGCACCTCCAACTTTTCAATTGTGTTCATTATAAGAAATTAAATATCACGAGTCTCAAACGGTGAAAGAAAACATCGTGAGGAACCTGAATACCAGAGACATTTTTTATTTCTCTGCGTGTGTGAAGTCTGCCAATCCGCATTGGGCCAACGTGGTGGACTATTGGCCTAACCCCTTCTCATTCTGAGAGGAGACTCGAGCTCAATAGTGAGCAGAATATGGGTTGATACTTAATGAATGAATTATAGTAATGTTTGTCGAACCCTCAATAAGTTACCACGGGGGAGACTACAAAAGCTATAGGTAGCCCAGGAAAACTTGGTTTAGAATTCCATATTATGCTAATATTACGATGACAGCGATAATGATAAATAACGCCCTCCCTGTCGTGGTTTTCAATCCAGATTGTAGAAAGAGAATCGGCGTGCCACATGGTTACAGGACAAGGTACCAATGTTTGGCTATCGTAGGCTCTCTGTACATATATACATATATATCACAAGTAGAAAAAGAAATAATTACTTACTACAATTTAATTCAATTTAAGGATTACTAAAGTTGATAAAATTCATAAAATTGACTTAAATTGATCACCAACTAATCGAACAATTTGTAATCTCCATATAATGGAATCGAGTCAAACTCCTGGGAGTCAAGCAATTGAATACAACTGGTCTAATTCATTGCAATCAATGGTAATGGAACAATTGCATTCTGCAATTATACATTCAGTTAATAGTCTGTTTTTAGAATTAAACGAATCGCAACTAATTGAGTATTCACAGAGATCGATATCAAGACTCACGTGATACATGAACATAAATAGCCTTTTTAACCGACTTCCAAAATAAAGGAAGTTTCCAATCTATAATATTATTATAAAGCTGAAGAGTTTGTTTGTTTGTTTGATTGAACGCGCTAATCTCAGGAGCTACTGGTCCGATTTGAAAAATTCTTTCAGTGTTAGATAGCCCATTTATTGAGAAAGGCTGTAGGCTACTTATTATCCCCGTATTCCTACGAGAACGGGAATCACGCGGGTGAATCCGCGCGGCATCAACTAGTTAGTCGCATAAAATTTTTATGTTTAAGGGATACGTACTATATAAGGACAAAGCTGCCAATTTCATAAATCTGCCAAGAACCCCCCTTAGTTAGCTGAAAAATAAGTCTTCTATTTGAAAACAGAACGCGAGTTTTTTATAGTTCAAGAACAAAAGTATTCCTGATTCCTAACTAAAAGAAAGATTAAATTCAAAGAAACTCGACCTCAATAATTTTATCGACTCTATGAAAACACACTCGTGAATTTAGGTCGACGGAATATTTTTGAATAAAGAGAATTTATTCACAAAGCGGGCTTTTATGAAATAAGTTAAACAAGCTTCTATCTACGCAGCAATGCGTCGCTAATCTGCTTATATACTTTTTAATGTACGTTAAAACCTTAGACGCCCGTGACTCCGTTTACCTGAAATTCCGTTTTTTTTTTTTTGCAAATCTCACAGGAACCATGGAACATTGCGTTTCAACTCATCCCATAACTTAGCGTATGTTATTCTACTCTGATCTGTGAAGCTGCATGCATATTTGTTTAGTATTTACGGAGATTAGCATGAACAGGCAGACAGAAAAACTCTCTTAAAAGCGACATTTTGTGTTCTCCTTTTCTTGGATCCTAAAATTATGTAACGAATTGTACTCGTAATATCCTTATAGCTTAGACATGAACGAGGATAATAATGTAGATAGGTATTCTGTCCTCGTTTCGACCGGCAATGGCCCTGGCTACTGAAGCGTCGGAGATAATATCAAGGAACCTCTACGTGCAGTTATGTGCTATGTGTTATGTCCAATATCGCCTCCGACGGATTCGCACTTTAGGAGCATATTTACAAAATAGAGGTAAGAAAGCCTTCCATTTATGTGTACGGAAACGTAGAAATGAATACACAAAATGACCTAACTGCTAACTTCCATACCATGTCATACCATTTTACGGCTTCCGTGGCGCAGTGGTATGCGCGGTGGATTTACAAGACGGAGGTCCTGGGTTCGATCCCCGGCTGGGCAGACTGAGATTTTCTTAATTTGTCCAGGTCTGGCTGGTGGGAGGCTTCGGCCGTGGCTAGTTACCACCCTACCGGCAAAGACGTGATTTAGCGTTCCGGTACGATGCCGTGTAGAAACCGAAAGGGGTGCGGATTTTCATCCTCCTTCTAACAAGTTAGCCCGCTTCCAACTTAGACTGCATCATCACTTACCATCAGGTGAGATTGTAGTCAACGGCTTACTTGTAAAGAATAAAAAAATAAAAAAACCATAATCATGTAAATCATGGAGATCTAACTTTTCCATGTATTCTATCTCGATAATATTCAAAAATAACATTGATGATAATATCTACTAATGAAAATGAAAATGGAATGAAAATCTGTCGTTTCCGAATTTGGATTTTGTATGTTTTTTCCTCTTCTTTGATGCCAATAAGTTATCTTATGGTATATTGTATCGTCTAAAGCGTTAAAACTCAGCTAGAATATCCGCTGTAATTAAACACGTGACTTACGTACGGGTATCTATATCCGTAATGATATGAAATAAAACTTAACTGCAGACATTGTATTACATATTTTATTGCTATAATTAAATAGTTAGTGATTGTTTGTATATGTAATAATTTAGTTTACAAGATAAACAGTGTTTGCAAAGATAAGACCGACCATTTTGTTGACTATAATATGTTGATGTATATTTTCTTTATGTCCAAGTTCGCGACAGCCGTTTATTTGATAAAGATCGCGTGTAACAGCGACAACTCGCGCTGGACATCTAGTTACGTAAACCTTCAACGTCTCTGAGTAAATTTTACCGTTTCGTTTTATTGACCAAACAAAATGTGTACTATACATACAAATGCAATAAGATATTCTTATTTGTTATACTCATAATATCATCATCATCATCGTTCGTTATCAACCCTTATACGGCTCACCCCTGAGCTTGAGTCTCATCTCAGAATGAGTGGGGTTAGGCCAATAGTCCACCACGCTGGCCCAACGCGGATTGGCAGACTTCACACATGCAGATAATTAAGAAATTATCTGGTATGCAGGTTTCCTCACGATGTTTTCCTTCACCGTTTAAGACACGTGATATTTAATTTCTTAAAATGCACACATCTGAAAGGTTAGCGGTGCATGACCCGGTCAGTATTCAAACCCACGCCCTCCGGTATCGGAGGCAGAGGTCATATCCACTGGGCTACGGCTTCTTCATCATCATCAGCTTACTTTTATGGAACACTGTTACTTCTCAGAACAGGAGCCTTAACTATGTAGCACGTTGATTCTCTTTCTACATACGCTAACGCTTCGAAAACTAACAAAATGTATGGTAATGACTGATACGATCGACAACTTGATCACGTGACCTGTCGGTAGTGAATGCCATTCCTATACATTTTTAACTTTCGAAGCGTTTGTAGATAAAAAAATCGACGTGCCACATGGCTACAAGGCTTTAGCTCTCCTGTGGAGTTTGAAACTCATGCAAATACATACAAAATGTTAATGACAGATTCGTTTTTTTATCGTTTGACAAGTTAGCCCTTGACTGCGACACACCTTATGAGTGATGATACAACCTAAGATGAAAGAGGACTCACTTGGAAGAGGCACATATTTATTCTACGGTGTACCTGTACCTTCGACGGTACCTATTGACTGGCACCTACAGCTTATGGCGCTCAAGACACGAGGGCGTTACACAAGCAACTTTATAACTCCAGGCAGCTACTGAAAATTACTTCGAAAAAAGAAAAATTTGCATCATTGCACGGATACCGGCTAATGATGATGATTTTAACTGAGAATCAAACAAAGGATCTCTGTTTTATAAAGCTAGACATTCACAATACACCAGAGGTCGTCGGACTTAAGTAGATAATATAGAAGAAGTAAAAAGTTAACGCATAAAATCTTAAATCCGGTTGACATTATAAGGCGACGTTGACATCATCAGGTCATCAGAGTCAAACAAAAAAATTTTTTATTCAATTCCATTTAAGCGTCATAATAATGTCTATGTAAAATATTGAAATAAATATAAAGGTGGGTATAATAAACTAACCACGACTTTGACTGTAAAAATATCTAATATCTTGTTCAATTGTCACACTCTGCCCGTGAATAATAATTTTTGCCAAAGGTAGCCGCTAGAGGATGATCAAATCAGAAATGAGGAGATCCGCAGAAAAACCAAAGTCACTGACATACGAGTAGCTCAGCGAGTTATGAAGCTGAAGTGGCAACGGGCAGACCACATAGTTCTAAGTGCTAAGAACATGTCGTGCTCTTACTCTGTGTATGCCTTTCCATAGGAGTAAATTTTACAAGTGTTCATTTGTTGTACGTGCTATTAAGCTATGGAATGCACTCCCAGTCGACATTCGGAAATCCAAATCCCTTGATATGTTTAAAAAATCCGTTAAGACATATTATCTTAGTCACTAGTTACATATTTTATTTTATTAGAATATTTATCATACGACATAATGATATATTATATATATTAGTTTATTTTATGATATTTATAATTATTGTATAATTTGTGTATTATGGTTTATGTATTAGTGTGTAGTTATTTGTATGCCATTCCCATGTATATATGTACATTATTATTACGTACACACCACCTACAGTTGTCCTAATAAGTTCCTAAGCCTAAGGTTGCCTGGAAGAGATCGCTACTAAGCGATAAGGCCGCCTTTTGTATTCTACTTTTTCTGATGTTTCTGTTCTGCTTGTTTTCTTTTATTTTTTGTGGTGTACAAATAAAGAGTATTAAATAAATAAAAAAATAGTTCGAAGAGCCGATAAACGTTGGGGTCCCAAGTTTTGTATTAGTTAAAGCAGTATTGGCTAAAGCGCAGTAAATCACTGGATGCTGGTGACCGGTGTTTGGAAGACCATGCAAGAGGCCTAAGTCCAGCCTTGGACGCCCATCGTCCATTATATCAAATGCACTGCACACTGCTATGTGTAGATTTTTGGGTATTAATAGATTTTCCCTTGGGCTATTATGTATTCTGTCGAAAGCTACATATGTAGGTATTTAAACGTTATTGTTGTTCGGTTAGCATATCATGCATCCGGAACAACTCAGAATTAGTGCGGCATTAGCTCAAATGAAGCATGATTCATTGACACGGAGGCAAACAATAGACTGCATTAGGCAGTAGGCGGCAGTTTATTGTGATGCGGGCGGCCGCTGGTCACTTTCAACCTCAGACCAATTATAGAAGGACCTGTATCGCACTCATAGTCACGAACAAAATTATCTGTCATTTTCTGAAGAAAACGAGCTTAGATTTGGTATATATCTTATACTAAACTAGAAGTTTTTGCCCGTTTTTTACACAATTCAATTACACAAAAAGGTATTTTTACGGAGCTCTTTAACCAACGAACACGATTACAACTATTTAACATCGATACTATAGAGACAGTTTTTATAATCGTATTAGATCGTTGATCATATACTTTGACAGAAAAGTAACGTCTAGCGAGGCAGGTCCTATACAATAATTGGTCTGAGCTTTGAACTTATAACACTAGCGCGTCATGTATACGCTTTATCTCTTATCGTACTATTTTCCTAAGACTCTGGATTGTACCTACCTACGTTAATACATCCTACGGCTTTTTAATCTTGGAAGTTATACTGAAGATTGATTCTACTCGAATATATTTTGCGTAGCTTTGGTGAGAATGCAATATGGTACAATGGAATTGAGAAAACGGTAGCTGCGGGATATTCCAAATATTATCATATTTCTGTTGGAATCTAATTACCTAATATGTATCTACCTGTAATTATTATTTAACTTTATTTTTTTTAAACTAAGCATTAAGAAATCATGAAAAGGTAGAAAGTGAAAACTTTAAACGACATGTGGCGCAGTGGTGCACCCTGCGTTTTGCATCCAAAGTCCTGAATTCGATTCCCAAAAGTGTGCAAAAAGATATTTGTGTGATAAGCATGATTGGGTTGATTTATATATTAAATAGGTATAATGCTCAGCTATCTTAATATCTAACAACACAAGCTACGCTTAAGTTGGGGCTGGATGGGGATATGTATATTGTCCAAATATATTTATTTATAATGAAGGCAGGAAGCCCAGCATTGTCTACATCTGTTCCAATAAGGATTAAAATGTTTTCAGCTAGGCTGCTTCTTCTGCTAAGTTGTTTAGCTCCTTCAGCTCGTTTGAGTTACGTCGGAAGCAGCAATGTGGAATGTCCCATTCGATCCATTGCTGCCTCATTTAAGACGCGGAGTGGTGTTTTAGTGGGTATTCTGGTACTGGCCGGCGAGTTCCACATACCTTCCCGAAGGTACCGCGGCGTCTCTTCCGCGACACCGTCGGGAGGAATGCGTAAAAGCATTTCCCAGCGAGAAAAAAAAGGCAATGCTTCTTCACACGCGTTTTACGTACGCCAGTGTAATCTTAATAGGATCTGTGCGCGGTATCATGTAATCCGGGCTGTTAACTCGATTGTCGCACCGACCACCGGCACAGTGCCTCCTGCGATGACAATCACAGGTCATGACCCGGTGACTCAGCGTGACAGATATCTGAGTGTTCGTAGAGATGCGATATCGTTTTTACGACTAATCCAATTAGGATTCTTTGAATATTTTATTTATGTGTGCTATAAAATGATAGCTAAGAAATCTAAGAAACAGATGATGAGTAAATAAACTAGTGATTATTATTTGCTTGATCCTTTCGTGGCGCAATATGCGCGGTGGATTTACAAGATGGTGGTCCTGGGTTTGAACTCCGGCTGGGCTGATTGGGGTTTTCTTAATTGGTCGAGGTCTGGCTGGTGGCCAAGCGGTTTAGAGTTCCGATACGGTCATGTAAAAACTGAAAGTGGTGTGGATTTTTTTTTTTATTCTTTACAAGTTAGCCCTTAATTACAATCTCACCTGATGGTAAGTGATGATGCAATCTAAGATGGAAGCGGGCTAACTTGTTAAGAGGAGGATGAAAATCCACACCTCTATCGGTTTCCACACGACATCGTCCCGGAACGCTAAATCGCTTGACGGTACGCCTTTGTCGGTAGGGTGGTAACTAGCCACGGCCGAAGTCTCAGACCAGCCAGACCTGGACCAATTAAGAAAACCTCAATCGACCCAGCCGGGGATCGAACCCAGGACCTCCGTCTTGTACATCCACCGTGCACACCACTGCACCACGGAGGCCGTCAAAGTTTTCATCCTACTCCTAACAATTTAGCCCGTCCATCTTAGATTGCATCATTACTTACCATCAGGTGAGTTTGTAGGCTAGGGCTAACTTGTAAAGCAAAAAAAAAGAAATAAGCTCTAAGACTCGTCCGCTGAAAGATCTTCTGCACACTGTATCTATTAAGAAATCTACAGTAATAATACCACAATCAGAATATGTTATCCTTTTTACATAAATTTCGATTAAATTATAGGTAGCTATGGTGTTAAAGTACTGTCCATGTGGTAGCTACTAGCAAGTTTAAATATCAAGCAAAATCCTGTATTTAATGGCACAATAATTTAATTTTTTTATTACTTCCTCTGACTTTTCATCAGATTGGACGATATTATAAGGTTTTTGGCATTTGGCATTAAGCTGTAGGTACCTAATTATTGAAGGTACAGTCGTCGTCAAATTAGCAAGTTTCTACAGTTGAATCCTGACAATAAATGTAGGTATGTCTGATTTTATGATTTCATATGATTTTCATTCAAACGATGTCGTTCGTTCGATGTAAATAATCTTCAAGATCTTAAGAATGGAATCCAATTAATTTAATTTGAAATGAAATCTATCGAAGAAAACGAAAAACGAAAAGAAGTCATAAAAAATTACCTAAAAGAAATGTTAATATTCACGACGCCCACTTGACTGGTGGTAGGAATAATATAATGTTAACATTTAGATAAAATACTTCATTTCAAGTTTTAGTTATAGACTAGAGATTAGACAGACATTATCCAAAGGTCAACCACCATTATGACATCTACATCGAATATTCTAAAAGGATCCGCATGGTCCTTTGTGCTCTAAGTCTCTACTGAGGATTATATTCATAAAAGTATTATTATCTTTATTATAGAATTTAATATGACTATAGATGAAAAAAGTCTTTGTTCTTTTTAACCGACTTCCAAAAAGGAGGAGGTTCTACGTTCGGCTGTATGTATGTTTTTTTTATGTATGTCCAGCGATAATTCCGTCATTTATGGCCCGATTTTGAAAATTCTTTTTTTGTTTTGAAGGGTTTGATTTCAGGGTGGTCCCATTTTTTTCATGTCAGGATTTGATGATGGCATCCTGGAGAAATCGAGGGGAACTTTCAAAAATCGTAAAGACGGCTTGTGCGTTTGTTGGTGTTTCCATAAGGTATTTTAAACCACTACAATTTTTTGAAGGTCTGGAGTTGGTCTGATGATGGAGCCGAAACACAGACAATGGAACTCGTCAACGATTTACAGCAGTTACCTTTTGTTTGGGCTTGATTAATTTGTATTGATGAGAACTTTCCAGTTCCAGGTGCCAATCCAGTGTCATGTTTTAATTAAAGCCGTTTCTGAAAGAACCACAGAAATTTTGTAATTTAAACGGCTTGAATTAAAACATCACTGGCTTGGCACCGCCTTTATCATGACCAGTTTGCGGACTCTACGATTAGGTACCTAAACTGTTTCTTACGCAATTCCCAATACTTATGTGTATTTAAATTGTTCATTTTTAGGCCCACACGTTGAGAAACTCTGCTGAGGTCGTTGAGCATGGTACTAAGGTCATCCAGAGTCTCTGCCATAATGACCACATCGTCGGCAAACCGTAGTTGAGTGATGTACTCACCATTGATGTTGATGCCAAATCCGTTCCAGTCCAGAAGCTTAAAGACGTCTTCCAAAGCGGCGGTAAATAGCTTCGGGGAGATCACATCTCCCTGTCGCACTCTTCGCTGCAATTGGATTGGTCTCGTAGTCTGATCCTGTATACGGACTGACATAGTGGCGCTTTCATACAAACACTTCAACACTTGGATGTACCTGTAGTCGATCCGGCATCTCTGCAAAGACCTTAGCACAGCCCAAGTCTCCACCGAATCGAAGGCTTTCTCATAGTCCACAAACGCTAAGCAAAGTGGCTGGTTATACTCTTCGGTCTTCTGTATAACCTGCCGCAGCGTATGAATGTGGTCTATGGTACTAAAGCCTGCTCGGAAACCGGCTTGTTCGGGAGGCTGGAAGTCGTCAAACCTACATGAACATGAGCAAGACGAAGATCATGTCTAATGCTCATGTAACGCTCCACCCAGTTATTGTTGAGGACTCTGCGCTCGAAATTGTAGACGCCTAGGACACACAGTCCAGTTAGGAAGGTCCAATTTCGAGAAAGAGGTAAATCGCCGAATCCAGCTCGGCTGGGCCGCGTTCGGAAAACTCCGCGACATCTTTTCGTCCGAAATTCCTCAGTGCCTGAAGACGAAAGTCTTCGAACAGTGCGTGTTGCCAGTGATGACATACGGATCCGAAACCTGGTCGCTAACTATGGGCCTCATTAGAAGGCTCAAAGTCACTCAGCGGGCGATGGAGCGATCTATGCTTGGAGTTTCTCTGCGTGATCGAATCAGAAATGAGGAGATCCGCAGACGAACCAAAGTCACCGACATAGCTCAGCGAGTTGCGAAGCTGAAGTGGCAATGGGCAGGCCACATAGTTCGAAGAGCCGATGGACGTTGGGGTCCCAAGGTGTTGGAATGGCGACCCCGCACCGGAAAGCGCAGTGTTGGTCGACCCCCCACTAGGTGGACAGAGGACATCAAGCGGATTGCAGGAAACCGCTGGATGCTGGCGGCTCGAGATCGTTATGCTTGGAGGTCCATGCAAGAGGCCTATGTCCAGCAGTGGACGTCCATCGGCTGAAAATGATGATGATGATGATGATTTAAATTGACTGTGTTACATTTTGCTGTGATAGGAGAATCACTAGTACAGTACTATTATGGATCATCATGCTAAACTTAAACCTATCACTTCCCAGGGAGACAATTCTACATTGATGTATCAATCTATATAAAACCAATAAAACCAAAATGTGTGCTTGAAAATCAATTTTAAATAGGTACTATCATTTCTTACTGAGTAAAACTATAATAGTTGTATAGAAATAAAACGTAGAAGTAAATTAAATAAACCTGCACTTCAATGATCTTAACATCCGACCGATCGATCCGACAACCTTATTCTGAATTCGGCTTTTATTTACTTCGACAAAAATATCACCAACATTTATGTGGTGGAGATACCTCGCTAGCCAATTACTGGCGTTTTTCCAATGGACATTTGTAAACTCGTGGCGAACAGGTCTATATTTAATTCAGTTCGGCCAATATGTGCCACTACGCTGTAACTTCGTGTCGTTGGACGATTCAAATAGTCCAATCGAAAAACGTGGACTGATCTCCGGAATGACGCTACGTTTTGCGACTATACTATGTTCACTGGTACTAATTAACTCGAACGCAAAGAAAAGTCGACGAGTTATTTCTCTATGCACGTTTCATTTTTGTTAGAGTGACTGATATTTTCCTCAATGGTCGAGCAAATGAACTTCAGGCTACAAACTTGAATAATAACATAGCTACAAAAATATACTTAATTTGTGCGCTGTGTGACCGCATAATTCAATTAAATCCAAGTTAATTCCAACTTAGTTTACAAGCACTCTTGAAACATCAAGTTAGTATCTTTATGAAAAGGCAGATTCCCCTGAGATGAGACAGTAAGGACAGCATTAAAATACCTTCTTAAATTTTCAAATTTAAGCAATTGATTTATCTGCACCGTTTTTTAGTTGAAGTAGACATCAACGTAATGTAAAAGTTGATGACGCCAGAGTTCCCGAAGCCCATTTTTATCGCTGCCTAATTTCTCACGGTGTGGTCTGAACAACATTATATTTTAATAGCTTGTTTAGATTTTAGATTCCTAATTACGGTCGCTAAATGGAGAGTCATAATGAGTCACACGTGGTAATGTTGTGTCAACACATTAAATGTTCTTTGTATCTATAATAACTCATTCATTGGGGTAATCACAAATACGTACGTTGGTACCTATTTATATACAATTAATGTTTCTTGGTATACTTTATACGTTCTGTAACCGTTCGTTTTATTGTAATGAAACTTTGGTAATTTGTTGTCTATGATCCCTGAATAATAATAATAATGAATACTTGGAACTATTTTGCAATAAGTGGCTCTCGAGAATTTCTTAATATTTTCATGTCACTGAATTGCATATTCCCACATACCACCTACATTCATGCATTTAACCTAATAACGACGTGGAGGTTTTGCAATATCCAAACACTCCCTGCACTGTTTCGTAGATGATCAGGTAGTAAACGCTAATTTGGACCCGAAAATGTCTGTTACCTATCACTAGCTTATAAATTAGTTTGATATTCTAATTAAAATTGTAGGAATATAATGTACTAGCTGACGCCACGCGGTTTTACCCGCGTCGTTCCCGTTGCCGTAAGAATATAGGGATTGTATATAGCCTATAGCCTTCCTCGATAAATGGGCTATCTTACATTGAAAGAATTTTTCAAATCGGACCAGTAGTTCCTGAGATTAGCACGTTCAATCAAACAAACAAACAAACAAACTCTTCAGCTTTGTAATATGTATTAGTACAGATATCTTTACCCATACTTTGCATTTACCTACTTCTAAATTATACAATATCAACATTGTGAATAATACCAGGAAGAGTGAATTCAACTTTCCAGAATCGATCGTTCGTACTGAGGACTCGTATTTGTAGAATAAGTACACACTTTATTTGTTTAGTTGTGGTTATCAATCCGACCCTTTGCGTTAATGATAACGTTTTAACTTAAAACTATCTTCTATTTTGGTAGGTAGCTCTACATTGAATCAACAGTACCCATGTTCTATGGTAAATACCGAAAATTTTCTTTATAATTATTATGAAAACGCCTTTACGATGCGATACAAGCACTTGCGTGCTTAATTGGTGTTGAAAGCATGACATCAAAAAATTTTAATAAAAAAAATTCAACCGACTTCCAACTCAAAAATTAACCTAAACTAAAAAGCAAAAAATAACATCTTACCTATGTGCTACCTTCTGATCAGTTTGAAGGCGGTGCCAAGCCAGTGATGTTTTAATTCAAGCCGTTTAAATTACACAATTTCTGTGATTCTTTCAGAAACAGCTTTAATTAAAACATGACACTGGATTGGCACCGCCTTCAAACTGATCAGAAGGTAGCACATAGGTAAGATGTTATTTTTTGCTTTTTAGTTTAGGTTAATTTTTGAGTTGGAAGTCGGTTGAATTTTTTTTATTAAAATTTTTATTTTTTAATTTTTAGTGTTAGCACACCTACTGAGTGTGCACTGACTGACCTCCGTCTTCATCACCAGACCCCCTATGCAGTCACAATCCATATGGGTGGAAAGTTCTCATCAATATAAAATTTATCAAGTCCAAACACAAGGTAGCTACTGTAAACCGTCGAGGAGTTCCCTTAACTCTCCTTCATCTTCATCACCAGACCTCTAATACAGTCATAACCTATCCAGGTGGAAAGTTCTCATCAATACAATATTATCAAGTCAAAACACAAGGTAGCTACTGTGAACCGTCGAGGAGTTCCCTTAACTATCCTTCGTTTTCTTCATCAGACCCCTAATACAGTCACAACCCATCTAGGTGGAAAGTTCTCATCAATACAAATGTATCAAGTCCAAACACAAGGTAGCTACTGTGAACCGTCGAGGAGTTCTCTTCACTGTCCTTCGTCTTCATCATCAGACCCTTAATACAGTCACAACCCATCTAGGTGGAAAGTTCTCATCAATACAAATAAATTAAGCCCAAACAAAAGGTACCTGCTGTAAATCGTGGACGAGTTCCATCGTCTGTGTATCGGCTCCATCATCAGACCAACTCCAGACCTTGATAAAATTGTAGTGGTTTAAAATACCTTATGGAAACACTAACAAACGCACTAGCCGTCTCTACGATTTTCAAAAGTTCCCCTCGATTTCTCCAGGATGCCATCATCAGATCCTGACATGAAAAAAATGGGACTACCCTGGAATCAAACCCTTCACAACAAAAAAAGAATTTTTAAAATCGGTCAACAAATGACGGAATTATCGCTGGACATACATAAAAAAAAAAAAAAAAAAAAAAAAAAAAAAAAAAAAACATACATACAGCCGAACGTAGAACCTCCTCCTTTTTGGAAGTCGGTTAAAAATCACAAACTGTCAACAAATTACTTACTTGAATAAAGTTTGCGATAACTATGTTCCTAATTTAGGTTAGGGCAAGTGATATCTCTAATTCTATTAACAATGATGTTACTGTATATACCTACTTATTAATTTCTCGAACAATAATGATAATTATTTAATTACTTTTACTACTTTCAAAGGTATAACTCGGGAAAATATCATAAGGCAAGTAATAGCTCATTCTTTTTAACCTTTATTTACTCGTACTCGTAGTTATTAGCGGACGTCTATTAACTGTACACTACCTCTCTGCCAAATTTCATCTTTGTACGTCAAGTGGTTTTCGAGATTTCGAGATGATTGACCTTTCGCATTTATATATACTATGCACAAAAATTAAGGGAGCAGAAAAATAATCCAAATTTTTGGGGAATTTTCAACAGGCTGTAACTTATACAATAATGGTCGTACAGCAAAAAAATAGAAAACAAATTGTAGCTCTAAGTGTTTAGTTTTTGGATCTGAGTTTGAAAATTTTTTTTTGAAAATATTTTTCGAGTAATCATAAGAAAACCAACGAAAAAAAATTTTTCGAAATTTTTTTGGGTTTTTTTTTTAATTTACGGACGTGGAAAAAAATTTTTCGACTCAACCTCCATATGGACCGAATAGCTTGTTTATTCAGATTTAATTTCGTTTTTTTTAAATCTCGATACGAGCATTTCTCGCTGAGATATCGATGTTTGAATGGAAAAAGATCATTTTGTCTTTGATTACCAATATCTCAGCAACCAATGATCGCACAGAAATTTTGAGGTTGGTTTTAAAAACTTGAATAAATCTTCTACAAGGATTGGCAATTGAATTTTGAAGAAAAAAAAATTTTTTTTAATCATTACATGAATTTGAAAAAGCATCCAAAAAAGGGCTTTTTGTCGTTTTTTGGAAAATCAAGCGCCCAATCAAAAATATTGCGGAAACCACTGACGTTAAGTGTGCCTTTTACTGTTCAATATACCCACAAAAACCCTACAAAGTTTCAATTCAATCCAGCCAACCGTTTTTTTTTCCCACTTGATCGATTTTTTTAAAAAATTAAAGGAGCAAGAATTTCGCTCTGAAAATGTCATAATTTTTTTTTTTTCTTTCATTTTTCAAGTCACTAAGAATTGAGAGAAAAATTAAAAAAAAAAAAATTTTTATTTTTGATAAATTATGACATTTTCAGAGCGAAATTCTTAATTTTCGTAATCAAAGACAAAATGATCTTTTTCCATTCAAACATCGATATCTCAGCAAGAAATGCTCGTATCGAGATTTAAAAAAAATGAAATTAAATCTGAACAAACAAGCTATCCGGTCCATATGGAGGTTGAGTCGAAAAAATTTTTTCCACGTACGTAGATTAAAAAAAAAACCCAAAAAAAATTCGAAATTTTTTTTTTCGGTGGTTTTCTTATGATTACTCGAAAAATATTATCAAAAAAAAAATTTCAAACTCAGATCCAAAAACTAAACACTTAGAGCTACAATTTGCTTTTTATTTTTTTGCTGTACGACCATTTTTGTATAAGTTACAGCCTGTTGAAAATTCCCCAAAAATTTGGATTTTTTTTCTGCTCCCTTAATTTTTGTGCATAGTATATTATATTAAGATGATAAGTACATTGAATTTTATGTTGGTTGGTTGGATAGTAGATAAAATCTTTTTATTAAATAAAAAAGCTATCGCAAAGGATCAGCCTGGCTATCCAGCGCGGAAATGCAGCCAGTATTCTTGCCACCATTCCACGTGGACATGATCTGTATGTAGTTAGCTTATGTTCCTTATTGTATTCGTTCTCAATAAAAGTAAAAGCTATAAATCTATAGAATATAATATTGCTTTCATTAAAATGAATGGAAGCAATCATTTCAGAAGTGGGATCTCTATATTCTATTGTCTAAACACCCCTTCCAATAAACCTCGTTTGATGGTCAATAGGTACTTCAATAGTAACGAGTAATGTAACTGTTGTCGAGTTATTATTAGTAATTTGTAACTGGATTAATCAACACAATTGAATGGTTGTTTACAAAAGCTTTTCTGGAAACTCGATTACAAATAACCGACTCTTATACCTACTAAAGTCGAAACATTTAATGGTTTGTTTCGTCGGCATACTTTGTCCATCGTAAAAGATAATAATATTTTGCTCGCTCGTAAAACTACTTACTAATGTTTTTGCGTTACACAGAAAGCTATTTAGATAGTTACCTATGGATTTTTCCATTAACAACATCTAAAATTGAATACATATCTAAAAACTAACGTCCTATGAATAACATACAGAATACGGTGTTTTATTTAATCATTAATTTACACCATACAGTCAATATGACGGTTAATAGTTTCAAGATTTAATAGGTACTTATGATTAGCCGGTGTTGTCTTAATTTAAGCCATTTCTGACATTGCCATATGAAACAACTGTCTGCAAAATCTAAATCTATAAGATATTCTCACATGGTTTGAATTAATTCATCACCGGATTAGCACCGCCTTCGTACTGTTCAGCAGGTAGAACATATTATGATGTTATTTTTCGCTTTTTAGTTTACTGGGTACGTTTTTAGGTTTTGAAGTCGGTTGTATTTTTATCATTAAATTTTTTTTCCTTTTATTGTTATTTGTTCTATGTTATTTGCGTTAATTATTTGCTTGATAACAAGAAAAAATATAAAAATTCTTTATTTAGTTTTAGCTTAGTCTTGCTAAAACTAAATAAAGAATTTTACGATATTTTCAATTCATTTAAACCAGTAAAATATTAAAAATATCATATTATTGACTTGTGAAGCTGTAAGATTTGGAGTAAATAAAGTTACGTGTACTTATGGGTACCTATATAAAATTTGGCAATCAAAATCGCTTGACCAAAAGCAGCAGCGGACGTCCGCGGCAGGACGTAGAACCGGTCCTGTTCGCACAAACCGGTTCGGATTGTAAACAAAAACGGATGCAGCACCCCGCACCCCGCACCCCGCGCCCAGCTTCGTTACGTAACGACAGAATAATATAGTAAGTATAACTCAACAGTAAGTAAAGATTTTAATCCGAAATGAAGTGTGTTGCCTCGCTAAATCACCTTAACTCGGAAACGTAAGAAAAATTAGGTACTATTTAAGACATGGTGGCTAAAATGGTCTTTTAAACATTACCATAATTTCCCTTTTCTTGCTATTCAGTGAAAACTGCTAAGAATGTGCAGGAGAATAGTCCATTGGGTGGAAATCGAACCTATACTATAGCATTTCTTGATAAGTATCAAGTTGGTAAGTAACAAACAAAGAAATTAGAAATTAAGGTAGAAAACGTTGTCATTTTATAATTTATTTATTTTAAATGATGTATGGTTCGATTATAAAATGTTAAAATATGTTACCCATACCTAATTGTTCTGAGCTTATTAATCAAATTTATTTTCATTAATTTAAGACCAAATTAATTATTATTAGGTTGAAATGTGATTTTTACCCTCATTTTAATTGTTGGTAAACAATACTCATCAATAAAGGCTGGAGTATAGGACATCTCAGCTTTAAGTCCGGCCTTTCAAATGCTATTGCTACTTAAAAGGCTAGCTTTTGTCAAGATTTTTAAATAAGCTCATGCTCGATCACAATCACAATTTAAACGGGAATTTTAGATTTACTTTCTAGTGCAATTTTCAATTCGTTGATAATTTATTACGTATGCCAGTTTGGTAATACCCAGTAAAGTCTAAATTAGTTCTCGTCTAGCCTAATGACTGCGGTCAGATATCCAATCATCAAAGACGTACCACCAAGCGATTTAGCATCTTTCGAAATCAGCTGGTGGAACTGCTTGCATCATCACCTAAAACGTATCGGCATTTAACATTTAATTAGATCGCAGTCAAGTTATTGACAAATTAAAAGAAAGAGATATAAATCCTACATAGAAATAAGTCAATAATACTAGCGTTATCTACAATATGAAACAGATTCTGAAAACTCAGTATTTTATGTTTTATTTAGCTGAGTACACAATATATACTAGACCTATTCCACATAATATCTCAAACACGAGAAATTATACAAAAGCGGAAGCGTAATCCATGTTTAGAAATACTAAGGCGGAAAACCTATGTAAGTAATCAGATTGAATTACCTGTTGGGAATGAGAAAACATTTTCTCGTGAGGGCGTGAATACACTACTTGTACGCTTTACATATAGATTTGCTACAAATATTGTGTTGTTATAAACAAACCACATACGAACAACGTGGTATTCCATCCCTATACCTAACCTCTCCTATACCTCGCTTATGCCTAACGGGAAAAAACAACAAAGTATAATTTTCGCAGAATCAATTTAAAATTGAATGTAATATCAATATCAATATTGACACCAAACAAAGCTCAAAAATGAAACATAACAATCTCTACCTTGCTACTTACAACGTACGCAGTCTATCTTCACACGAACGCCTACTAGAGCTCGATACAGCATTAAAAAGAATTAAATTTGACGTTATTGGTCTATCCGAAACTAAGCGCCTCGGGAACTCAATTGAGGAATACAGGAATTTCATACTGTTCTACATAGGACAAACACCCGGGCTTCATGGTGTCGGCTTTATAGTAAAAAAATACCTTAAAGAAAACATATTGAATTTTAACGGATTGTCTGAACGAGTAGCTATCCTGAATCTCTCATTTGACAAATTAAAACTATCCATTATTCAAGTTTATGCACCAACGGAGGCAGCGCCTGATGAAGACATCAAAGAATTTTACAAAACTTTAAATACGGCACTCTCGATGTCCAACCGAAATGTTATAGTCATGGGCGACTTTAACGCAAAAATAGGCCTAGCAAAGTCGGGAGAAAATTCGATAATTAAATACGGATACGGTACCAGGAACGGCAGAGGAGAAATGTTGATAGAGTTCGCATTTGAAAACAACTTGCCCATCTTGAACACTTTCTTCAAGAAAAAAGACAAGCGCAGATGGACCTGGAGATCACCGGATGGCTCTACAAAAAACGAAATAGATTTTATACTATCAAATCTCAAAGGCAATGTCACTAACATCGAGGTGATCGACTTACCGTTCTCGTCAGATCACAGACAGGTTAGAGCAACCCTGCAGCTGCAAACAGCACATAAAAAATCAAGAAAAAATTATGGCAACCAACCAAAAAGTTCATTACTACAGGATGACGAGATAAAAACTTACCTAGAACTTCTTAATACATCCATCAATAATTTAATGATAATTAACGAAAATACAGTTCAAACATTTTACGACAAACTAATCCACGCTATTACCACGAGTCAACAACTGGCATATAATCCAGCGAACCAATCAAAAAACAAAATTATAAATGACCGAACTATGGATTTATTAAAAAGAAAGTATGAACTACAGAAGATCAAACCTAAAACTAGAAGTATGAAAAATGAGTTAAGCGCTCTTTACAAACTTACTAGCAAATATCTCAAAGCAGACTATGAAGAACATAGAAAAAATATAATAGAAAAACACCTAACAAGTAATAGCAGCATGAAAAAGGCCTACAAGGAACTCAGAACTCACAAATCATGGATTACGAGCTTACACGACTCTAATAATATGGTCCATAATCGAAGAGATATACTTAAAATAGCGACAGCTTTCTATAAAAAACTATACAGTGAGAGCCGTGTAGAAAACGTTACGCACATGAACGATATAGCCTATAATGAAGAGCCATCGCATACTGAATATATTCCCTTCGATATAACTGAAGTTTTAAGCGAAATAAAGAAGCTGAAAAATGATAAAAGTCCTGGTTCTGACAAAGTATCAAACGAAGCAATAAAAACTGCGGGCTTATGTCTAGCATGCCCCCTGACAAAATTATTTAATGAAATTATAGAGAAAGGTGTCGCCCCCAGACAGTGGACAGAATCTACAATAATACTGCTATACAAAAAGGGAAACCCACACAACATTTCCAACTACCGTCCAATAAGCATACTACCATGTCTTTATAAGCTCTTCGCCTCTCTCATAGAGAAAAGAATAAAAGGAACAATAGAGTCGAGTCAGCCAATAGAGCAAGCAGGCTTTAGATCTGGATTTTCTACAATAGACAACATACACGCAATCGAAATATTGATAGAAAAATTCCAAGAATACCGGAAGCCGCTCTACATAGGCTTTATTGATTACAAAAAAGCGTTCGACAGCTTGACTTACCAGGCTATATGGAAAACATTGCTAAACTTAAATATAAACCAAGAATACATAAAAATACTGAAACATCTTTACGAAAATAGCACAAGTAAGATCCAACTAGAATCAACAGGTCCACCATTTGCTATTAAACGCGGTGTAAAACAAGGTGACCCCCTATCTCCGAAAATTTTCATAGCCGTGCTCGAGTCAGCCCTAAGCACTCTACAATGGAAAAATATTGGAATATACATTCGAGGAAAGTACTTGAGCCATCTGAGATTTGCCGACGATATAGCCATTTTCTCAGAAAGTAGTGCGCAAATGAACCTCATGGTGAATTCACTGAACGAAGCAAGCAAAAAAGCAGGATTAGAAATAAATTTTAGTAAATCAAAAATAATGACTAACCATATAGAAACTCCAATAATAGTAGAAAACACGCAACTGGAATTCATAAATAAATATATATATTTAGGCAAACAAATATCCTTTCAAAATGATAGGAACGAAGAAGAAATAGAAAGGAGAATTAAATTTGCATGGAACAAATTTTGGAGTATGAAAGAAGTATTGAAAAGCCAAATGCCTATGAAGCTGAAAAGTAAAATAATGAACACCTGCATCCTACCTACTTTAACTTACGGCTGCCAGACTTGGAAATTTACCAAGAAGGCTAAAACAATGATTAGGACTTGCCAAAGAGCTATGGAACGAAGCATAACTAATATCAAAAAAAATCACAAAATCCGTCACTCCATCATCAGGCAGAAAACAAAAATAATCGACGCCCTAACCTTCGCACTTAAAGCCAAATGGAAATGGGCCGGACATGTCGCTCGACTCACAGATGACCGTTGGACTGTCAGAATAACGAAATGGCCGGGACCTAAAGGATCACGAGGCAGAGGCAGACCACGTTATCGGTGGGTCGACGACATCATAAATTTTACCGGCAAAAACTGGCTACTGAAGGCAAAAGACCGATCAAAATGGCAGCACCTGGAGGAGGCCTTCACCGTAAAGGGTTCTTCATTTAAATAAAAGGGAAGATATAATAAATAAACATTTTAAAATTGTAAAATTACTTAATTTATCAATTAACAAATTAAAATACTTATTACCTAATTAATTGTAAATAAGAAGAAATAAAAGGCTTTTTTATTTTTTTTTTTTATTTATTTATTTTAAATTCAGATATATGGAGTTTGGATCATGATTACTGTCACAGGCGAGTTTTACAGGTCCTGATCTGACGGATAAATTCTCTAAATATTTATAGAAAGATTTTTTATGTTTTCTTCGAGATTAACTGAGTACTCTTCTTAGGACACTTAACTTTATTGCAATCTTAACTTTCAATATAAACTCAAAGCCAAAGAGTTAAAATTTTCATTACCGAAAAAAGTTCTGTTCCTGTAGGAAAAAAATATTAAGACGAATGTCTTGCAAAATATTTTTAAAAAGTGATATTTAATTCCGACGAATTTACGGTCAAAATTTATGTTCGTAGATAAGAGGTCAATGACGTAGATACATTTGAATTTGAAGAAAGCGCTCAGTTCAACATTTGTTCCTGCCTTCGTCATCTCAGATTCGTTTCTGAATCTAGCCTTCGTGTACTTACGAGTAGCCAAGTAAACAAGCATTAGGCACGTACTATTTTGAGCAAAACTTGCGTAAAATCACACACGTATACAAAATAATTCACCGCCAAATATTTACTGTTACGTCGTTAGCAATTGGCACGGCTGAGTAAACTCCTTTAAAACATGAAATGTGAATATTATTATTTTGTTGAAAATAAAAATAGATGTTGCCACTTTGCCACAAAATATAAAATCGATGTTGACGAAATTGGCAACATAATATTATGGTAACTTGAATAAAAAGAAAACTAGGTATTGTATTCTGTGACAGAGGCGAAATGCGAGACTTACCTAGCTTATACCTTTTAAAAACGTGAACCATTATTAACTTAGCTCAAGGTTAATTGATACTTCTTAGTTTACTAAGAATGCTTTAGCCGATAAATTTTCGAGCCTCGATGTTGGATTGCGAACAACAAATAATTTGAAGGAAAATTTGCGAAATTAACGCTTCTTTGAACTTTTTACAAAATGACTTGTGAAACAGTTATAGCTTTCTTAATTATTTTAAATACGAAAAAACCTATTTCGTGTGTTTTTACACTGAAATCAACGTAGGTATTTACCATCTAATTTGTATAAAAAATACAAAGATTACCTGCTTAAGCACACATTTTTAACTGTTAAAATTTGAAATAGATACTCGTACATAACGAACCCACTAAGAAGAATGATTTTATGTTTTAATTCAACATTAAGCAGAGCGACTGCGATCTCAATCGAAATTCAGTCTACCCATTCAGTCTGATTGTAATACAGAGTACCCCAAACTTCTTTAAGACAACGTATGGGAACGTGAAATTGCTCAAGAAACATCTTTATGTAGGGTGGCAACTCGCAGATCCAGACAAAGGCTTATATCAAGAGTGT
The DNA here is from genome assembly GCF_947172395.1 of Bicyclus anynana. Classification (NCBI taxonomy): domain Eukaryota; kingdom Metazoa; phylum Arthropoda; class Insecta; order Lepidoptera; family Nymphalidae; genus Bicyclus; species Bicyclus anynana. Next base: position 16,425,212 of record NC_069083.1, read on the forward strand.
GAGCGTCTTCTAGGCATGTGTGTTCCACATGAGGCCACATCTACACTTGTCACTTATCATCAGATGATATCGTGATCGCTCAAGTCTTTATCATGTAATAAACGTTTTTTTTTTATTTTCCACTAAACACCTGTCACAGTCATTTGACCAATAGAGTTAACAACCGTTTACAAGCGCTCAATGTAAAAATTTAACAATATATGACAGTCGATTATGAATTGAATTGCTTTATACGGCTGTCGTCACCTCGTCAAGTCAATTGACTGTAATCATCGCGAGTTGTTATGGGGCCTTGACTAGGTCCGACAATATTATTATCATAAAGCTAGTAATTGTAGCTGTTATTTAAAGTTATACAATGGTTTTCCTTAGAACCATGCAATATGTGCACCTTCAACCTTTGCTTATAGCTAACTTCTACCTTCAACTCCTATCTCACTCAGGTTCTATCACTTTGACGTCGGTGGCTTACTATAATATGGCACTATAATCTGGCAAGTTTGTTGATAACACTCCCATAATATGCGGGCGACAGGGGGAAAGACTTCGCGGGTGTGAAATCGTGCGTGCGGGGAAGTGACGTGCATCAGTGGGGTTTTCATTCATCGCTACACGCCCCCCGGCCCGCACGCAACATCGGGAGTGTTACGAACGAAGTAAGCCAAGCTATAATTTCATGATTTTGTTTTGACGAAATTCAAACAGACGTTATAGTTGACAAATTGTTAGAAGAGTTTCGAAATTCAACTTGCCTTCCCAAGATAATTACTGCATTAAATATCACACTGCGATAATAAAAACCCTTTCGGAAATCTTTAAGCTCATAGTCAAAGACGTCTGCAACGCCATTTCTCGTAAAAATCTGATAATCACAACAGACTATTAGCATGGATTCCAGTCAATTTCTAATTTTAGCAAGTTGCAATAACCTAATATTAAAAAATAATAATCTAGAAGTAAGAATTAAGATGCATAGAGCAAAAATTATAGATGTTTAAAAAACAAATAAGTATTATGAACGTCTTCAGAATTATGAAATAGGATTCTAATGTAGTAAGCTTCGCTGTTTCTTTGTAAGTGAATTAATTGAATGGAGAGATTTTAAAACTTTCTTAATCCGGTTCCAGTAATATTCTAATAAATATTACTCTCTCATTAGTCTCTCATAAAATGAGGCACTTAAAGTGCAAGTTGCAACTTACGACTGGAGTTTTTAAGACTTTTCAAGTAATGAATCAGTTCCTTTAAAAAATATACTTATATGACTATATTCATATTATTAATAGTCTAGTAAAATTATCTATGCACATTTACTTCATATAAACAGTACCTACCTAGCCAACTTCCTTGAATTTTATAAGTAAGGAATCCATTACTTAACTGAATACAATATTAAGGCAGCACTTATCCAAAAACTCGTTTCTTTCAAGTAGACAGTAAACATACTATATTTGTTTGAGCTTCAACATTATCTATGGCATGTTTATATATGCACACATTATCTTCTTATGGAATACCTCTATGTACAAAGGTAAACAATACATGCGTACTCACCGTGTCCTCCAAGGTTTTGAATTCATTGAAGAGCCTGTTGTTGGTGAGCTTCTCGTTCAAGGACTTGACTGTTGCTGACATCGCGATCATATTAGCTGACAGCTCTTCGACCTCTCGTCGCAACCGGGTGACCTGCACCTCGCGGACTATCGTGAGGACCAGCAACCAAACCGCCAAAGCTCCGACCGTCACCCCAAAAATCACACATCCCCGCCGCTTTTTACCACCTTTCTCTGTTATATCTTTCGCGTACTGCCGTTCAAAGTCTCCGCTCATCAAATTCTTGGACAAGTCCTTCACATCTCTCAACGCTTCCGTCTGCGTGTACATCGTTACGGGTTCAGGTATGAGCGCGCAGTTTTCCATCACACCCTACTGGACACTGCACTCGCGATCTACACGATAGCAAACGAGCAATTAGCCGTTATCGGCCCATTGTCGAGTTCTCGGAAGGCCACGCCGGGTCGGGTGAAAGACGCACGTGCTGAGAAACGTCCGATAGACAGGGATATACGCGTTGCCGGCGAGACGGACTAGAGCCGAGTGGAGCAAAACGAAGCGAAGCCGGCGCACGCGCACGCCTGCACTCAAGTCTCAACGGCGATCAACTATCAGAATGCAGCGTTCAGTCGCCAATTAAGAAAATTAAACGTAGTAGGTAACAAACAATTGAGGAAATAAAACAACCAATAAAGAGATACTCTACCGATAGGTGCTACTTATTATAAATATTCGTATTCCAGTTTTATAATTATCTATTTACTATTGTGTCTTTGCTGACTCTTCATATTCTGACATTGCGGGATATTTAGTTACCCACACAGCATTTTTGTTGGTATTGAAACTAATTAGGCGTAAAAACCAAATTTAGGAGCACAAATTTAGAAGATCATTCAATCATCATTGCAATGCACAATGTTTACGGTGCATTGCATCCCCATATTGTATGAAATTATTATGTACGAGTAGCAATACTAACCTTGAAGTATTACTTAGTTATCTAAGCATACCTTTGAGAAGAACAGACTTGTGCTTATTAGCTACAATGGCAATGGCATTAAATATAATTATATGTTGTCCTCAACTGCCTATTGAACTATTATGTATTGCTACGCTACAACAACAAAATAATTATTGACTAGGTATGCATAAATACATGGAAACCACATTGACTTAATAGATTCACAATAAAGAATGATTACTTAGATTGTTGTTATGCAAAATAGACTTGCACTTGACTATAATTATAGAAACACAAAGATGAGATCTAGATCTTGAAGAGATCTTGCAAAAATGGGCGGTTCAAGTCAAGAGTGAGGTAGTTGCTAAAATCATATTACCTAAGCATAAAAGAAGTCTTCTGATAAAATTGACGTAATAATTTTATCTTCAGAGATGATAATTTCATTATGAAAGTAGGTATTAAGAAATTGAAACGTTAAGCAAACTAAAATGTTTACATAAGAAACACGTGGGTGTGAAACGTAATTATTACACGAACAGTTAAATAAAATTCTAAGAGGCTGTTAAATAAACCGAGAGCCTGTAAAATACAAGTTAACATAATCAAAAAAATCTTTACAACTGATAAGTCTTTCTGGAGCGAAATACCAAAAAATTAGATTTTTGGTTGCAATAATAAATCTTCATCAATCTCATTTAAGAATACAGATTACTGAAATATGAATAAAGTTAACTCTATAGTCTTCTTCTTCTTCTTTCTTATAGTTTTTCTATAAGTACGAATATGGGTACCTCAACTTGGACAGGACATAAAAGTTACGTAAGGATGGGAAGCTAACAAAACGAATTTCAGAATATTATCAAAAGAATATACGTATAGCAAAAAGAATATAGGAAAGTAGATGAAAAGATGGGAAGAAGACGATTTCAAGAAGATCGCTGGTCCTAGTGGGTTAGGATGGCGAAGAAAAGAGAAAAGTGGAGATCAATAGGGAAGACCTATTTCGAAGGACAAGTTGCTAATAAATTAAGAATCATGCATTTAAATAGATGTAAATATAATCAACCAGCAGAAACAAGGGCTTATTTTATTTAAGTACCTACCTAGTATAAAATATTTCATTAATACTATAGTTCTACACAACGTTTACCAAAGAAGCTGAGAAGTTTAGCGGAAACTGTTCTGAAATTTAAAGTTTATAACTGAAATTAAGTTAATTTAAGCTAACGCTTGCTCCGAAGCGTACCTTTAGCTTCTCGTTAAAAGAACGGTAGAAACTAAATTAAAATCAGTGGATCAAAGTACAAACTACAAAGTAAGTACAAATCATGATTGCACCAATTTGTACAAAAATAACACTCCATTAAGAAATGACACAAATATCTCGACTGTTCCAAGTGTTTTCTTTAAATATAATTGATGACGCAGGCGGGCACAGGCCGGTTCAAAGATCACTTCATAAAGCATAGCGTACATTACAACATTAATAATTTAAATTGACTGATACAAATTTTTTCAGCTTTAATATTTAGATAGCATGGATTGTATAACTAGTGGGCAGATAAGATAAACAAACAAAGAAACGAGACGGAGAATGAACAAAAGCTGGAAGTTTTAATTGAAATTAAATGTAGGAAACTTTAATATCTGGGACATATTATGCGACAAGACAAATATTAGATCTTGCTGCGTAACATAGACGACAAGTTCAAAATTAAATTTAAAAAGTTTGCTTTCAGGAATAAAGAGAATGGAATGGAATAAGATGCCGCCTCTAATAAACTTAGGATGGCCAGGTCGCAAACCTGCGAAGAGGAGATGTCATTAGAGATGAAGAAAATACTTACTTATATTACAAAATGCACTGAATATAAATAACAGAAAACTTTTGATAAAAAATAAATAGACAAGGCAATTAATTATTAATCATTAATCTACTGATGTAGTATAGATACATTTACTGATATTGTCCAGTGACAATGTTAGTAAATGTAGTAGATCGTTTTAGAACCAAAATTCAACACACATCGGTTCAGTACTGGATATTTACCAATGGCAGTTAGGCTTGGCGATAGAATTAAACATTGTGTTAGTGTCTACTCTCCCGGATTACATCTAGCACAAAGAGCTCTGCTACTTCTAGATAAAATCAAGAAAATGATCAGAATCAAACTCTGCTAAACAGTGCATGCATCGCTACAGTGCTATAACGTGTTTAATGCATTCAAAGAATTCTTAGAACGCCTTGTTCTGAATAACTAGAGTGAGATTTAAATTGGCACACATTGCAACCAGTTAACCAGTGGGTCATACCTTAATAACACATCGCAGGATTCGTGTCAGCTATGTATACATTACGAATACGTACGTATTGAGCAAAACCACTTATAATTCCAGACAAACATTACATACATCCAAACCAGAACACCTAATTAAAAAGTAATTTTAATTATTTTTGTCGGGGAGGATAAAAATCCCTCCAGACTTCTGCTGGCAGCGCGGTATCGCTTGGCATTTCTTCGCGCTGACCTTCCAGAAATAATCGCTAGCTCTCTCGCTTAATTAAAAAGTAATATAATTATTTAAGTTCATATCTACAGTGTATATTCATACTTTAAGTCCTTGAAAGTTTATACGTGTCGAATACAAGTAAAATACATGAGATTCAGGCTTCGATGCTTCGATGCTTTCGAAATGTCTTAAGGTACGAACGCTTTAGTCTTAGCTCTTTTTAGCTTACATGAGGAAAATAGAAAATGTTAGCACGAAAATCTTACGATTGCCTGTTGTGAAATAAAAGCAATTGCACAACCAAATAAATATCCATTATTCTAACGCCTAGTGTTTCAACAACATTTCTTCATTGTGTGAATTTGCCGCATACATTATCCACACCTCGTGCATTGGTTCTACAAGGCAAAATACAGACAGTATATTTATAAAGTAAATATACTTTATACTTAAATATACTGTCTGTATTTTTATTTTAACAAAATTTTCTAAGGAAGGAACTATTTTAAATTTTACGAGGTATTCCACGTAACTAAGGAATAAGGACCATAAAAAATTACACATATAAAAACAAGGGCGCCGCCATGGGGATACAGGTTGGGTTACAATTATATCGTGCTCAAGATCCTTTTAATCTTGTAAATCATATTTTTTCTTATACTCTTTAATATCATTTGTATTTTACATTTGAGCGAGCGGGAGTTAGTTTCCTTGGATGCCTTCCAAAGAAACCATAGACCAAACTACATAGTTTCGTATTTACGAGTACCTGTGGATGAAGCAAGAGTTGACAAACTTTCAGCTTTTATAAAATGGCATATGCTTTATGATACTGTAAGCTAGTCATCACATCACTCGCTCTATCATGTGATCGATCACATTTTGTAAATTAAAAAAAAAAATGTTCGCGAAGATACTGAGCTTTAGAAGCCATCAGGCTATCTTTTTTTCCAAATTTAGCATACCTACCTATATTTGCTTTTCCAATACAGGTTATTATGTCAGCTATAAATCTATTACAATAAACATAGTGTTCTAAACCATTGGCCAAAAGAATCAAACATACTGCGAGTAATTAGGTCAAGGCTCATTGTAACTTAAATCTTGTACAGATGTTCTTTTTGGTAATGTATCTCGTTGATAACATAATAAATGTCATAGAGAAGTTAATAATTGACCCAAATGAGCCTCGTAGTTAATATCGTCGTCAAGATACGTTATAATTTGTGCAATACCTACCCACAAAATTCAGATCTGCATCGGTACGTCCAAAGATTAAAGTATAAAATCTTTTGGTACGTCCCTATCACTGAAACTCAGTGGATGTAAGAAACTAATTGATTTTCTACATGCAGCCTTTTTTGACTTAACTCATCTGCTCTCGGATACTATGCTTATCTCTGCCTCCAATCAAAATAAACGTATTGCTATTTAGAGTATAGTAATCCGGTGAAATTACTATCTAACTAACCTATAAATAAATATGCCTAAAAGGCTGTACCCTAAAAGGTGATGCTCTAATTTAAGATGGTTAATGTTTTCTAATTAACATCAGATGTATCATGTGTGTTAACTATTTAAAAAAAACGGACAAGTGCGAGTAGAACTCGCGTGACGAGGGTTCCGAACGATGTTAAACTATCATGTTTTTAAAAACTGACTTTTAAGACCTGAAATTGTACCTAGAGTGATATTATAAGGGTTCCGTTTTTGTACTACGTACGTTCGAAACCCTAAAAATCTTTTTTATATTACAATATGATACAAGGTCTTGTGTGGACTGTCAGGTACAATAATTGTGCAACACAATACGAGCTCTATATGTAAGAACATCTCAGGGATCCCAACGATCTAGACCAGCTACAAAGGGGTCAAACAATGAAAGTGTTCAATTGACACAGATACCCGAGTCTCGCTTTGTTTTAAATAACCTTGAGCATTCGACTTTATATGGAAGTCAACTCTAATGGAAACTTGACACATCTATTGATCAAGAGCGTATCAAAGGAATTTGTTCATCATGCTTTATCATTCGTAATGTAATTACTGTATCATCGCATGCCTTTTGACGACCTCTTTGGCGCAATGGTTCTCAACAGAGGTCCTGTGTTCGATTTCCAGCACGGGTAAGTTTCATCATCATCATCATCATCATGTCAGCCGATGGACGTACACTGCAGGATATAGGCCTTTTGCAGGGACTTTCAAACATCACGATACTGAGCCTCCTGCATCCAGCGAATATCTGCGACTCGATTGATGTCGTCAGTCCACCTGGTCAGGTCGGGTTTCTGATTCGAGCCCCAATTCCAGCACCTTGGGACCCCAACGGCCCGACGGCTCTACGAACTATGTGCCCCGCCCATGGCCACTTCAGCTTTGCAACACGTTGAGCTATGTCGGTGGTGACTTTGTTTCTTCTGCGGATCTCCTCATTTTTGATTGGATCACGCAGAGAAAAGGTAAGTTAATTGCTTAGGTCTGGTCTGGTAGTAGGCTTCGGCCGTGGCTAGTTACTATCCTACGGGCAAAGAACCGTCAAGCGTTCCGGTACAATGCCGCGTAGAAACTGTTAGAGGTACAGAGTAGAGAGGTAAGGGTAGAATCACGGATGTTCTTTGGGTAGAATAATCTTGGACGTCTTCCAAGTAAGACGACTTCCATCTTTAGACTGCAACGTCACTTAACATTAGGTGAGAATGTGAGATCTAAGTAACTTGTCATAGAATAACAAAAAATGTAATTTTTAGACGAGTGATAATGATGATTTGATTTAATTAATGTCCCGTTTCCAAAAATAATGACTTAATTAGTGAATAAAGCTTTTATAAAAGTTATGGTATTTAAAAATTTATGTTGAATCCACAACAAACAACAACTTAACCTAACCTTTTGAAATTTATTAATATTATACTCTTGAGCAAAATATCGTATTCTAATGAGGATCCTCATTAAAAGTCTTAATTAATGTAATGCAAGATACTCGTATCTACACTTACCTTCCTTCCTATCGGCTAAGGCTAGGTTCTGTAGTTATAGGGTAAAAGCCTATTAACGTTATACGTTTAACGTATGATGTAACGTTTTTGACGCCCTTCGTGGTGCAGTGGTATGTGCGATGGAATACTAGACGGAGGTCCCGGGTTCGATCCCCGGCTGGGCCGATTGAGATTTTCTAAATTGATCCAGTACCGCCAAACGGTTTAGCGTTTCGGTACGATGTCGTGTTGAAACCGAAGGTGGTGTGGATGGTCATCTTACTTCTAATAAGATCGCTCGCTTCCATCATCACTTACCGTCAGGTGAGATTGTAGTCACGGACTAACTCCCCGTTCCGTAACCCGGTTCGGCCGTGGCTAATTACCACCCTAACGGCAAAGCTGTACCGCTAAGCGATTTAGCGTGCCAGTACGATGTCGTGTAGAAACCGAAAGGGGTGTGGATTCCAATTGCTCAGATAGCAATTGAATTGAATTGAAGCATTTGCTCAGATAAAAATCAGATTCCATTTCCATTTTTATCCTTGATTTCTGTGACAAGAGAGATAAGTAAAGCGAGAGTAATTCAGCATTATTTATCGCAAACAAACCTACTCTCAGGTAAATAGGAAGTATTACTTAATAATTATATAGAAACGGAGTCTATAAGCCAGACTGTATGTCTGTACCATTGACATATTGACCTGCATTTTTTTTTCAGTAAGTGCAAAATATCTACTCATACATCTTGCTTATTCAGAATTTTTACAGTAAACACTTTTTTTTAATTTGTTGGGTAAATATAATCGTCGTAAAATAGGCAAAGACCTAAAATTATACTATTATATTAGGTAGACCGTCCTGTAATATTTTTTCCCGTTGTGTACGAAAATACACTTTTCAATTGTGTTCTACTGGTACAGTTTTTAAAGTGTTTACCTAATAAATCTTGCCATTACCAACAGTACAACCCCCCCCCCCCCCCCCCATAATCTATTAGAAAGATGTTTCAATGGAAAAAGGAGTAGGGTGGTAGTCCACCTAAACTTAGCAGGATAGTAGATAGCCTTCTATAAATGTCACAAATAAGCACTGTTCTTTTGCTTCCTAAAATAGACATATTATTGGCATCGTATTCGTAACTCGAAACATTTTCCTCGGTTTATTTTCTGCCATATTAAATTTCTCCTAACGTCATAATACAAAAGCTATACACGAATGTGTTACGGCATACCTACATACAAGTGGCTTTGAGGTCGGCTTCAAAATTTTGTAGTGGTGGTTTTTTTTGCACTTGACTTTCTTGTTTCATAATACATATTATGTAGGTTGGTGTTATTTGTTACGACCGTCCTGATTCAGACAGACAATTTTGATTTTATAATATTAATCGATTCGGATCCAAAGTCTACTTTCCTATAACACTATACTAATATTATAAAGCTGAAGAGTTTGTTTGTTTGATTGCTTGAACGTGCTAATCATAGGAACTACTGGTCTGATTTGAAAAAATATTTCAGTGGTAGATTCATTTATCAACGAAGGCTATATGTAGGCTATATATTATCCCCGTATTCCTACGGGAACAGGAACCACGCAGGTGAAACCGTGCGGCGTCGGCTAGTATGATTATACGAGTAAATATGGCCAAAAAGGTCTGTAACGTTGCCACGTTTCTATACGATTGTTACGAAGCTAAGAGTCAAGCGACTAGAGACCTGATAACCCGTAGAAAGTGTAACTGTGACAATCGTGGACTTCAAACTTCCTTGTAACCTGCCTTAAAACCTTCCAAATCCACTACTGTCTAAACTCCGTAATTAGCTACCGTATTTAACTATGGTAGGAGCATGGGCTACCAAACTTTCAGTCTTCATAAAATGAGGCATGTGTGGCCGCCGCATGCTCTCGATCTATAACTATTCCCACGAAGAATGTATCCCTAGATTGACTGAGGTATCTTGAACGTAGTCCCGGACTTGTGGTCGATGGAGGGTTAAATTCCTTTAAATAGTTACCACTTCCCTTCTTCGCTTTAGGCATTCGCCCCAAGTCCTCACCAAGCCAAACCTGGCAAGATCCCTCCAGAGCAGCCTTGGACACCCATTCTCATATAGAACTAAGCCAAGCATAGCCGAACACATTTTCTCAGACTAGATTCTCCCAACAATACATTTATAAATATCATAACGTCAAAACAAAATACAAATAATGTGCTGAGTGCACTGTCTGAATATACAAAGATCTACGTAAACTGCAGTGCCTGAAAACGAAACAAGTCTTATACAATAGCAAAATAAACAAACCCTTTAGGTAAATACCTACCTAGTTTACCTTAGTTTAATCCAACGTAATTAATTTTAGTCACGTTTCTAATTTGCGTAGTAAGATTAGATTAAACAGAAAACAATGTGACCTCGCCCTGCCTAAAAAACCTTATTCGTATTCAACTATTTACTTTAATGTAAACAAAGTCTCGATATCAAGGTGTCATATTTCATAGATCTCACACAATTTCCAATAACATTCTTATGATGTACTAAGGAGCCTGTCGTAGTCAGATCTTCGTTGTTTTATAGAAACTGAACGCTTGTCAGACCATGCACACACTTTACATATTTAGATAAGTACGGTTACTATGGAGCTTGGACCGTAGTGCTTATAGGAACTAGCGACCTCCTAATTTGCCCAAGTATAAAACCTATCTTTAATACTAAACCAAAATTTATTATGTTTTTATTATATTTTATCACGAGAAATTACGTCCCAAGTCGCACGACACTTAATAGCTTCGTGGAGACCCTCTGCTAAAAACCCTTCGAGTTTATTTTAAATGAAGAATATTTTGCCATATATTTAAAATATGACCATTATGCCCGTTCCCCTGGAAATACTCGGAAAGACTATTAATTATAGGTTAGGAGGCGTATGGGTGTTAATAGTCCAGCGGGCAGGGATATACTCGTATAACCTATGACCTCTCGATTTGAGTCGAGCCCTTTTACCATGGACCTGTTGAGGGTTCAAAGTTCAAACAGTGGTTGACAGGAAGCTAAGTAAGTGGTGACTGCAGGCTATATGAATTCTTATATTATGGAAATATATAAAAAAAATAGATACGCTCTATACTTCGACTGTTGAGGATTTTATTCCTAAAAATTTTCTACCGCCCAAAGCATCTACATTTCGGGCATCTAGATCTGCATGGAGATAGATAGATCTAAATGCCCGAAAAACGTCCTTACGATCCTGACGATGACATAATGACCGACAACGCTTTCCAGACAACACAAACACAAGTTACACAGCCGGCAAAGACGAGGTCCCTAATGTTTAACGTCATCCAGACGTGGGTTTTTTAACTTATGATTTCGGGGGCGCCTAGACTGTTACATTCAGGCCAAAATACCTTCCAGAACTGCCCTCTGAGCCGATGTTCGAGTCTCAGAAGAGGCGCCCTTAGAGAGTCGTTCATGCCTGCCTTCGGGCCCCATCAGGCGACGTTTCTGCGTTTGTCAGCCCATAGGTACCTTACCTATAACAAACTTTAAGCTTTAATAGCATAACGAAGGTCTAACTAACATAGGCTTTCAATCTACAAGTAACTGCAAGGAAATACAGCAGAGTCATTATTTATTACATAACTGACGCAGCCTAGGTTAATCATAGAATACACAGAAACGCTTTTTAGTTTGATAGAAATTTAGCCTGTAACTCTTTGCAGGTAAGTTCTATAATAGTGTGTAATAATAGGTGTTACGTATGAAAATTGTAAGGATGTACGCTAGACCAAATGACGTGTGGGAAATTTTCCAATATGTAGTTATTAATAATGTGACATAGTTTGTTTGAATACAGCAGTCAGCATCCGGCATTTTGTGTCAATTACGCAATACATCCACAAAATTAGTAAACATCATGAATAAAAGAGAAAATATAACAATCCTTTTTGGGAACATACAAAGGAAAAAGCTTGGGAAAATAATGGGATTAGTGGAATGTTAGGGAGGTGTCCGAAACGGGTGGGAAAACAACGGCGAATTGGTTTCTGTAATATTACCTTAAAAACTTAAAACGCAGTAACCTTTGGAAATAAGTTTCAAAAATAAAATTACTAAATGAAAACGCCTCTGGAAATTACCTACTTTTTTGAAGTTGGTTATAAAAAATAACACAAGTTTTAAAACTTCTATTGTATTCTGTGTAAGGCAGATATTACAAACTACAACTTACAAACGAAGTATAAAAATTTGATGTAAATATTTGTTATTCCTTAAAGTTTTCGTAATAATATTATAATATTGAAGAAGAATAGTCGAGGTCATTCAACTGCAAGATTTTCCACTGAAGGAAAATGTGGGAGAATTATCAGCTGACGCGGCGTCTCCTACCTTCTCTGAATATTTAAACGAGGAATCCTGAAGGGTATGTTGTAGTGTAGTGAACTGCATTACGACAAATATAATTTTAATTTTTGCACAATACATTATTTATATTAAAAACGAGTACTTAATAATAGATATCTATGGTATAGTAAAGAGTACAAAGTAAGAATTTCATTGTATTTTTTCTCAATAAAAAACAATATAGTAAAGTCCCTTCTTTGTCTCTTTGACTGTAGACATTCTAGAAACTGGCATTTCTGATTCGCACAGCAAAAGTCTGGAATGCCCTTCCGATGTCTATGTTTTCCGCCACCTACGGTCTGGCAACCTTTAAGGCAAGTGACCACTTTGGGAACAAATGCTTTAGAGCCTCAATACCTCAAAGGTTAAGCGGTCGGAGTTTGGACACATCACAGAACAGACAACGGTAAAAGCTAACGCTTGTCGTACCAACTCCTAACCGTCTTTCCCGACTAGTTGGAGGCGGAGAGGAATGGAAATATTGGTCATATTTAAAAGATATGGCAAAAATTCTTTTAAATATAAACCTCCCGTTTTTAAAAAGGTCTTGCTACTATGTAGTGTCCTTTTCATGAAAGAAGTCCCGCGGCTAAAACCGGAACTAAAATTGACAGCTCCTTATAGAAATGATAATAAGACCGCCATTACAAAATGACAATGAACGACATTAAGACATTAGCGCCGCGTCTAGAGACTTCTTTCATAAAAAGGACTATACCAACTATACCAGCTTTCTCTCTCAAAACATAGTTTTCTCAACTCCTGTCTCAAACAATCTATAAGTACCAACAATAAAGTCACGTGTCGAGAACCGTGCGAGGAAAATTGCAAGAAAGTGTTTTCTACGGCTTCTACCGATGTTGTAAACAACCCGAATCATACTAAATACGCTGGAATTGACGTAGCACGTTATACTTTTTCTTGGGTTAGGTCAACTTCCAGCTTAGAGACGCATTCCTATAGTCACGTCTGCATATCATCAGGTTATTTCAAACCTTTACAGTCTACACACATTATGTAAGGAGGTACATACCGCTCGTATTTCGTTATGTTTAAAACAATTGTAATTGTAATGTAATTGTAATGTGTAATTTTGCATGTAATTTCTTAAAAGAGGAAAGAAAGGAAGAAGAAATTAAATATCACGTGTTTCAAACGGTGAAGGAAAAACATCTTTCATCAGAGAATTTTCTTATTTCTCTGCGTCTGTGAATTCTGTCAATCCGCATTGGGCCAGCGTGGTGAACTATTGGCCTAACCCCTCTCATTCTGAGAGGAGACTCGAGCTCAGCAGTGAGCCGAATATGGGTTGGTAATGATGATTTAATTTCACTCTGATAAGGCGCAGTTTGGCGCCACATATTTTATATTTAGTGTACCTATTCTGTAACCCAGATTCGCGATAAAAATTATTTGATTCGATTTAATAACCCGTATTATCGCAAAAACAACTGAACTAATCAGTTTTTTGTCCCAATAATTAAAAATAAAACCGGCCTGTGTTGGGTTCCGTAGATTAAGTTAAGCATTCTAATCCCTTATGTAATGCACAAAAATACTGATAAATATACCCCACACACACCATGGGATAGTTTTTTAACTTTATGTTTTTAATTAACAATTCAATTTTGATTTCATGTCATTCTCTCACACTATGAGATAAACGAGTAAAAAAAAACATCCTCACTTTACATGTAGGGGAAACTATATTTTTCAAGTTTTTTTTTTACTACTTTTTATTGTACATAACTGTTTTTAATGTACATGATTATTTAAATTTTTATTAATGTACCTACATAGTCTCTGCGCTAAACCGCTTACATACGGACGGGCGGACGGGCGGACGGACAGACAGACGGACATGGCGAAACTATAAGAGTTCCTTGTAGACTACGGAACCCACAAAATTAAAACCCCGAGACTAAAAAAAACTACGATGTTTCTTGGAAATTTTTGGAACTCTCATTAATAGCTTTAGTTTTAACTTGACAAAATCTACTACTATATACTATTACAATGTATTTCTTTACTACTTTTATCATGATCCAGGCAGTATAATTTTATGATCACATGTGAGTGCGAATTCCTCCATTTTTGCGTCCAATACGTCCTGTGATTGTTTGGACGTCGTTGGACGCTGGACGTTAAGCCAATCGCGGACGCATTGGCGCCAAATCTGAATTATTTATCTCACTATGTAAATACCGCATCGCTTTCACTGCCCCCGTTAGTCGAAGGACTATTGAAAAACTCTAGTAACGGTCTGCCGTCTGACCCACATGGCACAATAACTGTTAAAATGAAAATCCCGGTCAAGTGTCTGATTCACAAATCTCAAAAGCCTTTTATACCATAACTTGTGAAATTCTCAGTAGCAGCAGCCAGGAGTTGATAAGTATGTTTATAGTGGCTGGAGCGATTTAGCGTTCCGATACGATGTCGTATAGAAACCGAAAGGGGTTTTGCTTTTTATCCTACTCCTAACAAGTTAGCCCGCTTCCATCTTAGATTGCATCATCGGGTGATATTTGTAAAGAACAAAAAATAAAAAACGTAGAGAATTAAGAAAATTCTCAGGTATGCAGGTTTCCTCACGATGTTTTGCCTTCACCGTTTGAGACACGTGATATTTAATTTCCTTAAATGCACATAACTGAAAAGTTGCAGGTGCATTGCCCGGACCGGATTCGAACTTACACTCTCCGGAATCGGAGCCAGAGGTTCTGGCTATCACGGCCATCTTCGTCTAATTTATACACTATTTATTTATATTTAAAGCCAAATCAGCTCCCAGTTAACAAAATAATAATATTTTAATGAATATTACACTAATATTACCATGTACCTCCAACCTCCTGAGTATGACTTTAGTACTGACTCCTGACAAAAGACCCAGGAATTCTCGGTGCTGAGTCCATGGAGCGAAGGTTTAAACATTGAACGAATGCCTAAAATAGCGCCATTGCGGGAAGCGTTAGTAAATCAATACCGTTTGTGATCCCATTTCAAGGCCAGGGGTGAAGTCTAGAAAAACTGCGAGTCTGGCGGAGTGCCAACGAGGGGAAAGGACTAGCCGACTGCCGAGGGAGCGAGGGCGGCTTCACTTGCGGCATTGCCAGTGAAAGTTCAGGCTATAAAAGTTGCTAGTTACCTTACCTAATTACCTATTACTACTTTGTTAACTTACCTAGAAAGTTATAGTTAGTTAAAAAAGATTGGATCAGCGGTTGCCATGTCTAAATTGTCTTGATAATAAATATTGTAAATGTATCAGGTAGATAGGTACGAGTGTGATCAGGTATCGAGTCAGTGTTTACTCCGGATTGCCGTTGAAAATAGTACAACTTGGAACTGATTCAGCTTTTGACTGATTTAATACATACCTACCGGGACCCTAAAGTGCATTGGGATACGTCCTTGCCGTCTTGATTTTGAATAATGCATAGCGATACGTGTTTGCCCTCTTGAGCTCTTAATTTAATAACTGAATACCTAAAGATATCCTGCATCCAAAAATTTAAATGCGAATGAACTGTTGAGTAATTCAAAAATAATTCTCAAGATTATGTAGAGCTTTAAACAAAAGCACAGAAATGTTGACAAAGCAAACAATACATTTAATAATTTTTTCAATGTTTTTGATTTAATTTATAATATCTTTAAAGGTCACTGACCAACCGCATAGGTAGACGTGAATAACGGAACGTTTTACGTAAATACATACGAGAAGCCTGAACTTGAGGTTCGTTGAACTTTTTTGTATTCTGAACTGTGAGTCATACGAATCACAGAAACTATTTTAGATCTTTAACTAGTAGTGAATCTTTAAAAAAACACTTCGTTTAGTTCGTTTAATACATATTTGGCGACACACGTCATTTTCCTAACTCTTATAACTATAAAATCATTCACCTAACTCTTATAACATTTAAAATATGGTCCTTAGAGCGACCCCGCACCGGAATGCGCAGTGTTGGTCGAAGGCGGACCAAAGGCATCAAGCGTGTCGTAGGGGGCCGCTAGATGCTGGCGGCTCGAAACCTGGGAGTTAGGAAGTCTATGCAAGAGGCCTATGTTAATGATGATGATAATCATGATAATGGTGAGTCCTTATAGTATTAACTGTCTCATTAGTATCATGATCAACTAGTAGGATTATGTAATGAGGTTAGGTTAGGTTAGGGTAGGTTCTGGCAGACAAAAAATTTTGTTACAGTTTATGATTTTTCTTTCAAGAAAAAACACAAAGCAGTTTGGAGTTGTGAAGTATAAAAATTGATATTATTATTTCTTTTTAACACTAAATTTAATACATAAATTATTGTCCTTATAATGAAAATACTCGATTCTGATTTACGCTAATTAATTGATTGACTCTACCTCTAACCTACTTCCTCCAATGATTCATAAGACATGGCACGCATTTTACGCTTTCTCCGAAAAGCTGCGAATGTTTCGTTATACTGAATAATATATGATATCATTAATAGGGCAAAAAGATGTTGAAGTTGCATAGTATAAAGATTCCTTAATTTTATACTTTACAAATTAAGATTATTTCAAACATAACTTAATAAGATTCTAGCATAAGTAATATATGAGGTTTATACTCGTACAAAACAAACATTAGAAGATCGATATTTGAAAAAAGTTATTCGTAAATATGACGTAAGTAGTAGGAATGTATGATTTCGATGAAACTCTGAAAACACAATTTAAACATAAGACGCAAATTCAGGTTATTAACAATATAATTATTTACACAGTAGATATATTTATTATAAATTAACACAGTATTTATTACAAATACTGTTTTATTGAGCACAATAGTCAAGTATATATATAAATACATATGTATTTATTATCTATGGTCCACCGGGCGGGGATCGAACCACGACCTCTAGTGACGAATCCAGCCCCTTAGTCGTGAATCTATTGGGCTTCATAATACGGAAGCATTTATAACAATTGTCTAGATAAAAATGTATCATAAAGCCATTGTTAAGTATGTATTTGCTAAAAAGGAACAATGTCATACATCTGAACTCGCTTTGTGTCACTGTGCAAACACTGTCGACCTACTGTAAGCGGACTCCGTAAGCCCTCATTCGCACGAGAGTTTTTTAACGGACGTTAAAAAAGCGCTCAAACACAACCAATGCATTACCAAGTATATGTTCACACGACAGCGGTTTTAAAACGCGACGCTTTTTTTCGAGCGGTGTTGCTTTTTCAATTCTGGGCGTTGGAAATAGATCTTCATTTAACTTACTATATTTACTATACTATATTTGAACTATTTTTTATTACTGTTTTGTAACGTCCGCTAAAATAAATCTCGTGCGAATGAGGGCTAACGGTAAGACGGCGCCGGTACATTGACAGTGTTACTCATTAATTATTACGATCCCGGAAGACGATTAGCATACTTGCGTGAATGCCCACACGAAATGTGCGCTTAGCACTCTCGATTCTGCATACGGAGATAAAATCTTCCTTTCATCGGTGTGTATTTATATCAAAGGTTTGTGGAATTTTTTCAGCACTCTGATCTCAAATTCTGAGAGTAAATATTCTACACCTACTCAAGAAAGTTTCCGAAAGGCTTTTCTTAACTTACCTGTACTGCGAATAACTCTAAATTGTAAACTACTAATTTACAGTAGGTACAGTATTACGAGTAGGTGCCTTTTTTATGGTTCAATTTAGTGGATCATAGTACGGATTTTTTTTCAATTATCCAGAAGAATATTTGAGAAACAGAATCTATTTCCCGTTATCACCTTTTCACGGAAAACACAATCATTTTGCCTTATGATTTAGGGAAAAAGCAACTACCCTCATTTTTTAAATGGAAAACCATAGCATATAAATTGCCCTTTTCCTGAGCCACAGATGTTTTTCAAGCCAGCATACACTTCCGAAATAAGGTGATACGGCATGATAGCAAAAACCAGCATCACAGGAATATCTCACGGGACGAGTTGTCACATAGAGACCTACTACTATTTATTTGCTATGGCTCTAATTGTCTCTTCTATATTTCTCCATCTCCATCGCTGTGAGACAGTTTTATATCAAACGCCGCGCGGTTTCACCCGCGTGGTTCTCCTTCCCGTAGGAATACGGGGATAATATATAGCCTTTCTCGATAAATGGGCTATCTAACACTGAAATAATTTTTCAAATCAGATCAGTAGTTCCTGAGATTAGTGCGTCAATCAAACAAACTCTTCAGCTTTATTATATTAGTATAGATTTAGGTAACGCATCCTGAAATATTGTTTTGAATTACTTATAGAAATTCAAAGGAACGAAGATTCTATTGTATTTATTTTATAATACATAGAAGTTAATTTACCTACTCTATAAAGAATTCCGTACATGAAACGGAAATAAATGTAAAAAATGACCCAAATATCTACTGAAACTAGAATTACCAAGTAGTGTCTGACACGATGCACGTAGTGCCTTCCCAATTATGTAACGCAGTGATTCAGAAGGTAAAATGTCAATTAGGCTTTGTTCCGCTTCAACAATTAATCAACCTACAATGATTAATCAAAACAAAGTACACAATTTTATCTGTTTTCATAATCAATGCATGCAAAGTTTGCATTTTTTAAAACTTTATAACTATGAATCAGGGAAGTCCATAATAGGGCTGGCACATTGTGAAAATAAATTTGAGAATCGTTTAAATTAATTGTTGTGTACTTAGATTGCCAAAAATTTTGAAGAATTGGGTTAAATACATCCAATTCAGCGATTAGCGCGAACGGACAGATTTTTCTAATTAGTACATTCTTGTAATTTTCATCGTTTCATCTCAATTTCCGGGATAGTTGCTCGGTTTCTATTCTTTTTTTTACTAACTCCTGAAGTAAAATATAAACGAATGGTGTCATTCGTTTGACGTATCAATCTGTTTAGGTACTAGTACGTCCGTCTATTTTTGTTTTTAGTTTGACGTGATCGAGAGAGTACTTAGTTATAGGTATATATTTAAGCGATGGAGATCTGGTAATCCAATCCGTAGACATACACATACGATGGAAAGCTTTTCTTTCAATCACAATAGAATAATTCAGAAATTATTTCTGACATACATGTTGTTTTATGGAACTTAAGTTAACTTATACTAAAAACTATATAAATCATGCCCACGTGGAATGGTGGCAAGAATACTGGCTGCATTTCCGCGCTGGACAGCCAGGCTGATCCATTGCGCAAAAAAATTGCCAGCCGTTCTGTCACCAGTATCTAATAAAAATGTCGTTAATCTAGCTAAATTCAAGACTGTCAGAGTCAAGTTGAAGAGAGTCAGTGTTTTTAAATTTTTAATTGTTGCACGAATATATACGGGAGCGAACTGCCAACCCTATGGCAGTGATTCATTGCCGAGGCTCCAATTTCTTCAGCGTGAGTTCGTGATACTTCACCAGTCACTTATATGTTTTTCCAAGTATTAAATAATGCATGTACGAATGCACGTGAGTGTCTCGAGGAAGATGCTTCATTACTTTCAACCGAAATTCATGTGAAATTTTGCGGAAGAAAAACGAGATCTTTTTTCTTTATGAGATGTCTCTTAGGAGTGGCCTTATTAAAGTCAGCCTTTATAGGAAATTCCCAATAAATATTTTAATAATAAAAACTATATTAACCGTTGAATTGAGAAAGAATAGAATATGGAACATTATCCTTATCCTAATAACTATACAAATCATGCCCACATGGAATGGCGGGTATGATTTGTATAGTTTATTTAATATTTAATAACAGTGATATTAATTAATTAAGAATTGCATACCTACCTAGTCTACCTAATAACTAGTTCGGTTAATTAACCTTTTCGGTTGCGGTTATTGTTGAATTTTTTTTAAAGCAATATTTTGAATTGAACCAGAAAATAGAGGCAGATAAAATAATTATAATATATCTACAAATATTCAGAGAATTCAAAGTTGATTCGGGAGACTTCGCACAATCGAAAATTTAATTTCCATACAAAAATATTTTCCATATTTTGTTTTCCACTCATCATCATCCACCCATGTGTAAACATAATGCTAAAAGTTTCATTTTAAATTTTCGTTTGTTTGAACTTTTATTTTTTGTACTTGACATAGACTAAGTACGTACTTTATTTTAAATTAGCGACGGTCAAAACCGCTGGACATAGCTAGTAATAAATATGCAGTGGCATAGCGCGATGGAATTACAAGACGGAAGTCCAGGGTTCGATCCCCGGCTGGGCCGATTGAAGTTTTTTTAATTGGTCTGGCTGGTGGGAGAGTTCGGCCTTGGCCGTACCGCCAAGCGAATTAGCGTTCCGGTACGATGTCATGTAGAAATCGAAATGGTTGTGAATTTTCGTCCTACGCCTAACAAATGTGCCTGCTTCCATCTTAGATTGCATCGTTACTTACTATCAGGTGACATTCTTGAGATAGTCAAGTGTACGCTGTGAGTGTACGTATGTATTCTGTGGTTAAGGGCTAACTCGTAAAGAACAAAAATTATATTATTAAACATGATTTAATAATACTAAGTGATCCACCTAATTGCTACAAGGCGACTTTTATTCTTAATCTAAGTGTTTAAGTCCTTCCTGTCTATACGAAGCGTTATCTCATACATTAATTACATTTTGATAACTGCATCCGGAATTCATAGATATCACCAATACTTATACCTAGGTACTTTTATTACTTAGCTTATAATTAGATATCCGACACTAATCTGTTCCGATTCTGTTAAAAATGACAACTGATTGTCCATGACCTAAATATTTTGATAAGTAGGTTTGTAGGTTGCTCTAAAACCATTCCATATTAAACTACAACAGAATACCAAATACAAATAGTAGTAATAGGACTCTGTGTGATCGAGATCATCCAGGAAAATGCTGCCATCATTCTTAAATCCTCCCTCCTTATAGGAGAGGAGATATTCAAAATGAAAATTCATTTATTTCAAGTTAGAAATAAAAAATTATTGCACACTACACTAGGTTACAAAAAAAAATAAGGGCAATTGCATACGTTTTTATACTAAACTGTCACATGAAATCACGGATATGTCTCTCAATACGTTCAAAGTTTTTATTCAACACAAGCTTATAGAAAAGTCTTATTTTCATGTTAACTAATATATAAACGACAAAAAGCTTGGAAGTGAAGTGTATTAAATGACTGGCACTTATAAACACCTATTGTTAAATTATGATACATTAAAAAAGAAAAAAACCCAGCTGAGTTTGTTGTAGGCTCTTCTCGGACCAAGGCGCGTTTAGAACTCTCGTAAATTATCTCATTATTATTATTTTTATAAACTATCATTGATTCTTGATCTTGGACAGAGGGGAAACTTCCAGCGAGTCAGGCCCTTTTGTAATAATTAGTCTGAGGCCTATACTTGCGTTAGAAAAAAAAATCACTTAGCACGTCAGTGAAGTAAAAATAAATAAATGTTTCGATAAATCAAAAGTAGCATCCAGAAAGAAATTCAGAATTTGAGTTCAATTTGAATTTGTCCGTAAATTATTTTGCTTTCAGTAACCAGGCGAAAACTAATCTCGCTTCTAGCCCCGCCTTCTATCTCTCCCCCCCCTATACATGGCGACGAAGCTGTTTCGATCGATCAATGAGTTTACCCCAACATTATCTCAACCTACCTGCTCGAAAGCTTAACTTGTTCAAAATTCTACCTGAGTTTTATTAAGATCGGACAATTCCTAGTTTTTTTTCTGTTCCTTAATCAAGTCTACACGGAATACTTATAAAAGGAAGATACTCCTCTAATATGGAATTGGAAGGCGATTCCTGCGATGGATCTAAGATTGGAACAATAATAAAAACAACAAAAAAACAGAATGATCAAGGTGACAGAATGTAGGTACAATGTAAATCCAGAATAGGTAGGTACCCATGACTAGTCTTTGTGGCTGGCGCAATGTAGGGTTCTGTAGATTAAATTAGCACTTTAAACCCTTAAGTAGGTACCTTTAATAGCGATACCTACCCTATACACAATTTTCTCGTCTATAGTAGGTATACCCTATATAGGCGATTGTGAAGGGAGTCGAGATTTTAAGACATCGAGTACCGGTCAAAACATCTGATAATAATCATCACAGAATAAAACACCCGCCAACCGTGAAGCAGCGAGGTGGGTCTAAGCTCCAAATCCACTCTCCTACAAGAAAGGAAGCCTAAGCCATTCAAAAACTGATATTGATTATTATATTAGTTACTAAAACTATATTCTGTAGCAAAATTCTTTCATATATCAAAATATTTGCGGAAGGACAAGCCGTAATATTGAATTTATTATCGAACTGCAACAATAATACACCGGATTTCTATATTTGCTTCTCTTAATACAAATAGGATCATAGGATGCGCTAAACTTAAGAAACAAGACAAATATTACGTCGCAGAATCTTAACATATGGGGATACGGCAAAATGCTGAACATTCCTTAGCGCGCGCTCGATTCGTCCTTCTAATTTTGTCTACATATCCGTAGGCTTACAATCCTAATAAAGATCTGTTCACAGCGCTACTCATTTTTATTGAATAATCAATATATAGGTACATATAAATAAAAAAGTGTCTGTCTGTGATTTCAAGACAGTTGTTTTCTAAAATGCTTGTAATTGATTTAAATGATTTTCCGTTCCTTTTTTGTACTACGTACGTTCGGAATCCTAAAAAACAAGAATTTTTTATTTTTTTTGTTTCTGTTTGTCGGGGCTAATCTTTGGAATGGCTTAAGCAATTTCAACTTTCACTGTAAAGTAGAGTAGGTTATTTAGCAGCATAAAATACTTGTACCTATACTCCTTTTTTCGGAAAAATCCATGATACTCGTGAAAATAAACGATACCAAAGCATAAACAAGCATTTTTAAATTATTGTCTGTGTTTTTGTTTATCCGGGCTAATCTTTGAAACGGCCTGTGCGATTTTAATGGGACTTTCATTGTACGGTAGAGGAGACTATTGAGAAAAATATATGCTCCTTTTTTCCGGAAAAATCCATGATACTTGCGAAAATAAACGATACCTACTAAAACACAACCTAAAATTTTTAAATTATTATCTGTTTGTCTTTCTGTTAGTCCGGAATAATCTTTGGAATGGCTTAATCAATTTTAATGGGACTTCCACTGTAAGGTAGAGGAGTTATTGAGCAACATGACATGCTCCTTTTTGCCAGAAAAATCCATGATATTTGCGAAAATAAACGATACCTACTAAAACACAAACAAGCATTTGCTAAACAAGGCCTAACCGATTTTAATGGAATTGTCACTTTTAGGTAGAGGAGGACCAACGTAGAAGCTCATTCTATACTGAAAAATCCATGGTACCCGCGAAGTTTGTGAATTTCAGGCGCGTGAAGTCGTAAGTGTAATTTGAAGAAAAGATAACGCGGTGGACATAATATAGTCTATCTTCTTATCTTGTGTGACACGGTGACCTGGTATCTTTACTGGGACCGGAACTATTTAAAGGCACTAGTTACATATTTTTATATGACGCAGTTTAATAGTATGAATTAATAATGAAATCATTATGTATTAGAAACACTTCAACACGTCCGATGTCTGCTCTATGGTTTTAATTGCAATAGATAAAATAAGATTATCTGAGTGTTTTCAATATTCTGTTTCAATAAATAACTAATGCGCAGATATTAATTAAGTACCTAATTTTTAAAAATATAAAAAAAAAATTATGCAATATAAAAAGTAATAAATTATTTAATGTCAAATATAGATAATGTCAGAGTACCTGTATAAAAATCCTCCGAAACGCCTCGATCGACTCTATTTTATAATATTTTTTTTATTATATACCTATTATTTTTATTGTACATTGTACGAACTTCGATCGTAGAAAGAGAATCGACTTGCCACTTGCTACGGGCTGAACAGAGCCAAATTAGAAAATATAATAATCCTTAGCTGACTAAAATGTGAACTCTATGTTGAGAACCAAAGCACGACCAACTGTGCCAGAGGTCGGCAAAAAGTATTCTTGCCTAAAAGAAATGTAGGTACTTAGGTATGGTATGGCAAAACAACGGTTGCGGTTTGCCTGGTTAAAATAAAGACATGCAGAAATAAACTTCGTACGTAAATACGCTACGTGAATATGATCGTGCGTAGGTAAGTTCTTTCAGAACAAAATCCCCTGTTAACGTGTGACGTTCATAGAAAAGACCTTAGGTTGTTAGGTACGTACTTTGATTCTTCTGAAAGATGGTTTACCACTTTATTAATAACGTAAGCAAAAATTAAAGCCAACAAAAAAAATTAAAATCATAATTTTTCAATTTTGTACGAGAAGGTATGCGCCCTAACCGGACTAGCAGATGATAGCAGCTGGCACATACCATGCAGACTGCGATTCTGATTATATGTTGTATATGAGTATATAGGTATACTAACGGACGACTGCGACTTCGTCCACGTGTAATTTAGTTTTTCACAAATCCCTCGGGAACCATGGATTTTTCCAGAGTAAAATCTATTTCCATTCCAAATTTCAGCCAAATCGGTTCAATAGTTGCGGCGTTAAAGAGTAACAAACATCCATACAAACTTTCGCATTTATAATATTAGTAGGATACATAGCTACTTACTTGCGCTTACTTTTAATTTTTTGTTTTTAAAATTGTGATTTTGTAATTTTGGTAATAATGAAGGTATTGGTTAAAATTTAAGTCTTTGAATATAATATCTAAGGCCTAAACTTTATGGCGTTTGATGAAGGTAGTGTAAACTTATCATGTTAGTTCTAATAGTGTTAACGAGGGGCCTTGGATTCGGCTAAAATAGTAATATTAACACAGGATAATACATATAATCAGCTTAATTATACTTATATTTTGTGGTAATAAGGAAGTTACGAATTATTATTAATTATTACCTAGGTACCTACCTACTAAAGGATTTATTGTATTTTAACCAGAAATGTTATGAAATCTTCCTCTGGTGAAGTGCAGAATCGGTAATAAATTTATTGATACATTAATTATTGTCTATCACAGGTTATTTTACGATGCATGCAATGTATCATGTAGGCTAGAGTAGGCTACATACGTTCTTAGTAGTATATGTTAGTCAACCTGGAAATATTTGCTGATCTAAACATTATTGGATGTTTTACAAAAATTAGAACTATTATAAGTACCGTACCGCAAAAGTTTATCGCTAAACCTTTCGTGTTCCCAGCGCAAAACGGTCGCGATTACGCCTCTCGATCGGCCTACATTCCGTTCGCAGTTCGCAGTTCGCAGCGACCGTTCTGTCCGCAGTTTGAATTTGGCGCGTCGACGGTGGCGGTCAACCCGCGCGCGAGCTCCAATGCCAGGGCGCCCGCCCGTCAAGCGAACAACTTCAAAAAGTTTTGCTCGTGTTATTTACTTTTTTGTTTGTTTTGGTGCGGCAGACGGACTTGTTTTTAAACTAAATAGACTAAAATTAAAGTGATAAGTGAACTGTATGTTATTAAAATAAATTCAAACAAATGTCTTTATCTCGTTGGTATGTAAAACTGTGTTGTGATTTTTTTTGTTATCACGTCGCGGCTATCGTACGCTACGCTGGTCGCTGTGCGAACTTTTAATAAGCTTTACTTCCTTTGTTTAGGAATGGCGACGCCTACACCGATGATTGTGTGAACAGTAGCTTATCGTATACTATCGTAGTACTGGCATAAACAAATACCTACACGATGGCAGACAAAAAAATAAACCTCGAAGGTGTCCCACTAAACTCGACAGGTGCGGCGAATATTTACTTGAACACGGGCAAAAATAAAGTGAACGACCGAGATGGGACTGTTATTCATCTAAATACAGGTGATTTTACTTATTTATTTAATTTATCAATCATGTATCAATGCATGCCATAAATTTTTAAACGTTAGCAAAATTCGAAAATATTTTTAAAAAGTTATTATATTTGGCGAATTTAATAAATCGAACTTTGTTAACTCTTTATTAACTTGTCTATACTCCTGTTATAAATATTAAATGACAATTATTAATCCCAATGTGATAAATATTTAAAATCAATGATCGAGTCGAAATAACTCAGATCTGGATACTTGAAAATTGAAAATTAATTCATAAACATTGATAAACAATTATTAAAAGTCTATCCACAATTTGAAATGTCGTAGGATAGGTATAGACGAGTGATCCAAGATTGGATACGAGCTGTAGAACTGGTATTTATTTATTTTTTTTCCCTTGTAGAGAAGCCGGCCGACGTCGGCGTTCACATTAATACAACGCTGTCCATCGCGTCTTCCAAGAAAATAAAGGTTCTTTTCATATTGAACTTTTTGCTCAGTGTAATATGCATGATAATAAGTTGCTCGATCGCATTTTACTACTGGAACGAGATGTCATCTATGAAAAGACAATTTGACGTGATCAGAGAGCAAATTTTGATACAGAGTATCAAAGAAGGAGTCCTTAATCACGATAGTATTAAAGGAGTATTTACTCAGGATAAGGCAGTCCAGAGCCCTCTAGTGTCTAATTTCAAACCTACAAAAGGTGTAGAGGCAAGAGAAGGCAGGGAATTTGTGAGCACTGAAGCACCACCAAAAAGGTACTACGTAGAGGATCTAGGGGAGGACATGTTACTGGTTGACTCTCGCAAAAAGAATCCTAGTCAAGAAAAGGTGCCAACATATGACTTATCTGTATTCCAAAAAGGTATTACACTTAAATTACACATACTCTGTGTTGATGTCTCAACTCTGTAGCACAGTGATTAATAATTTTGTTATTGTTCATTACAGAGCCCCTGGTCATTCATTTTAATGGTGCCATGCGAGAACTGAACATTGGGACACAATGTAAGTCATTTTGCACATTCTTACTACCCTCGGTTACATAATCTGATCTGGGTTTGAACATAAGACATTGAATTATCTTATATATATATTTAAGCTCTTGAGGGGTAACACACTGAACAAATATTTATTCAAAAAACAAAAATGAAATACAGCTATTTTTTGTAGATTAACTGCTATAGCTACATAAAGCTGTTACTAAGGAATCATAAGTTATGTTATGTTCAGTGATCACCAAGCATGAGCTGATAATTAGATCAAAACTATAGAATATTAGAAAATCATCTAAATCTACTGATTTGACCCATTAAAGCAATATTTTGTATAAAGACAGTACTTTAATAAATTAAAAAAAATACATACTCAGACTAGCTCCAAACAAAAGTATTAATATAATAGAAATAATATTTTATCATATAAATTTCATTGTTCTCGGGTTTTATTATTACTAATACAGTACAACAACAATCCAAGTATAGCCGTTAGTATGATAATCACTTATGCCACATACCACAGGATGTGTGTGTGAAGCCTTTATATTTGCATTCTCTACATACACATGATTCAACATACCAACAACACAGAATAAGGTACTTTATATTCAAACACATAGGATACAAATTACAATGATTCTTTACTTAACTTACTAGGTACAATCACATGGAAAATGCTTTAACTTTAAGAGATATGGTCGTAGGGTTAGTAATTAATCTCCCAGAGCAATTAAACATCAGACGATGTTATGTAATTCTTTTTCATTCATTTATTATAGGTCTCTAGCAGATGTAACATTAGCATTTAAATATTCAAGATCAGTATAAACCTAATATTTAACTGTCCACTATGGGGCCTTGATTTGAAGCTTAGGCCTACCAAGTAAGCACCCTATTCCCGCCAAACTACAATAGAGCATTGTAGTTTGGCATAGGGTTATAGAGGTTGACTTATCAGATATTGACAGGGACCGAAAATTTAACCAGTGGTTATACTATAGGGCCCAAAAGGCCAGAGTAATAAAACATTTAAAAAATCTACATGAACATATTTATCTTATCCAGAACTTTGTCATGGGCCCCTCATGGTTTAGTTACAACACTAGATTTTACGTGCCCACCTAAGCACGCAAAACTTCTTAATTCCCGGCTTTTACGACATATTAGGTACTTTACTATAGCACGTTTCGGGATTTAGTTCTCACACTTGCGAATTATACAAAACATCGTTACTGAATAGTCATCCTGCGTGTAGCGACATCCGCAGCTAATTTCCGAGACGTCGTAATGTTTGCATCCGACTATTTTACATCCCTAGTCATGTAGGTTATTATGTAGGATAGGTATCTCTAACGGAGAGACCTATCCTGTTGTAGTTAAACTTACCCTTATGCTGCTACCTCACGATTGGCCCATTAGAGTTTACAACTGTATTCTCTGTATGTAATAGTATTCTTTGGTACAATTACGAATACTGAGATTCGCCATCGTGTGGATGAGTTACAATAATATCATAGACAATCGTTTGATACCCATACTGTAGTAGCAGCATTACCATAATTTCCACATAACTTCTCATAGTTAGTGTTTTATATCAAGCGGACTAGGACTATATTGTTTGCTCATTCAATTTATACAGTTCAATCATTAGAGAGCAAATCCTTGGGTGTAGCAATAATACGTACTAAATGACTCAGAGACGCAAACAAACCATACAAACACAAATAACAGTAACTAACAACTCTATTACACTCAATTTTAATCAACACTCAGAAGTAATCAGATATCTCTACGAAGAAAGCAATTAAACGCTTGTGTAATTGACTCAATCGTTGCTAATATAATAGGTACCTATGTAGTAAGTACATAATATTACAAATTATACAAACAATATTTTTCAGGGGTTTGTTTTGGATAATTCTCCCTAGGAGGGCTATTCCTATAGACTATCTACTATCGGAAGAAACGCGAATAATGTTGCAAGGTTATTTATACAATACTGTTTTTTTTATTTAGTATACCTACCCTACCTAGGAAGGCTCTTCTTATAGACAGCTATCAGAAGAAACGCTATAAACAACACTCATATTTTTATTTTGTATACTTAGTAGGTATCAACGGTAGGTAGGTAGAAAACCCCACCATGCTTGGTTTATTATCTCAAAGAGCGCAGCGTTTTCGACGAAAGTTCCCAAACAGCTTGTTTCCCTGACAGTTTCTCATTTCCACCACCGTCATATTTCAAAAGATTTACACCTAATCTTGACAACTTATATTTACTATACCTTCCTTATAATTCACTGTCTATTGGTGAAAACCGCATGGAAGTCCGTTACAGCCAACAGACAGACTGACCGACGCGGCGGAAAACTTTGTTTTTTAATAGACTATGTCAAACATAGTCACGATATCATAACTATGTCCTGTAGCTATTTGGCACGTCAATACACTTTTTACTAACGCTAACGCTTCGAAAACTAAAAAAATCTATGCGAATGACAGATCCGATCGATAACTTGATCACAAGACCTGTCGATAACAAATTCATTCCCGTATTTTTATTATTCGATGCGTTTGCGATCGTAGAAAGAGAACTCACGTGCCACACGGCTACAGGCCTAGTGATTTTAAGATAGCATGGGTACGGTGACAGTCGTCTGTATGACGTACATAATACGTACCATCAACGTAAATCGCGGCAAACTTTCAAGAGTGAAACTGAAACGAACTGTCATTCGCACCATTCTACATGAAACGAACTGTAGGTCATTGTAATACCACCCAAGGATTTACAACTAAACAACGATTAGCGAGAACATTAATTATTATTGTTTACACACGATATGATAGTACAAATAGCGATGCAACATCCTATCACATCCGTTTATCTTATGGGGAATACTGACGAATGGCATTCCGTTCAATACGAGAGGATATCAGCTGATGATTGTTATGCATTACTTGCGTAGGCAGTATAGTGACTAGTAGTCTAAGAACATATAGTTGCAAATTCCATTACATTTCTACGTACACTAAAGCCAAACTCTCAAAAACATTTTTTTTATTTGTTTTTTATTGAGTTGCGAGCTGCGTCTACAAAAATAATTTTAAGATTAACCCTAGAAGGCTAATCTACGCCTGCGAGGTGTACACGCAATCGAATATCGTTTGTATCTTTCTAACGGTTGAAGCTAGCTCGTCGTTACCTTGGTGGCCGACGGTATAATAATATAGGGCTTTTATACGTGTACGCCTCTAAGACGTATATTAAGGCTATAAGTAAGTCCGAAATAGATTAGGCTTCTAGGGTTAAATACTGTACTGTATTATTTTATTTTCTCGCATTCGTAATGAAAAATATAGTGTAACACGCGTGGCTAAACTTATTATAAACTCGGTTTCTATTTAGCGGTTCCTAAACTTACCCCATAAATATTGTTAATTTGCTCTGTATGTAAAAAGTAATTATTTATTTTAAACCTCTTTGAAAAATAGATGGTTTTGAATGGTTATAATAGACGAAACATAAAACTTGATCCTCTTTCTGAAAATGTTGTCTATTTGTTTCAGCTTTAATTGGACCATGGCTGCTTGACACAGACGTATCGTCGAAGGGCAGCGAAACCAAAATAGAACTGAACACTAATTACTTCACTGTCAAAGAGAGCGGACTGTACTTCATTTATGCACAAGTAAGAACTTAACTTCTACTTAATGTCCGGCCGCTCAGAGATTGCGTTTCTGACATGCCGTGATCGAATTGGACAAACATATTTTTTTTGGCTAATCACTACAAAGACAAACAGTTGGCATAACTTTGAAACAGCGCAGTTCAACAGCCTTGTACGTCAGTTCAAAGTTACATCGCCCATTCGATCACCTGTCAGAAACGCAATCTCTGAGCGGCTGTACTCTAATTAATGTTACATTAATTTAAGAGCGGAATTGATAGGGCCTTCGAGCCTCGTTTGTTTTGGGGCTATAAATACCTAGGGGAACTACACTCAGAAGTCAAAAGGTTTTACGTAAATAATGAACAGTGAGGGAATCTTCACGCCTGAAGATTCTCCAAATATCTCAAAGACTTAGGCCTCTGCAACCTTTATTAGGTTTAGGCATCAAAAATTACCTAGAATTTAGACAGAGAAGCATACAGAAGTATTGTCTCGTTTCAATAGCCATGTTTAAGCTTAGCCTTGTTTGGTTACAAGTTAGAACTTTACCGCAGTGTTTTATGATAAGTGACAATACACTCTAATATATTGGGGAATCCCCATTTCATATTGTACTTCAAGTACCAATCATTTTATAGTTAAGTACCTGAAAGCAGTATACAATAAGTATTTTGCATATTTCTTTTATACAAGTAAGACAGGGGCATTTACAAGGTTTCAAATAGATAACTCGTACATACAAATTGTACAAAATCGAAAAATTCCTTCATAAATAGACATCATCTTCATAATTAACAACCTATATTCGGCTCGGTTGATACATATTTGAGCCCTGGATATGGCCTCTGCACCTCCAACTTTTCAGTTGTGTGCATTTTAAGAAATTAAATATCACGTGTCTCAAACGGTAAAGGAAAAACATTGTCATCTGCATACCAGAGAATTTTCTTAATTCTCTGCGTGTTTGAAGTGTGCCAATCCGCATTGGGCCAGCGTAGTGGGCTATTGGCCTAACCCCTCTCCTCCTCTCATTCTGTGTGGAGACTCGAATTCAGCAGTGAGTGAGCAGTATAGTGAATATGGGTTGATAACTCAGACCAACTATTGCATAGGACCTGCCTCGCTAGGTGTTACTTTTCTGTCAAAGTATATGATCAATGATCTAATGCGATTATAAAAGCTGTCTCTATAGAATCGATGTTAAATAGTTGTAATCGTGTTCGTTGGTTAAAGAGCTCCGTAAAAATACCTTTTTGTGCAGTTTTTGACAACATTTATGTCAAAAACGGTTCTAGTTTAGTATAAGATATATATCAAATCTAAGCTCGTTTTCCTCAGAAAATGACAGACAATTTTGTTTGTGACTATGAGTGTGATACAGGTCCTTCTATAATTGGTCTGAGGTTGATAATGATGATGATGATAAATAATATATGTCCGGCTAACCCATTTTCGACTCACTGTTGAGCACGAGTCCTCTCAGAATGAATGGGGTATATATTTTCTACCATAAATTGAATATTATTATTAACTATTCCATAACCACAAATAAATTTTGACAAAAACTGACGTCACTAATTGTGGTTACAAATGTGTTACTATCAACGTCATAGCGAATAATCAGGTCGTTCCTATTGTTTCCTTATGAAAAACATTCGCAGCGCACTCTAAATGTATAGTAAAATTTTTATTTTAGTCGAAGAGCCTGTGGTGATCATATTGTACTAATTCTCTCATTTATTTATTTCTCGTTTTTTTTTAATTTTTAACAATGTTATACATAAGATATACAAAACACTATTAAAAACTTATAAAAAAAAATTCAACCCTCCCGCTGCGGGACATTTGAGTGCCCAAGCAACCGGTGGTCAGGGCTCCAGAGTAAGGATCCTCCTCATAATACGCGCCGTCTCAAGAATCACTGCCTTCTTGATTATTTGTTTATTTGTTTGCTCTGAAACTACTAAACCGATTTGAAAATTTCTTTCACTATTGGGAACCTACACTATCCCCGAGTGCTATAGGCTATATTTTATGTCCGTATTCTTACGGGAACGGGAACCACGCGGGTAAAACTGCGCAGCGTCTGCTAGTCATTTGTAAAAGCAGAACATTTGTCAGCCTGTCGAAAGGTTTGCTACGATGCGTTTTATGTCTAGGGATATGATTTCTATTATTCTGAGAATATTTAAACAATAACGCGTTATACTTGGACGGTTGAGGATTAGGACTTTTGGTACCTGCTACCACGATTCACTCTACGGTTCCGTACCGTGCCTACCGTACTTAATCTGTATTAGCCAACGCTCCGCGGTTTCACCCGCGTAGTTCCCGTTCCTGTGAGAATACGGAGATAAAATATAGCCTATGACACGAGTAAAAATAACGTGGCTTTCGAGTGGTTAGAAGAATTTTCAAAATCGGTTCTGTACATCCAAATACCACAAACTTTCGTCATCAACATTTATTTTAACAATTATCAGCCTTTTGTAGGGACTTCCAAACATCACGATCCTGAGCCGCCTGCATCCAGCGAACTCCTGCGACTCGCTTGAAACTCCAAAAACTTTACCTCTTTGTAATATTAGTATAGTTTAAAAAAAATCTAAAATATTGTTACAAATTGAAGACATTAACTTGCACACTCGACTTGCTATATGCCTTTCAAAACTTTACAAAAAAACTCAATCTTGATCGAGTCTGTAAGCTTCATGATGATGTTTATAACACTTATGATAGATGTTTATAGTATTTATAGTACCTACTAATGGTAATAATTGTTACAGGTGGTCTACCTAACTCACGCACCAAACTGCTACTTCATCTGGGCGCGCCAGCCCGCCAGAGAGCCCCGCCTCCTAACCACCTGCGCCACCGGCGACGACTCGAGCCCCAGGCCTCTCAACAAGGCCCAGATCTCCTGCTCAGTTCACACTATAGCCCGGCTGTATCCGGGAGACATCGTCAACATGGCCCAACGCGAACAAAACAGGACCCTTTGGCTGCGGCAAGGTTATAGCTATATTGGCTTCATCAAACTTAGTTCCTAATACGGCTGTGATAGTGATAATGAACTGCTTGAAAAGCCGGGACGAGGCCCCACACTCGCTAGGGGGATGCAATATTGTAAAGGTTCGTACACATGAGGCGGGGCGCGTCGCAAATTAAAATGATTTGTGGCGCGCCCCGCCTCATGTGAACTAACCTTTATATTACTAGAAAGATGTACGTTTTGAAATATAGAATTGTAATTGGGAATTATTCTCAGCGTACAGAAAAGTGACGTCACTTTAGTCTTTAACACAAAATACATATATACAATATACATACTACATGTACTGTAAATATTCCAAAAATGATTTTTCCCTAGTGATAATGGGGCCTCATACTGGCAACACTGCCAATGTGCCTTACTCCCATTCTGTTGATACGGATGGTGCTATCGTAATACTATTATTGTACAGGAAGTGATTTAAGTGTGCCATATATTGTACATAACGGTTGATTACATACATCACACTGTCATATTATGTACTTATATTAGAAGGAATGCCAATGGGATGATAAAAATAATGTAAACATAAACATAGTTAATTGATTATGAAACACGGCTAAAACTCACGTAATATTAGGTCGGAGTACGCCCTACTAGTTTCGAACCCATACAGGGCCCTTAGTCATGAGCTGGTTCTAGCATCGCGGCACGATCCAAATTGCGAAGCGGCTGCGAATTTTGATATGAATACCACTCACGATAGTTTAAATTCTAAAAA
The DNA here is from genome assembly GCF_947172395.1 of Bicyclus anynana. NCBI lineage: Eukaryota > Metazoa > Arthropoda > Insecta > Lepidoptera > Nymphalidae > Bicyclus > Bicyclus anynana. Next base: position 16,459,949 of record NC_069083.1, read on the forward strand.
AAATTAACATAGTTTGATATTATTACATACAAGGGAATAGGTTGGAGGATTTTTTGTTTATAATTAAGATAAACAGTCATATCTAAATTATACTACTAAGTGCCGCCACCTTCCGCCCAAGTTATTACGTTCCCGTGGGAGCAGTGGCTTAACGTGTCTTGAAGGGGCTCTGTATCAAACTTAGTTAAGGGGCCCAATTGAACGGTAAAAAATTCTCAAAAACCAATCAAATATGCTTGTTTAAAATAAATATGAAATATACTTTTTTTCGGGAAGCTTTGAAATACAGTGAGATTGCGGATTACATTTTACTAACTTTTACTTTTACGGGGCTCCTCTGTTGTTCGGGGGCCCCGTATCACTGATACGACTGATAGCTAAGCCCCATGGGAGTATCTCAAAAAGTATTGTTTATATAGCACAATAGCACTTAAACGGGTGAATCGTTTTTGTTTGCGATTTTTTGGATATATCCAAATTAGGTCAGCCGCTTACAATATTTGGAGTGTAGGGATTCTGTTTTAAAGTGTTTGTCTGTATATCGACTTTCCCTTGCATGCAAAAACATTACCATTTGTTTACATTACTTAAGTCATTTCATTCGCCCTATATTAGACCAAGAGATGGTCCTTATTTTTGTGTGTACAATTGGGATGTAAAACTGCGTAAAAACTAATGCAAAATGCGATCTCAGAGATAAATACTTCCATAACATATTTTTAAAAAATTTTTACTTAATAGGAATAAAAATATTTTTCTTATTAATTGATTATGAATTAAATTCTAAAATATTTTTCTTATCATGCTTCCAGTGAATTGATCTCTTATTGGTCGAATAATCCCACAAGTTGTACCAAAATTTTGTGTTAAGTTTGTCAAAATTATATTATTCCATTTGATGAGAAATGTGTACGTTTTTGTGTCCTCTATATTAGTTATTTAATGTTAGAATTTTTGTATACTTAAATTTGCTCAAAACAGCATTTTTGACATCTTTTTATTATGTTATTTTAAGGTATTGTTTGTGATGAATATATAATTATATTTGCTTATTCTTACTGCAAAGGCAGATATTTTTTGACGTAAATTTAAAGCGTAAATATTTTTTTTAATTCATTGTTTTTAATTCATGCGAAACTTTTTAGTTTTGTCTAATACAAGTTTTAAACTGTTTTACAACAAATATAAAAACATTAGCATAAGACCACCAGTGTAATTTCTACCTAAATGTAGTCAATAAGCGAGTCATGATTATTTTTTAGTTATTATTAGTTTTGGATTTATATTTTAATATGGTGCTGATTTGCTGTGCAAGTTAACGGTATTTTAATTTACCAGAAAAATGATGAATAATTGGTAGGTTGATCAGTGCCTATCATGGTATATGTATATCATTAGTTGGATTAAAAATATCGCTAACTTGAAGTGTTGGGATTTTAAGGGATTATAAGATTTTATATCGCCTGTAAGAATGCAATATACAGAATTTAGACTGAAGTTTCAATAAACGGTTTTCACAGGCGCTATAAAACATTAAAATTAACATTAAGGCAATTTAATAAAAGTTGCATTTGTTCGTAAGTTAAAAATTCTATGTTTTAATAGAAGAAATTGGGTCTGTATAAAAAGCATCGAAATCGTCGTTCATTAGCTCTCGGTCTATGAGTAAGTATCAACTTTAACGTCATAGCGTTGAATTGTGTGCGTCAGAGAGATTGTTTTTTTACTTAATTTGTAAAATATGTACTTTTATTTTAATATTAAATGTAATATTTCATTTGAGTGGGATTTCCTTACCACATTTAGGTTTAGTCCCAACTATGGAGACACTTTTTATTGGTTTAGAATTGCATAAAATGGGCGTAAAATTGCTAATGTTTGTCGTTTAATTTGTTTGTAGTTCAATAATTATTTTGTTTCTATATGATTAAATATTTATTCAATTATAGAAACACTAAGCGCTTTTGAATCCACCGCCAAGATTATAATACTCGTTTGGGGTAAAGGCGTCATATTCACCCATACAATTAAATACAGTTTTTAGTATAGATTGATAGTATGGATGTTCTATTTTCGGAAGGCGTTTTAGTTTTGCTTGTAATAGTAAGGTGTACGTTTGTGTAAAACTGAAGAAACGACAACTAAGCAGAAATATGTTTATAAATGTTTATGTCTTTGACAGCTAGAATTGCAGCCGGTTTTTGTTAAACGGGTTTCGATGTCACAAAACTCATACTAAAAAGTTCAATACTTAAGTATACACAGGCACGTTTGTGCTATCACCTTACTGCTACATCTCAAGCCAAAGCTAAAGTCTTCCTTAAATATAATAAAATGAAGAAGATACCACTTGTCTCTATCGCTGCCACTTAATTAAAGTTAAAGTTTGTTGACTTTTCCTTCCATTTATTAATTATATTACATAAAACACTATACATATAGTAAGCGCTTTATCAACTGAATTGTCGGACCATCAATAATTTCTCAAAGTCTCATAGCTTATTGTAGTTGATATCGCGTTATCAACTGAGTTTGACAGACATAGTGATATTACCTATTGTTTTCCCGACGACTCAGTTGATAACGCGCTAACTTTAATATTAATTAGTGTATTGTACAATAGAGTTAAGCAACGTATATTCTTTAATGTGCGCATAACTTATTGTGATATCAAAATAGATTTAACTCGTTATATTAATAAGTTCAATAATTATTATTATTATAGACGTGTAATTAAATGAATTGCCTACAGTCTACAGTAGATTTTTAATACGACATTGTAAATATGTTAACCGCGAAACAGCGTATTTTCAGGCCATTGATGGCGTCAAATGTAATTTTATAGTGTTCGCCAAACAGATTCGTCTGAACATGAGGCGTATGTCTTCGCAGTGTACAAAAACATCGCAATACGGCTATTATACGTGCGCAGTTCGACCATATTGCAATTTCAGAGACGAATTGTTTGACGAAACGTTTACTATTGTGTAATTTCATACAAATTACTTTACTCCCGTCCACCAATAAAACGCCAATGGACCATAAAACTTCTTTTTATTTCATCTACCTTTTACAAATCCTAACTAATTTTATAAATGCAAATGTGAGAACAACCGTGATAGCCCAACGGATATGACATCTGCCTCCGATTCTGGAAGGTGTGGGTTCGAATCTGGTCCGGGGCATGCACCTCTAACTTTTCAGTTATGTGCATTTTATGAAATTAAATATCACGTGTCTCAATCGTGAGGAAACCTGTTTACCAGAGAATTTTCTTAATTCTCTGAGTGTGTGAAGTCTGCCGATCCTCATTGGGCCAGCGTGGTGGACTATAGGCCTCTGCTCGAGCTCAGCAATGAGCCGAATATGGGTTGATAATGATGATGATGAATTAATGTGAGTTTGATACTGTAGTGTTTGTGTATATATACACCGGTAGTGGGACTGGGAGAAAGCGGGGAGTTGGGAGGCTTAAGCCGTGGTTAGTTACCACTCTACCGACAAAGACGTACCGCCAAACGATTTATCGTACCGCTACGATGTCGTGTAGACATCGAAAGGGGTGTGGATTTCTTATCCTCCTCCTAACAATTAGGTACCAATTACAGCTAACTTTTGTGAAGAATTAAAAAAAATCTATTACAGGTAGCTTGCGCCGCTTTGAGTCCGCTCCAACATGTTGAATTGCGCAAATAGTTCATAACTCATTCGGGATATGTATTTGTTTACTGCGCAACACACGCCTCGTGTTCAGAGCGGACTCAAAATTTGGCGCCTTCTGACAAAAATTTTTAATTCTCTTGCGATCGAGCGGCCGACGTTTGTTAGAAATATTTAAAACGTCTTGAATATGGAATATGGATACGATTACGCATGTGAAGAACTGCCTCGGTCCAGTGGCAGGACTTCCTCTTGCTACTCTTGCCTGCTTTGACTCAGAGTCTGACTGTCTGAGGAGGCTTCCGCAGAGGAGGAAAATGGATGTTCTTTGATCTGGCAATACTAAGTTTGAGTGGAGGTCCTATGTTTAGCGGAGTACCTTTGGTTTTGAAGATAGGCGGAGGCGGGATCTGGATAATCGTCGTGAACAACTTAAGGCCAAGCCACCCTCCAATATCATATAATTATGTGGACGGTACCCTAACTTGTCCTGTTTGCTCCAGGACATTCCGCGCAAAAATAGGGTACATAAGTCACATGAGGGCGCATGATCGAAGCCCGCGTGTAATGTGACAGAGTCTCCAGTCGCTGTTGCCGAATCGGCAAAGACGAGACGACTAAGTTTGACAAGGCTCATAAGTCTTAGATCGCAGAGCCAGTTAAAGAAATGAGTTCTTCTTCTTTAATTTAATGACTTTTGGATATGCCAAGACAGAAAGTGAGTTCGACTTTGACATTTACAAAGTCTATAGTCTGTGTATGTTCATTTTGTCACTGTCACTGTCAGTGTCAAAATAAATAAATTGTAAACAGACTTTAGCTCATTGAAAAAAATAACTAATCTAACAAGATTTTAGTGAAGTGAAGTTAATAGTTATTCTGTTAACTGACCTGTGATTGTAAATAGAATGCTTTCCCGGTAATTATTTCGCATCGTGACTAAAGTTTTATAAGAACTGGCGAGTACTCTACTAATCGGAAGATAATTCTTTCAGGTTAAGAATCAGGCGTGATATAAAATTCTTTGTGCGCTGTTTGTCAGATAAACCACCAGAACATGACGCCAAGATGCCCGAGGTTAAAGCGAAAGACCCAAAGGATGAAAAGAAAGATGGTGCTGAATCGAGCACAGAAAAAATTCAGGCGCTCCTAAAACTCATGATGGCTGAGCCGCAAATATCTGACAGTGAATACCGCGAAAGGTTTACCACAGCACCAGAGAGACCGAAGAAACAGAAGCCGGATGTTATTGAAGTTAAAATGGAAAAAATTGGTAACAACACACATCAATACTATTTGTTTATCGTAATTTAATTTTATGGCTTATTCAGTTTGGCGTGTAAACCAAGTGGTTTTTTGAAATATTGTTACTGACAGGTATTTGATCTATATAGAAACAAGTCATGGTTGTATTGTAATTTAAATTAGCCAACTATCATTAAAGTACTAGCGACCCGCCCCGACTTCACACAGGTGCAATGCTGATACTAAATATACTACAGAAATGAGAAAAACTGTGAATTCCTACCGCCCTACCCGGCCGGTACTGCCACAAACGCTATGTTGCGTAAACTATTATGCAGAGAAAGTGACTTTGTTTTATATTATATAGTGATTCTCACATAACATCAGATGTTTCCAAAGACAATTATTACTTACTTATACAAAACTCATTGTGTCCAACAGTAATTAAATAATAGTAATAAAAAAATCTGTTTACTAATTTACTGTTACTGATTTCAGAGGAAAACATTACAAAAGCAGCTACAGAAGTGGCGCAGGCTATTGGGGGTAATGTTAAGCAAACAGAAGCAGAACTGCTTTCCAGAGTGCTGGGCAAAATCAACCAAACCACCACCACTCTTAGGTAATGATGAATATCATTCTAAGAAATCAAAAAAAATATATAATACACATACAGTCAAAATCTATTATAGTGACATTGAAGGGACATGTTTTGAAGTAACAAAATATTTTTTATGAAGTACTAGCTGATGCCGTGTGGCTTCACCTGCGTGGTTCCTGTTCCCGTAGGAATACAGGGATAATATATACCCTATAGCCTTCCTCGAAAAAAGGGGCTATCTAACACAAAAATTCAAAACCAAACAAACAAACAAACTGTTCAGCTTTATAATATTAGTGTAGATTATTGAACCTTTAAATCCATGGGTATTAATAGAAAAAATGTATTAATGCATAAAATTAAGTTTCAAATTTTTGTTAATTTCAATCAAAACAATAAATAATATGAAAGAATTATTTTTGTGTATGCATAAAATCAGTAAGTCATTTTAGATATAAATTTCCCTGCATGTGGTACCTTTCATTAAAAGTATCAAATCAACATCAGTATGTCTTGTGTACAGAAAAGTAACAAACTGTGTGAAGAAATATGAAGAAGTGGGCCTTAACTCTAATACATGAACACATTTTATTTCTAAGAATTAATAAAGACCCTAAACTCAACATGTGTTTACCTGTATGATAATATACATTGACCATTACATTGTGCCTATTGATTTTTCATCTCATGTGATTGTTCAGTTATGCCAGTTCCAGTACAAAAATTTCAAATCTCTTTTGATACTGTTATCTTCTGTTGTGATAAAATAATAACAAAAAAAATACAATATATTTAATTATTTATGCATATTATGTCACTCTTTTCAGTGATTTAATAGTAGGCATGAAGGTAGACAGATCTAGGGACGCTGAGGAAACAGCACCTAGAGAGACCAGGGGACAGCAAGTTAAACGTTTAACAGAGAAAGCTAGAACTGTCACACAAAGACCTCGCTACAGCCCGAGGCAGCAGACAGAAGAACAAATGCCAAAACAAAGAAAAAGGTAACTGGTTATATTTTACAATAATTAACTGTGTAAAAGTTCATATTATTTTTTAATGAAAATAAAAATATTAAAAACATTGCAAGCTCCAATAAAATTTAATTTCCAGTAAGCTAATTTTTAACCATTTTTGAAAAATTGTCTATGTCATTTGTGAGAGAATTTTTAAAAATTGGTGACAAGATCAAAGGGCAGACTGTAGTGAAAAGGGCTTGAAAGAAACTCAATTCTGCTGTTTCTAATAAATTGTCATTACAATAACTGATATTTAAAAATTACTTGCATAAATATATTACTCTCATATGCAAAGGCCAATCGACAGATGCCTGTTATGTTAGCATGATAAAGAAAATTGTCTTTCGTACAAAATTTAACAAGTGTACTTAATATTATACATATGATTAAGCTTTAATTTTTATAACTTACAGTTTGGCTCAAGCAAACACCATTGACATATTCAGTGGAGAGCCACTTGGAATTTTCAAACCACAGCAAGTGAACTATGGGACCAAGCTCGACGTGTGGGAACAGTTGAACCAACGAGAGCTGATGTTGGCTACGTCTCAGCCGCCAGCTAATTACTTCCAGAAGATGATAGTGTGGACTGAACAGGGGAAAGTGTGGAAGTTCCCTATTGATAATGAACAAGGTTGGTTGATTTGAAACTAGCTTTACCATGTCACTTCATACACAGTGCACAGTAAAACCAATTGTGGATATAAAGCTACTGCATTATGGTTAAGCTTAATTTCAATATGTATTTTGTTTGTTGTTGAATAATAAATAAATTTAAAAAAACACATAGTTATGTATGTTCACCACAAAATATTTATGAGTAATATTTAATTTTCTTTATTTATGTTATATTTTTCTATCTCTCATAATCTTTTTTTTTTTCTGAAGCTACTCTATAAAATTGTATGTATCCCTGACAAAGTGTCTGCATCAGTAATCCATTGAGTAGACGTGAACGGTAACAAATAAACTTGCGCACTGATAGGCGCTCCGCTCATGTCCAAAAATTGGCGACCGTTTTTTATCGCCAAAAAAACATACAGATTCCAATATTGAAATCCTCCAAAAAAGTGTTAAAAATGAGTTGATTCATTCACTTAATCTATGACAAAAGTCGGTCCCACAAAGTCTTGATGTAAGAGGAGAGAGTAAGTATTTTTCATCATCATCATCATCATCATATAAGCCGATGGACGTCCACTGTACACTTTTGTAGGGACTTCCAAACATCACGATATTGAGCCACCTGCATCCAGCGAATCCCAGCGACTCGCTTAATGTCGTCAGTCCACCTGGTTGGGGGTCGACCAACACTGCGCTTACTAGTGCGGGGTCGCCATTCCAGTGCTTTGGGATCCCAACGTCCATCGTATTTTTACATTTAATAAAATAATTTCTACTTTGTAGGAATGGAAGAAGAGCAGAATGTTCACTTTTCTGAACACATATTCATTGACTCGCACCTAGAGGGTTGGTGTCCAACTAAAGGTCCGATCCGGCATTTCATGGAGCTGGTCTGCGTTGGCCTTTCGAAGAACGCTTTTTACACGGCGAAGGAGAAATTCGATCACATTATGTGGTACAAAGAGTACTTCGAATCTAAACAGGATGTACTCAAAGAAATCGGCGTGTGGGAGTTAAAACCTACCAGTGGAACTAGTGAAGCTACTACGTAAATTATGTAATTTAATATTAATATTATTAAATTAGGCTATAGATTAAATTTATAAGCATAAGAGTTTTTTGATTTATCCCACATTACATAACCCTAATGTAAAGAAAAATGTAAGCAGCTATAGGGATTATTTAAAACCACAGGTACATTTAAAAATATGTAGAATACACACAAACTAAAGTCAGAAGAACATCTGAGTATAGCTTGGTAAGTTCGTTGAGGACACTCTCATGATATGTGGGCGACGGGAGGAAAGACTGCGCGGGTGTGAAATCGTGCATGCGGGGAAGTGAGGTGCATCAGTCGTTGGTTTTTCATTCATCGCTACACGTACCCCGGCCCGCGCGGACCATGGAGTGTTACGAACGAACTTGCCAAGCTATAGGTAGGTACTTAACAACACACTATTCCATAATGCATTTTATTGTACGTATTTTGACGAAATGAATTTGTTATCTAATGTTTTAAACCATTATAGCATTAGTAGACATTAAACTATCGCCTAAAATAGGTCCAGCATCAAGATTATATGGGGCAGGGGGTTCAAAATAAAAACACTTATAATGTATACTAATTACTTCACTTTATTGCACCTATGGAAGTACAGTTTCTGTTAATATTCGATGTTAAAATCACCAGTATTAATCATAATGTTACAAGAGGATTAAAAGTTCGATCATTTGAATCAAATATTTATATATTTATACATACTTCGTCGAAACTATAATATTTTTATGATTATCATAGAACCGGTTTGCGACATCGCAATACATATTATTCAACAATCCACGTGGAAAACCTTACAAAACATTACATCTATCACAAGTACTCATTTAATTGCATTTTATATTCTTACAAAAGAACAAGGAACTCATTACATCTAAGTACATACTCTTATATTACTTGTCGTATACTTTAAAAGCCTCCAAAAAGTGTTCAAATAAAAAAAAAAATAAAAATAATATAGTGTACATAAAAAATTATGTCAATTTGTACAAATCATGTGGCTGTATGTACATTATTAATTTCTAACAAAGGACATTTAGGTATAATTTCAATATAATTTTATTCCCATTATTGATGTATTAAAATGAAGAAGTTCATTTAAAATCATAGAGGTATTATCAAGTAAATAAAATACATAATTATATGAAAAAAATATTATTTAATCCCATTGCCCATAATGGTGATTCATAGGTTGCAATCTCTGAAAACACGCTGGAAGTCACAATATTTTTTTATTATTTATTAACATTCAAATAATTTATTTTATTGAAATTTCTTATGTTTGTCTATAACATTATCGACAAGACTCCTGCAGGCTAACTCACTATCTTTGACGCAGCAAGCTAATTCACTATTTCAGACGTATACGTCTGAAATAGTGAATTAGCTTGCTGCGTTGACATACACTAGTTGACATTTGACGTTGACATTTGATTGACGTTGACTAGTTGACATACACGAAATTGTAATTCTATGTAACAATTAATGTCATCCGGTGCTTACTGGTGGATATTTTATGTAGGTGGATGACATTTTGTCAAATGAATTGATGTTTATTTTGATAGGTTGATAATAAAGACCAAAATAGTGAATAGGCCAGCTGTACATATGAATACATATGTACACTTGTTATAACATCACTCTGCTTGTAGAATTAAAATCCTTAAAGTGACATCCGACAAAGGACTTTCATAGATAATTTTAACACATAGGTATTTACATATACTCGTATGTATACTATATGAATGGTAGACAATTCAATAAGAATTTCTTCATTTCAATACAATAGGTACCTTACCTACTACAAATGAATCTAAAATTATACATTACCATATAACTAATTATGTATTTTTTGCGTCAGAACACTGAAACAGAGGCAAAGCAAGTAATTGACTTTCGACATTGTAAACCAAAATGGGAAGTAAAATAGTTGTAATCAAAATCATTCTTCTATTACATAACTATTCATAAATTATTATTACAAAGCGACGCATTAACAGCTAACATTTATAAAAAAAAAATAACTTACTAAACAAACATATTGTCATGAGTATTTTGTGTAGAGAGTGAAGCGGCATGCATATTATTAATTAATAATTATCATGTCGATAGTTTATAAAACTCACAATTGATTAATTATTATCATTATGGGCTTCAAAATTATTGTACGTCGTCAGTATGTGTATTGTATTTCAAAGGATTTTAATTGAATTCCACTAAGATGGAAAAAACCCTGAGCAGGGATTTAACCGCAACACACAACAACAAGATTTGAACCGTTTTTCATACTAACATGTATGGTAGAATTTTATGTTCGAGCTACAAAATTCGCTTTTCCGAACTAGTGAATTTAAAAGTGTTTTAATCAAACACAAACGAAATTTTTATTTAAAAAAATATTTAGATTGCCGTCAATACCATAGAAAATAATTACAGAATGTCAATAAACTGTTAATACAAAAAACATATGAAAAATGTTATCGAATTGCAAAATTCTAAAATGGTTTCACTTTGTAGAAAAAAACCATAAAATTACTAAGTTATGACTTACTGTACGGTTTAGTGATATGTGTCCTATTGAACATAATCAGTAAAATCAAATTTATACATTAAGACTGAATACAAGAGGCATGTGGACAGATTTATAAATTACGTCACACGTTTAAACCTAGTCTAAACTCAATACAAAAAAGTTTAAATCATTATTTTTTTTTTTATAATTATCTATTACCCGCGGTTACGCCCGTGTAGGTAATTTTTTTTGACATGTGACGTCACTCATCCCTGATAGCAAAAATATCAATACATTTGTAAGCTTACTCTATCGACATTACAGTTTGACCTAAAATATATAAAAGAAATCAACCATATTTTTACTAACATTGTACCATTGAATATCCTGTCATTAAACAACAGACGAGACACAAATTATTATTCATCTTACAAATAACGTTCGCGTTTACATGAATAATGTTTTCCTATTTCTATATTCATATACAAGTCTTTAATGGTTTCACATAATTTATTTTTAAAATAGTAAATTTTGAAATTGTGTAAATGTTACAATAATTGTCGAATTTGAATTACTAAGGTTACAAACGATGATATTAGAAGAAAAAAGAGGCAGATAGGTTATACGCGAACCGCAAATGGCACGTTAAAACTATGCTAATTAGCAAACCTGAGCTAAGTCGCTCAGTTTTTGTGTGCCAGTTGTAAACATCAAATGTGGTTTAATTATATAACCTCTTTTTTCTACTAACATCATTACAAAAATTATATGTTGGTTAAATAAGGTATTAAATTGAAATATTCGAAATAAATTACTAAACGTTATTTGTAATATGTTTCTTGTCAAACAAGTATTAATGAAATGAAGTATTATTGTGTAAATGTATAATTATTACATTTACACAAATTAATAAAGACATGAGTCACTGTTAAACATCAAAGAGAAATTCAATAACAGCAGAATGTGTATAACTAACAATAGCTTTGTTACATACTTAAAACAGGAACATTAGAGAACATAGAAACTACAAAGAACTGATAGGAAGACAAGAAGGAAGCGAGTCTTAGAGACGACCATTTTTTATAATTTTTACATTAAATTGAATGTTTTATTGACCAACCCCACATCCACTAAAAATATGTGTAGTAAAAAAAACCATTTGAAAACTTTAATTAATGGAATGTGAATGTCGATTTTTAATTTAATCTGACTGGACAGATATTTTGTTCAATTAATTATGAGAAACACCATTCTAAGAACAAAGGACTTCTCATACTTTTTTCACAAAACATCATTTTGAATTACTTGTAACGTCCGTCGACCTAGAAGGAATGACTATTTTGACTTTTTAACTTGAGGACTCGCCTACGTGGTAGGGTATGACCACAGAAGGGAATTTAAATGCCACAAGCGAAAACAGTGGGCCTGAATCAAGTAGAATAGATGTTTTTATAACTTTTTTTTTCACTATCCTACCTGTGGTGCAAATTAATTTAACGCGTTTTGACAAATACTTTTCCCTGTCGCGTTTTTCTGCTGTCAGCCCTGTACTACGCGGTCGAGGGCGCAACTATATAGTTTGCTCATAAATAGTCTACATTGATTGAAGGTTTATTGGAATGTATACTAGGAATATAATATCTTAATTCGTAATTTATTTTGAACTTCAAACATTATAAATACACAATACCTACGTGTTTTGTATTTAACTGTCTAGTTTTTGTTTTGAGGAACATAGGAGTCACATAGTATACTTAATTAATTCGTTACATGGATCAGAAGTCTACGAATAAGGATATATATTAATAGAACTCTTATTTCGCTAGAAAACTCTTCCTATTGTCAAAATGCACCCTGGCACCCTACTTGTCGTCAGAAGTGGATGCTAGTCTCAATAGTTTCAATTAAATTATAGTGGGTTATTATCTTTCGGACGAAAAAATCAGCCGAGTCTGTTTGACATTTGTACTTTTTACAGCAAAAATATAATTCCATAGCAGCTTCTAAAGAAAACTTTTGCAACTAACTTATGCTGCTTCTAGTTTCCTGAAGAGGTAGAAAAAAAAATTGGGTCAATAAACGTAAATTATGAAGTAGACAATTGTCGGACCTTCCTTTCCACAGTGATTCTTATTTGAAAGGGAAAAGCTGAAAATAAATAGCTGGACATTGTTTTCTTTAAAAATATAATAAATAACACTTATGAAATTATTACCTATTACGCTTTCTAACAAAGAACCAATCACAGCGCTTGGTTTAACACCAATCAGCTTAATGAATGGTCTGTTTGTGTTTTCTCATTAGAATACGAAAGTATTTTTTCATAACATAGCACCGAAATTCTAGTATCGTTTGTTCACTGTTGATATATGATATATTTCCTTATTCGTAGATATGTGAAGCCTGTAAACGGTAGGCCATATTGAATCTATAGTTTATCGATTGGCCGCACAAAAGAAACAGAAATGCATATAAGGATATGAAAATTCAGTTTAGTATCAATCTCGCATATTTGTGGAGACACAATATTGTCATAGACATTAAAATATTGACGCGAATTGACTTCACGGTGTGGACGGCTGCGGGCGGAGGCGGCACCTCCTTACATCACCTGCAAACACGATGTTTAAAGTAAAGAAAGAAAGAAAGATCATTATTTTTAAATAATGCCACATATCACAGAAGTGCCGATGGACGTTGGGGTCCCAAAGTGCTGGAATGGCGACCCTGCACTAGTAAGCGAAGTGTTGGCCGACACACACACACACACACACCCACCAGGTGGACTGACGACATCAAGCGAGTCGCAGGAATTCGCTGGATGCAGGTGGCTAAGATTTCTTATAAACCTTCATATAAATATCACTTTCTTTTTCTAATTTTCCAAACGTCAAAAACGGCCATTTTGTGACGTCAGTAACACACTTGATGTACTAAAATGCGAACTAATTTGTTAAACTAATATTTTTGTAAAACGCTCCATTCCTATGGGTTTTATTATAGTGACGTCATGATACAGTAGACTGTCATGGCCGACAGGCGTTTTGGCTCGTATTGTCAAAAACATATTTAAAAATTAAAATTTTCATGTAAACACGTTTAAAAAATATATGAATTATTTTTTCAGTCTATTAGAACGATATTTAAGACCATAAATTATGGCTTACTCAAACAATTAAGCAAAAATAAAATGTCCTATCGCATATGTTTGATTCGCTTTGATTCGACTATTGGTTAACTTTTGCATTTCTCTCGTCTATAGATATTGTGGTATAGCCGAATGCAATATTTATAATAACCGGGGACACCTAAAATCTTGTGTCGCACCTTAATGGTGATAATGTCATTTAAGTGGAGCATACCTGCAGTATCTGGCTGGCCTCGAAGGCGGTGCCGGGCAGCAGCACGATGGGCGCGGCGACGCGGCCCGCCTCCACGCACACCATGTTGGGGAACTCGTCGTCGCCGAAGTCGGGGATCTCCTTCGCGAACTCCGCCCATGGATTCCAGATCACTGCAATGTAAAATTGTATATGCCATACACTTACTTTACACGTTCGTGTCATAATCAACGTCATTGTCAAAATCGTCATCATCAACCCATTCTCAAAAACCCACCTCAGAACATAGGTCTTATGTCTTCATTTTCTTACTTTACTCGTTTATTTAATTGTCAAAATCGTCATCATCAACCCATTCTTAAAGACCCACTTCAGAACATAGGTCTTCTGTCTTCATTCTCTCACGTTACACGTTTATTTCATTGTCAAAATCGTCATCTTCACCCATTCTTAAAGACCCACTTCAGAACATAGGTCTTCTGTCTTCATTCCCTTACGTTACACGTTGATTTCATTGTCAAAATCGTCATCATCAACCCTTTCTTAAAGACCTACTTAAGAACATATTCTTGTCTTTTATAAGAGAGGAGAAGACCACTAAGTTTGTCTACAAGGGGGAAATCTGTTTGGGATATAAAATAGTAGACTTATGTAGGGAAACCTCTCGGTGATCACCGCGAGGTCACTTATGAAACTCTCATTCTGCCAACCTGTCTCCCTCCTCCTCGTTAACCGGCCAGAGCTCCCACTCCAGCCGAAACCGACCCAAAATCCCTTCGTCTAAGGATAAGGTTGCCTGATCGACGCGACGATCACTGCTGCTCCATTGTCTCCGTCTCCAAGCATACTTCGTGCGTTCTGTCACACGCGATCTCCTTCTATATTATTACATTTCACAAAAGAAGATAGCAAGAAGTGGGTTCCTTTAAGTCCAGACTTACTCCGAACAGTGAAGACATTGCGATGCCACTTCGCAACCGCGACACATACTCCCCGAAACACAACCGTGACTTAATCTGTGGGCTGGAACATGACCAAACGCTCTTGTTCTAAAATAAATTGACTTTGAACGAGTGCCGCAAACTTACCGGTATCAGGGAAATTGTACTTCTGTATCCTCATCTTGCGGCCGCTCACCACGTTGGTGATGATGTGCTCTTGCATGGTGTTCTGGTAGATGCGGTCCGTCCACTCGTTGATGGTGACCACCTCGCGCGTCTCCTGGTACACTGCGCCCTCCCGGGTCTGGACAATAAAAACAAAATTAATCACCACCAAGACTTTATTTACTAAAACTTAAGATTTATGTAAGAATTGGTTATAAATAAATAATTATTATTAAGGTACTGACTTGATTTTAAAACAGTGACATGGGTTACCTTTTACATTTCAGTACCGTCATATGGTTAGTTTCAAAATAGGAAATTAATTGTCATATGTAAGTGATACTGATAACTTATAAATATTTATATATTTCGATATACACTGTATATAAGGCCATCAATCTCCCAACTCTGGTTTATACTTTACTCAAAAAAAAAATTAATAACTCGTGTTGGTAAAATAGTAATTAATCGACGTACGTTACGTCGACACCGTGGTTCGGTATAGACTATAGACCACATTGGATCACCATCGTCACCACAAACAAGGCAGCAAGAGGCGAAGATTACCTTGTCGATGAACATGCAGCCGTGCATGCCGGTGATCTGGCAGCGGCGCACGTCGGGGACTTTGAAGTACGTGTGCAGCAACAGCTGACAACTGAACGTCAGCTCTTTGCTCGGGTTGTACACGCCGATGTTGAAGTGCAACTCTTTCTCTCTTAGGATGAGTCTGTACGTCAATCTGAATCTGCAAAACAATTGAATAGAAGTTTAGATATATCAGTTATTAAAGGTTGCTCATTGAATATGATTGAGCTTTTTGAGCAGCTACGAGTAGATATATATGCCTTTGCCTCATTGTTTGACACATTCTTTAGTCTTTACCGTTTGGATGATATCAATACAAATATGTACGCGGTGTCATATCAGACTAGCCTCTGTTTTAGATGTGACATTTTCATATTAATCTTATTTAAAAGAACAACTCTTCACCACTATTATCTTGCGTGCTTGTCTTCTTTTCTAAACTTGGCAGTAGAAGCTGGCAAGAACTACAAAACGACAAAATAACCTGAAAGGCATAACGTAAGTCTATACTTATACTAGAAATGACCGAATTCTAATTAACTGAAAAGAGACGTGATAGCCCAGTGGATATGACCTCTGCCTCCGATTCCGGAGGGTGTGAGTTCAAATCCGGTCCGGGGCATGCACGTCCAACTTTTCAGTTGTGTGCATTTTATGAAATTGAATATCACGTGTCTCAAACGGTGAAGGTAAAACATCGTGAGAAAACCTGCATACCAGAGATATTTCTTAATTCTCTGCGTGTGTGTAGTCGCATTGGACCAGCGTGGTGGACTATTGGCCTAACCCCTCTCATTCTAAAAGGAGACTCGAGCTTAGTAGTGAGCCGAATATGGGTTGATAATGTACTAACTGGAAGTGCCACATGGAGTGCGTGAACTCGTCATCCATGAGGCTGAAGACGGCCTCCACGTCGCCGCTGGGCAGTCGCTCGGGCATCTTCTCCACGTGCCAGCGCGCCACCCGCGCGAACCCGTGCTGCGGACCGAACGCCCATTGCCCGAACTGAGCTGTGGACAGATTGTTACCTCATGAGTTACGTTAGCGCACCTAGTTCACAGTAATTCATCTTAGTCCATAAAATCCATTTAAGCAATAACATATATTTTGTGCCCGAACTGAACTGTGGACAGATTGTTGCCTCATGAGTTACGTGAGGATGATTTAGCGCTTATTTATGCGCTTGATACACAGTAATTCATCTTAGTCAATCATAAAATGAGAGCCGTGATAGCCCATTGGATAACCTCTGCCTCCGATTTCGGAGGGTGTGGGTTCGAATCCGTACCTGCACCTCTAAATTTTCAGTTGTGTGCATTATAGGAAATTAAATATCACGTGTCTAAAACGATGAAGGAAAAAATCGTGAGGAAACCTGCATACCAGAGAATTTTTTAAATTCTCTGCGTGTGTGAAGTCTGCCAATCCGCATTGGGCCAGCGTGGTGGACTATTGACCTAACCCCTCTGAGAGGAGATTCGAGCTCAGCAGTGAACCGAATATGGGTTGATAACGAACGAATCATAAAATCCATATAAGCAATAACATATATTTTGTTTTGTTACCTATTTGCTTATAAATTAAAAACTACAAAGTCTATTTAAATTTCCTTACACCTAATAATTATGGTAGCAAGCATCAGGATCTAAATCGAGCTACAACCTTTTGTAAACCTGCATTCTAATGAATAAAATAAGTTATTATTATTAATGTCAAACTTGGTTAAACCAAAAGTTCACAAATCTCTCGACTCTCATACCCTAATTTGAGCTGTGGACGGACAGTTTGATGCGTAATAATTGTTTATTATCTTCAAATTGAGGTCATAAGCTTAATCAAAAGGTTGGTTATATTACGGTTTGGAAATCTCGAACCCATACCCATTGCCCGAACTGCCCATTGCCAACTGACAAGTGACTCGTACAAGACCATGATACATAATGAACTGTTTAGTTGTTTACAATCCAGAAATTGAGGTAAGCGTTGTCAAAGTTAAGCTCGGTCAACCAAAGGTGGACAAATCATTCACGCCCTTTGAATGAATTTAGCTGAGGATAAATACGTAATGAACTGTATACCCGGAAATTGAGATAAACGCAATCAAAGTCATTTAACTGACGTATAGAAGACTTCTACGAGTTTCCAACTTTCAGGCAGTAAGTACTTACTACTCGTAGGGTGTAGTAGTAGTAGGGTAAGTGCGGATCGTCTCTAGCACACAGTTTGTTCTGAGCCAGAAGTGGTTCTAAGTAACTCTGGCGTTTATATTTGCCGCCAAGCGGTAAAGTTGATTTCCGGTCTGAAGGGTAGGGTAGACTCAAGAGATTTAACACCTATGCCGGGCGCTAAGTAACGCATAGTACATGTCCAACGCTTGCCTCGCAAAGTGTTACTTTATGGCAGACATCCACTAATCCTCATCGTACGTATCGAGCGCATCGCATCAAACGGATTTTTAATTTTACGCTATATAAAATCTGTCCGATGCTATCTGATCACCGGTCAGTGGACGCACTTGTATGACTTTCTATACAAAGAATACTAAAATCTGTTTGATGCGATGCGTCCGATACGTGCGATGCGGATCTGTTGACGCCTGCCATTACTATACTTAATTATTGGGCCATCAGTGCAGTGGCATGCACTTCATATATGCAAAAATGCACTACCAACCATGAGGTCATATTATGAACCTGTATTGGAGAAGGCAGGTATTTTCCATTTCGTACAATTTTTACGAAAAGTGAATACCCTAGTTGAAAACCTTGTGCAAGCCACAGATTCCGTGTGTCTTATAAATAAAATATGAACACTTACGAAACACAAACGGTATCCCGCCTCGTATCGCCCGCTTACCGTCGAAGACGGCCTGTTTACTGAAACAAGAGGAAATTCACATTTCAGGTACATTCAATTCAAATATTTATTGTATACCTACTCGGATATATCTACACTAATATTATAAAGAGGAAAATTTTGGATTTATCTTTGTAGCGAATATATTCAAAAAATCCTGACCCATTTGTAAAATTCTTTCACCAATAGAAAACTACATTATCAGGAAGTAACAAATCAAATGTCATCCAAATCTTTTTAGCCAGTTCTGTCTTAACCGAGATTGTTTTAATATTGGTTACGTAAATGTTAAAACGGCTTAACCAACTTCATTATTGTGTCGTATAAAATTAAAATACATTTGGAAAAGCCACTGGAAAAGTCGTATCTAAATAATTTATATGGGAATTGAGAAGGGCTGCACTCAAATGAATTTTAGGTTGTAGTTGGAACGATGTTCAACAATTCACTAGTAAGAAAGACTTAATAATAAGCTATTATTCTACAAATAAATCTTAAAATCTTCTATAAATTATCTGAAAAGGCGATGTATTTTTCTATTCAACTGCTTTGTTTTTTTTTTATTCTTTACAAGTTAACCCTTCACTACAATCTCACCTGATGGTAAGTGAAGATGTAAAACAATTGACAATACAAAAAATCTAATTCGTTGCTACAGTGGTTCTTTTGATTGCTATAACAAAATAAGTACTTATATGTTTTAGCATTCCAAATTCCAACTTTATCAAAGTTTTCAAACTGGAACATAAATTATTTCAAGTAAGTATGTATTTATTCTACTTGCAAAGGGTTCAAACAAGATTGTCGGAATACCAGAAAGTGCGAAACGAGGAAACTTTTAAAACTTGCACAATTTCTTACAAACAGTTTCTTTGTTTCACAAACACGAGAGAATGTGTCTTATTGTGTTGTGCAATGTTAAATGAAATTTCTAATAAGTTGTACGATATCGTTTTGCAATGGTTTAAACATCGGGGTCCAGGGATAACGTAGGGTATGAGTACACAATAAGTAGGTACATATACTATACAGGATGTACCGTAAATACTATTTACGGGGCATACTGTACAGGATAGCTGACATCAAGGCCTACTAAAATACCGCAATATACGACTATGACGTTAGCCGAAATTTTATGGTTTTTGAGTTTTGCAAAGCAAGGGGTTTTTGTATTTTGTAGAAAAATCAATATAGATGAAAAATCAATATAGATTTTTCTACAAAATACAAGAACCCCTTGCTTTGTTAGTAGGTAGGTAGGTATTTTTGACGGCCTCCGTGGCGCAGTGGTATGCGCGGTGGATTTACAAAACGGAGGTCCTGGGCTCGATCCCCGGCTGTGCAGATTGAGATTTTCTTAATTAGTCCAGGTCTGGCTGGTGGCTGGCGTTCCGGTACGATGCCGTGCAGAAACCAAAAGGGGTGTGGATTTTCATCCCCCTCCTAACAAGTTAGCCCGCTTCCATCTTTGACTGCATCATCACTTACCATCAGGTGAGATTGTAGTCAAGGGCTAACTTGTAAAAAATAAAAAAAAAGGTACCATGTGTTGAAAAAATACTTAAGCGTTAATTTTTCACTTGGAATCGGAGGCAGATGTCATATCGACTAAGCTATCACGGCTCTTAATCTCTTAAAGAAATATCATTAGATCAGTTAAAACTGCAGGACAGCCCACATAAAGCTGCCAACCGATATAGGTTCGGATTTAATTTCATTAGGATATAATTTCAAATTCCCATATCTCTTCTACTTATAGACTAATAATAATTAATTATCTCAATCGAACAAATATTAGGTACGTTCATGTATGAATATGGCTTATTATATAATGATGGAATTACATGCATATATTTATATGTATTACTTATTACTTTACCTGTTTTGATTAACAACGAAAACCGGTTTACGGGGATCATAATCATTCAAGGAAAGGAAACTACATACCTACTCAGAAGTGTAGTTAAAAGGCTGTGTCGATTTGATTTGAGACTACAAATTTTATATTTTTATAATTATTATACATCGGTACTGGTATTTTATGATTATTAAACGACTTCAAAAAAGGATGAGTTTTCAATTCGACGCGTAAGTTTGAAGGCGGTGCCAAAAAAATTGTAGTGGTAGTGGCATTGCACCGCCTTCGACCTGATCAATAGAAAGTACATAGGTACGATGTTATTTTACATTAAGACATCTTGAATGAATGTGAATTGTAGAGTGCAGCTAAAGCAGACAAAATCTATAGAAATCGCAAGAAAGACCTAAAAATCTAAAGTTACGTAGAAGACCAGTAGAAACGACGCCGACGGAGCAGTACTACTCGTCAATTAGGTGGAATGACATCAAGTGACCAGGGGGACATAAGATTAGGTCTTTGGTATGAAATCCCAATAAAAGACATGTTAGTCAAGTCGAGTAAAAGACCAGTTGAGTTAACCAAGCCTAAATATAGTGTTAAACGCAAGTATATCGTGAATATCAAAAATCATTCAGCCTCGCAGTGACGTGTGGACTGTAGACATGTACGGAGCCTCTGCGACGCGTCCGCGACAGTCCATCAGTCGGACAAACAGCGAGCAATACGCGACCAATACTATTTACTTTGCAGCTCACGTTTGGAACAAGATCAATTTTAGCGGTTGCATTCCACCGCGGCTGAGGGACGCTGCAAAAAGCACCCTTATATTATAAATGCATCAGTGGCCAGGTCGGCGACGCAACAAAAACCGAGCCGAGCTGGCCGCGTATAAATTATTTATGCCATTTTTAGCATTTCGGAGCTTGTGACGAGTGGACAGACGGCGTCGATCCTCGGCAGATGTCACCGAACGCCGCTCGCATATACGTATTGCGGGGATAATCTGACCAATTTTTACACCATTACCCGCTGCATACCTTTTAATTAAAGAGAATGCATTCGCTGTTACGGGGAACGTACATACGAACGTTTTTACTTGTTTACATTTTTGCAGGAACAAATAAGTAACAATAGCATAACTTATAGTTCCTTCGATATATAAGAAACGGTTTTTAAGTGACTCACCCGACGAGTTCGGATTATTTCCAGTTAAGTGTTTTCGAGATAAAATTAAGTGTCGATTGGTGCAGACTATCTCGTGGGAAATGGGCATCTAAATGCAAATCTATGTTTGCAATATGACTGCAAATTGCAGTGAATAAATCTCATAGCACCTACGTAATTCGGGATATATTATAATTTATGGATAAATTAAGCATTACTTACAAGTAACCCAAACAAAATATTATTAAACTATTCTAACAAGCCAGCTTTATTTGTTTTAACTAAGAGTACGTATTGGATTACCAACATCATCATTATCAACCCATATTCGGCTCACTGCTGAGCTCGAGTCTCCTCCAAGAATGAGAGTGGTTAGGTCAATAGTCCACCACGCTGGCCCAATGCGGATTGGCCATGGTATTGGATTATTTATAGATATATTTTTTTTTAATTCACTTTTGGAACACTATAAGCTATCTAGCTTGACGAATAAGGAAAAATTACCATCAATGAAAAGTAATGTCTCATAATTGAATTGCTTATTTAAATAAAGAAAGAGGTGAAGTTAAATGGAATTGCTTTTCAGGCATGGCAATAATAGCTCAATCGAGTTTAATAAATTGTATTAAGAAATATTAAAAAATGTTAAACGTAAACAATGTAATAACTGTTAAACGTAAACAAAATAGCTGGGAGAATCTTATCGAAATGTCTTTTGAATAATATTCAACTTTTTTAACAAACTTAGTTACTAAGCAACCGAAATGTAAAATTTATACAAAAAGCAAGCAATGCCTCATTATCGCAACAGACAATCGCCGAGCGTTAAAAAAGCCGAGTTCCATTGTAATTAGTTATTTAATCCATCATGATAATTGTAAACCTACGTATTAATTATTAATGTGTTTACGAATATGTATGAAACTTTCAAAGATAAAGTAAAGGTGACCAACACAAAAAATGTACGAGTTATAAAAAGAAACAAGTAACTTTTTATACTTTAGTTGCACGTTATCTGGAATTATCTCGTCCCGTATGGTTTTGTCATTCTCATCATATAATATAAATTTTAACAGCTGCTAAATATAGCGCAAGTTATTTTTTTTTTAATTTTAACCATAACGACTCCTAAAGTAACCATGTCGCAGTTCATAACGGGACAATTCGCTTTAAGACTTATAGGAGGAAAAAAAAATAAAAATCAACTACCTAATCGCAAATTTTGAGCGTTTCGCCTTTCAAACGAAAAGAAAAAAGAATTGTACATATTAAAATAAAATACGTTGAATAGTACCAAATTTAGAAACAAAACTTATTTAAATCTTGAACATCTAATACATTGTTGAAGCAATTTACTAACCAACAACATGTAATGTTATATATATATTTTTATTTTATTGCAAATTAGTTAAAGTAACACATCACTTTTGTTTCGTTCGTGCATTTTCAATTATTTTACAAACTCAATAAAAGCAAAACACACAAAAAGGTGCCAAATTAACTCTACACGATTTTAGGAAAACTATGTGATGTTACTCGTATTTTTACTCAAAATAAATAAAATATCTGACAGAAAAGTGTGCAATATATCTACTGTATGTTATGCAGTGTGAGTTTTTTACAACTTTAACTCCGGTTCATTAAATCTGTATAAACTTAGTCTATTAACATTGATCTCCAAAGAACACAACAAAATGTATTAAACTGCAGAAAAATTTAATGTCATACAAGACAGTCCTGCCGAAAATCGAACGTGTGTCTACCATAATCTATAATGTGATTAATATTCTGTAAGTGTCTACTCGTTAAGTGCAGCCCAGAGCTACAATGTCGTTAGCAAAGTAGGCTTTTTTGTTTAAAATAATATTATTATGTCTATAAAGATATTCCCCTTACCCCTCCAACTAAGCGACAACTTGTGCTAGGAGTGGGGTTGACAATAGTTCAACGGATGGGGACCGAAATCAACAAACTATCTTAGAATTGAAATGCTCTATATAAAGTAACTAGCTGACGCCGCGCGGTTTCACCCGCGTGGTTCCCGTTCCCGTAGGAATATGGGGATAATATACAGCCTTCCTCAATAAATGGGCTATCTATCACTGAAAGAATTTTTCAAATCCGACCAGTAGTTCCTGAAATTAGCGCGTTCAATCAAACAAACAAACAAACTTCAGCTTCAGCTTTATAATATTAGTATAAGCATATGATTGATTTTAGCAGAGATTCTGCGCTCGCATAAACATTTAGGTGATGTTGCTGCAGTCTTAGAATCTCAATTTTGTAATGCAATTAATGGCTTAATTACGCACTCTCGCTACTTTGTTAGCATGAAATACCTGTCTTCGATCTCCATGATATTGAATAATTCAAAATAATAACTTCACCTGTAAACGTTGCATTAAAATAAACTTAGTATTTTCAAAATATTAACAGACAAAGTATTATTAGAATAAAAGGTATCTATTAATAGAGGTTATAAACTATGTTGCAGCTCGAGACCGTCATACTTGGAGGTCAATCGAAGAGGCCTATGTCCACCAGTGGACGTCCATCGGCTGATGATGATGATGATGATGATAAACTATGTACGTACAACTAAATGCATTTAGCCATTTTTGCGTTATCGAGTTATAAACATCCAAACATCCGTATACATATAAACTTCGACTATTGAACCGAATTAGTTTAATTAATTAAAACAGTCATCCTATCAATTTCGCCACGAAACTAACATCTTGTTAATTAAAATGAATTTCGTTTGAGCTTTTCTAAAAGTTAGGGGAATTTAAATTAGGAGGGATGGGACAGTTTTAATAAGAGATTGCAGACGTAGGTAATACCGGAAGTTAACATTATCATGTGAAGAAATGGAAATTCATTAAATCTTTTTCGATTATCGCAGTGTTTCATACTTTACTAACTGATGAAGATTAAAATATTGTGTTCTTGATTACATTTTCTGCGAGCATAATATACTAGTGTACGCTCGCCATTACGTCTGCAAAATATTTGTCTAAATCTTTTGATTTTTTTTAGAATATTAATGACTAATATTCCCTTTCTCCACAAACAAACGTAATACCTGTATATGAGTGAGTAAACAATAGTCCGATAGGCGGAGATCGAACTCAACGTCTCAGAGATCAGATCAGCAGGCTAATTGACTATTTTTGACGTAATTGAGATTCTATGTAAAAATGTCATTCGTTGGTAGATATAACACAGTAGGTAAATGACATTTTGACATTGATTTGATGTTTGTTTTAATAGGTTGATAATAAAGACCAAAAATAGTGAATAGGCGCGCCGTCCAGTCCCTTAACCGTCCAGGCTTGTCAGAATGTGTGGTGATAATTAAATTATATTGGCAGAGAGGGAATTTTAACTAACTATCCAACTACAACATTCCGACTACATTAATCCGTCAAACTGTCAGCCGTTTTGTCGTCATTTATTGACATTTCTGACGCGGCATATTTTGCTGTTATTCCGTATTAAAATTTTACGATTATTTACCTCTATTAATTAGAGGTACATATTTTCCCTTTATTCTGCAAGCAAGTGTAAAGCGTGTGAAAGGCTTTTAGTTACGATAATCCGACACGACTTGTGATAGATCAAGCGTAAGACGGATAGGTAGGTACTCGTATAATGACGTGTTCTTACGAGGTAAAAGGATTTTTAACCGACTTCAAAAAAGAGGAGGTTTCTAAATTCGACAGTATATATATTATAGATTTAAGCAGTTGTTTGGGCCTGATTAATTTGTATTAATGAGAACTTTACACCTAGATGGGTTGTGACTCTTATTAAGTCTGATGATGAAGACGAAGGTCAGTTAAGGGAACTCCTCATCGGTTATGAAACACTTCACGTTTCTTTGGATATTCATATTTCGTATGATAAACAGGGAGTTTAATTTTGTAAAGAGTGAAAGGATATGGCAGTAGGACCTATTATTAAAATTGGGATTGTACTAATCATGAGAAAATATCGTCGTGGTTTATATATCTAAATGCTTTAAGTATAACTTTTGTTACAATTGTGATATTATCTGTTATTATTGAAAATGGAGGAATAAAAAAAATCGACCAGATTCATAATTACAAAAATGTTTCTACTAATCTAAAAAGCCAAAAATATCACTGCATGTGCTACATTCTGATCTGTTTGAAGACGGTGTCAAGACAGTGATGTATTAATTTCTTGTTGTTTGTCATACAGCTTTAGGATTTTCAGACAGTTCTTTCCTGTGGGTCTTTCAGAAACGGCTTTAATATTATCAGCAGGGGGAATGTAATTTCAGAAGTCAAACGCAGTTCCAACACACAGACAAACAAACTGACTGGGACTTGACATTTTGAGACGCTAGACGATTTGGAAAGTGGACCTTTTAATACTGGACGTTTTAGGACACTGGACATTTTGGGATTAGTGTTCATTTACACGAGCGGCAGCTGCTATCGACGCAGTCGACTGCGGTCGTCGGTAGAGTTACCACTCGTGTAAATGAACCCTAAGACGTAACAGCTCATTAGATATACTAGCACACTAGAAACTCGACTTTAGGACATTGGACACAGTCAGTCTGAACGTTATATACGTACCTACTCGTAGAAATAATATGTGTGATCGATCGCATGTACCTACCCCTAGATGATCCATCGAAAGCTTCAAAGGTTACAGACGTACAGGCGGGACTAGATAAACTTTTAATTAGGCATTCCAAATGGAATTCCTCCACGAGGGGAGCGCAGGGAGGCGGCAGTGCACAGTAACATTCCCGGTTCGGCACCGGCCGAGTTTTTACTTCGCCGCCCGAACCCGTTCCTCCTCCCAACCAACACTAAAACAATGGCTATAGAAAATGTAGCTATGCGGATCGGTTCCTTCGGTGCAATTATCGACAAAGTGTTTTAAAGTTTTAATTAGCCTTTGTGTTTCCTGAAATAATTCTGATGGACGCTCCTACGTATCGGTATTGCCGTATTGGCTCTGGCATGCATTGTATTCAGTCGGGGTAGTGTGCAAATAAAAAATATATGCGAGCCAGTGGAGTGCACAGGATTTTAACATGGGTAGGTAGTAGGTACTAGTATGTATAAATTGTACAATATGGAAAATTACTCCTCCAATATAATATGTTTGGTATGCATTGCATATGCAGTGCTGAGCCATTGCATTCAGTGGCTCAGTATCGTGATATTTGGAAGTCCCTACAAAAGGCCTATGTCCTGCAGTGGACGTCCATCGGCTGATATGATGATGATGAAGCATTGCATAATTGCACATATGAAATGCACGACACTGATGAACTTAAATGATATGGTCGATTTCTGTACCAGGTATAATTAAACAAATTATCATAAGTCAATCCATACATTTTAAAATAATGATTTTCATTGTCTAGGAAAATGGTAAAGGTTAGAGAATCTTAATTGATTTTCAATAGAACTTTCTTTTTGTTATTTCAGTACTTATTTAAAACATTGTTTTACAAAAGTCTACGCCATGTGATAAAGGTAAATGCATACCCCATAATATTAATATTATAATTGCGAAGTGAAGCTGTTTTTCTGTCGTGACTTGTTTTTATCCATTCACGGATAAACAGCTGAACCAATTTCGATAAATTTTGGTACAGTGACAAGTCGTACATATTGCATCTGAACATAGGTTACTTTTTATACCGAAAAATCCACAGTTAGGTGGATTTGTAAAAAAACAACTTACACGAAAAGGCGTCCGTTAGAAATTAGTCTATACTAATATTATAAAGAGGTAATGTTTGTGATATTGAGGTAGTATCTGAATCTATACTTAACCGATTTGGAAAATTATTTTACCATTCGAAAGCCACGTTATTTGTGAGCGTCAATGCTATTTTATCTACGTACTCTCACGAGAACAGGAACTACGCGGCGGGTGAAACCGCGAGGCGTCAGCTAGTTAATATCCCATAACTGTGGAAACTGTGAAAAGTGCTAAGTGGTACTTGAAAACTATACATCATAAGAAATCACCCACTCAGTTACAATACAATAATGTAATAAAATTATAATAAAGTTTAAATTATCTTTGAAAAAACTTTTATCACATTGCGTTATTGAAATGCAAGGCATACATTTGCTTATTAGTTACATTAATGAAACGGTGATAATGGTAAGTAATTGATCAATCCCCAGATTGGCAGCAGCTAATCACCGCCGACGCGTTCAGCCGTTATACGAGCGCCGCAAAAACGCATCGAAACAATGTCACGGCGGCTCTCAGCCTATTGTTCTGCGCTTTCATGGGCTGCGCTGTGCGGTGCACTTCTCAACATTGTTACCGGCGTTCTCGTGAGATGCTACTGGTTGCGATACTGCGAATGGCTCTTCTTGGTACTTGCTTGTATTGTTTTTATTTGAACCACTTGCTGATGGAACCAACATTGTACATTAAGGTTCCGTACTTTTAAAGAGAAAAACCTTTATTTGTTAAATCACTTCGTTGTCCGTCTCACTGTATTCGTTCAAGATAAAACTAGTAAATATAAATTATTAACAGTACACCTATTTAGTTCATATAAAATTCATTTTTTCAATAAAAATCAATCAATTATTTTTTAGATGCACGTAAAGTGAACTAATAAGTAATGTCGTAAACTAAAGAGTAAAAATCCACAACAGACTTACGACAGGCGTCCACAAATCCGCATCGGACGAACGGCATCAAACGGATTTTTGTATTCTTTGTATAGAAAGTCATCAGTCATCAAGAGCGTCCACTGATTCGCATCGAACGGATTTTACCTACCGTAAAATTAAAAATCCATTTGATGCGATGCGTTCGATACGTACAATGCGGATCTGTGGAAACCTACAATTAGCCGAAAATTTTTAATCGCTGTATTAGGTTTAGATCATTCTTACACTTAACTTTATAGAAAAGTTATAAAGATAGAACATACGCAGAATAACCCTAAAAATATTTTGAACTAGTAAGTAAAATGTTTTTCAGACAGCATGGGTACGGTGACAGTTTGACGTTCATAATACATACTATTATCGTGAATTGCGGCAAACTTTCAAGAGTGAAACGAACCGTAATTACTCGTATAATAGTCATAAGAGTCATGTTTTATACCCAGGACCTAAGTACACTAAACCAATCATAATCTCCATTAAGCGCATTATCAAAACGATAAGTATTGTAGTATACTTATTGCAATTGCCACGCCAATTTGTATTTTTAGCCGGTCCGTTATACCCAGTAGCCATAGCTAGGTTATTGGAAGATAAGCTCGGTGTAATTACACCCAGAGTAATGAATAGAACCTGTTATCCACGAGTGTTCATTAATATACCGACAGGCTGTTCGCATCGCGTCACCGCCAATGGCGGGAAGTTATAAAATTCAAAAAATTCCACTCTCGATAAAAATTGCAAGAGTCAATTACTCCGAAGTTTTATTATGTGGGCTCGGATATAAAGAACGGAATTAGGTCGCAATTATAAAATGTCGAAGATATCGAAAGGATAAGCTGGCCATGTGCAAGTTACACAAAGTCTAATATATGCCGGTATTTTGTATGGTTCTTTATGAATTTACAATATGTTTAATTTTTTTATGTTATTAATGATACATTGTAATGCAAGTTGCAAAATTATAAATGTATTTACAGAAAAAAATGACTTACCTAATTTATTACTAGCAGACGCCCTGCGGTTTCACCCGCGTTGTTCCCGTCCGTGTGGCAAAATGGAGACAAAATATAGTTTATCGTCATTCATCATCAGCCGATGAACGTCACAGCTGGACATAGGCCTCTTGCACGGGCTTGTGCTTGGAACCACAACTTGTGCTTGGAACCACAACTTGTGCTTGGAAGTCCATGCACAAAAATTTTACTGATTGTATTTTTGACAACAGTATCGATCACTAATCACCCCCTGATAGTTATTTTTGAAATATATTTCATAAATTGACCTCTCCACAGATTTATTATAAGTATACATAGACGAGTATAAACTACGTAACGACACGACAAAACGTTACATATGAACAAAAGTACGGCTTCTTGTGAACACGAGAAAAATCCCACTTTAGTTCAAACTGTATAACATTGCTTTCAATTAGTCTCAAATTCAACTTTGCCCGCTTAATGAACTGCGGCTAATTTGTTTAAGAAAAACGCGTTCAACTGTATAACGCTACCGCCCCACCCGTGAGACTTGGTTTTTAACTCACGACGCAAAAGATGCAAGAAGATAATGATCTGTGTGTCTGTTTATAGCGTGGTAACTCCTAAACGCAGTTTTATTCAATACTAGCGGACGCCCGCGACTTCGTCCGCGTGAAAGTCGTTGTAAACTTTCAACTACCCCTATCCTACCCTACCCTAACCTACCTCTACCCTACCCTATAGCAACCCTACCCCTACCCTACCACTACCCTACCCCTGCCCTACCCCTACCCTACTCATTAAGGCTGCACTTCTTTATTTATTCCTCCCACCGCGAGTCGCGTCGAGCGCGGCAACCGTTACACAAAAATAATCCTTAAAGCATGAATTAGTATTCACGCGCGATGGCTTAACGTATTTCATGTATAACTTTGGTGTTTCTTTACCGATTTTTATGATTCTTTTTTTATTGAATAGGTAATAATGTTAACTTTCTTATTAGGGATGAGTAATGAGTGTTATAAACATAAGAGTTGACAAATATAATTAGAAAGCTCCGAACTGCTAAGCTATCGGGAGTTACACGTGTTATTGTGAGTCAACCGTAAAAGATAGACATATATGTGCTGTTGTGTTTTTATAGATAATTTTAAGGAGAACATTTCCGTCATACATGATTTCTATGTAACTTTAACCATTAAGGCTGTACACGCGACGGAAGCTTAAAAAATTGAGTAACTTCTCCCGTTTTCTCAACATTTCTCTTCACTGCTCTGCTCCTATTGATTGTAGCGTAATGAAAAGTATACTATAACCTGCCCAGGAGTATGTTGAATAATATTACCAAGTTTCGTTAAAATCCGTCCAGTAGTTTTTGTTTCTATAAAGAACATACAGACAGACAGACAGACAGACAGACAGACAGACAGACAGACAGACAGACAGACAGACAGACAAAAATTTTACTGATTGCATTTTTGGCATCAGTATCGATCACTAATCACCCCCTGATAGTTATTTTGGAAATATATTTCATGTACAGAATTGACCTCTCTACAGATTTATTATAAGTATAGATATAACTGATTTTGGGGAAAAGGTTCTAAAGATACTACAGATGACCTACGCTGTATCTCTTTGTGATTGTAGCATCGTGTCTCTTAAATGGATAAACAGATCAGGACGCGGGATTTATTCCTGCAATCTATCTTGAGACATTCAGCGGGATTTTAAGTATTTGTATTAAGGCGTGTTAGGTGCAAAATCCAGTGATTTGCCTAAATATAATAATGTAGTGTCTATTTCATGACATGCTGTGGTGCTCGTCTCTTGAGCCTTTTGAAAGTTGTACCAGGTTTCTTCATCATTAGGTTCCTTGCAAGTTGATTTGGTATGTTTTCATTAAGTGTGCAACTTCCGTCTGTCTGTCTGTCTGTCAAAAGTTTTCAAAAAATTTCAAAGATAAAACTGATTTTAATACGCTATTGTAGAAACACGTTCAAATGTAGAAACATGTTTCTACAATAGGTTTTTGACACAAGACGAAAAGTAGGGGTGTAAGTATATACATAATATGTGTAATTGTGTATGTATGTACAGGTACTCTCGTACCTTCAATGTACATAATTTTCATCATGGGTTTCAAACGGATGGACTGATATGGACTTAGTTTTATAAATAGAAAGATCATATTAGAGAGAAACTTCGTAGCTATATACGATGAAAATGTAGCTTATTCTATTTTTATAACTGTTTTTCGGAATAGATTATATTTTCGAAAGTTTTGGTAAAATACGGTATCATATCAACACACAAACTTATAAATCCCCACATTTAAACTGACATAAAAGTAGCTTTACATATTGATTTATAGATTACACACTTGATCTAGTTAATTTTATGTTAACTGTAACCGCAAAGAGCGCAATGACACTCACACAAAACTCTCAAGAGTTAATGGTTTCAAACGTGTTACTTTGACATATTAAATAAACTGGTTTATGAAAATAAAACTAGTTAATAAAGGTTGCTGATGTGGATACATACAAAAAATACTCGTAAAATGATGCGACAACGTATAGACCGTAGGGTGCAATTAGGGTTTAGGGCCGAGGGATATCATTACATGATATGAAGATAAAAATTTACAATTAAGTACCAGGACAAATAACTTTTGTGTATATTGTACGTATAATTTTAAAATGCGTATATAATTGCTATAAAAATACTTTGTTTTTGTTTTATAAAATTCCCTACTCGTTAACGATTGTTGTGTATTGTAACAGAACAAGTGGACTATTAGCATTTTTTTTAAATACATCGAGCTTTTGTTATTGTATGAAAATTAATGTCAAGTAGCTTCTAGTTAGTTAACTTTTTAATATATTAAAGTGGCAGCACATCCCACTAAGCAATGTATTGTTATATCTCAAAAGGTTAAGAAAAAGAGTGAAGGTGTACAAAATCACATGGGGAAGAAATAAAACCTCAATATATCATAGCCCTAAACAGGACTAGAACCCAGGACCTCGTGAACCAATGCCACATACCCACTGAAGCAACGAGGCAGTCAAATGACATTGAAAAGAACAACACAAATGTACACTACGAGTATCATAGATTGGCCTTCAAGGTAGCCACGGTCGCTCGAAAGAGTTTCTATATAACAACGTAGGCGCCGGAACAGCCACGACTCGAACACGGGACATTGTAAGCTAAAGCCACATAGGCTGACAGCTGGACCAACGAGGCAGGCATCATCATCATCATCATCATATCAGCCCATGGATGTCCACTGCAGGACATAGGCCTTTTGTAGGGACTTCCAGACATCACGATCCTGAGCCGCCTGCATCCAGCGAATCCCTACGTCTCGCTTGATGTCGTCAGTTCACTTGGTGGGGGGTCGACCAAAGTTTCTAGTACCATGGGACCCCAATTTCCATCGGCTCTTCGAACTACGAATATATGCCCCGCCCATTGCCACTTTAGCTTCGCGACTCGTTTACGGATCTCCTCATTTTTGATTCGATCACGCAGACACTCCGAGCATTGCTCGCTGAGTGGCGCTGTGAGGCTCATAGTTAGCGACCAAGTCTCGGAACCATATGTCATCGCTGGCAATATGCACTGTTCGAAGACTTTTGTCTTTAGACAGAGGAATTTCGGAGGAAAATATTTCGCGAATTTTCGCGCATGTGTGAAATGTGTGTGTGTGCATGTGTGGGGGTTCACCTCATTCGGAGACAGTCAAACAACAATAATTGCAATATGGCACATACGAGTAAACCAAGCTCCTAACACAAAGGTATAATACGAGTATCATAGAAGTAACCTTCAAGGTAACCACGGCCGCTCGAAAGTGTTTCTACCAACAACGTAGGCGCCCAATGGAAGGCGTCCACAGATCCGCATCGTACGTATTGCACGCATCGCATCAAACGGATTTTTAACTTTACGGTAGATAAAATCCGTACGATGCGGATCAGTGGACGCACTTGTATGACTTTCTATGTATATAAAGAATACTAAAATCCGTTTGATGCGATGCGTCCGATGCGAATCTGTGGACGCCTGCCACAAGCAGCTACATGTACCTGCGTTCACGGATTTTGTAATTCTTGTCTCTAATCAAACATCTACATCGTATTTATGAGCCCAATTACTATGTACATACATAATTATCTGTACATCTAACTAACTCCACTCAATAAATTAGTTATTTGTTTCGCTGTAAGCTTCTGGCGGAACGGAATTACCTAATCGTAAGGTTATATCTACGCGAATGACGAAGGCGGGTTAAATTTTCGAGGTTTGTATGTATGTTTTATTAATAAATAAATACATAGTTACACAAAGAAACAAACGAACAGATAGGAAATAATGTTATATATGAATAAGAGGAGAAAATGTCAGAGCCCTTATAACGTCGAAAAGTTAAACCTAAAACACAACAATTACGCATCGTTTGTAGTGACTGTTCCGGAGAGTAGTTTTTCGTATTTCATGTCGTCAGAAAACTGGCCGCCGAATACTCGCTTGAATGAGTGGTTTCGTAAGAGACGTTCCCCTAATTAATCAGAATAGGCAGACTATAACTACTCGTAACAAATCTAATAAAATTTTAGTGTACTATCAAAATGTACGAGGCCTACGCACAAAATTACATACCGTTGTATCAGAGGTATCGGCGTCTCAGGCTGAAGTATTTCTCTTATCGGAGACTTGGTTAACATCCGGAATCGGAGACGCCGAAGTTGTCCCCGTGGGATACAGCATCATTAGAGCAGACAGACCAGGCTCGAGGCGAGGAGGAGGTGTCGCAATAATTGCTTCCACAAAATACCAGCTTCGATCGATACAACTGAGTAATTCTTTAGAAACGTCGGGTTGTGAAGTAGTGTGTGGGGGTCTATACTATCAAAATCATTTAATATGTACACTATTTTGTGTCTACGTTCCGCCTAACACAGGTGAAATATCATATTCGTTAGTTTTTAATTGTATTGAGTCTCTTTGTGCAAAATATGATAAAATATTAGTGAGCGGAGATTTTAACCTAAACTCGGCTTGTTTTAATACATTAACGAATTATGAGTATCTGTTGGAGTTCTGTGAAATGAGGCAATTAAATTTTATTCGTAACAGTCAGGGCAGCACTCTAGACCTGGTCCTGGCCAGTGCATCGTTGGGTATTGTCACCGTGCAGCGAGCGGTTGACGCGCTGGTTTCGCCTGATGCCTACCATCCACCACTTGAGGTATGTATTGAACGCGATACGTCCTGTATGGAACAAAATCTTTCTATATCTAATTCTAGTACTGAATGGGATTTTCGCAAGGCAAACTATCACGCGCTTTATGAAAGTTTTAATAGCATCGAATGGCAGTCCCTCCTTTGCATAGAAGATCCGGATGAAGCCGTATTAGTATTCTATACTATAATTAATGAATGTTTTGATAACTGGGTACCCAGAAAACAGCGTATGGCGATGCCACCTCGATACTCTTACCCTGTGTGGTACTCGCCCGTCACTAAGCGCCACATAAAATTTAAAGCGCACTTTCATCGTCTTTATAAAAAAACGTCTTTGATTAAATACCGTATAAAGTTTTCGTACTACAGAGCACTTGTTAAGTTGAATATCAGAGCCGATTTTCGTCTTCACAAGATTAGGATGGAAAGTGACATAAAACGTGACTCTTCAAGTTTTTGGAACTATATTGGAACAAAACGAAAGAAAATTAAACGTTTAAATCTTTTGAATAACGGCCAAATAGTTCCGGATGAGGAGGGTGCGCAGATGCTGGCTGATTATTTTAGCTCTGTCTACTCCGCTCTCCCACCGAAATTGGATGTCCAAGAAGCAATGGCGTTGTCAAACGGGAGCAGTAACACAGTCCTTATCGATACAATTAGCTTTAAAGATGTTGAGCAAGCTTTAAGAGATCTGAAGCCAAAGAAATCGGTAGGACCAGATGGTATTCCACCTTTTGTTGTAAAAGATTGTCGTTTAATATTTGTTAAGCCGTTACTACATATTTTTAATACTTGCCTTAGGAATTGTAGGTATCCTCAGGTGTGGAAGATGTCGCGAGTTGTTCCGATTCGTAAGAGCGGTTCCGGGTCAGAGGTCAGCAACTTCAGGCCGGTAGCTGTACTGACAGTGTTTGGCAAGTTGTTCGAACACATCATACATAGGTATATAAGCCGTCAAGTTGAAAGTCAACTTTCAAACGCACAGCATGGCTTCAGGATCGGACGTTCTACTGCCAGTAACCTATTAACTTTCCATGCATATGCTACTGCGGTTTTGGACGGTGGATGTCAAGTTGATGCAGCGTATTTTGACTTTCGGAAGGCGTTTGATACCGTAGATAATGACATCCTTCTTCGTAAATTTGCGAGAATCGGATTTACTCCTACGTTGCTGAAATTCTTCTCCGACTACCTCCGTAACCGGAGCCAGTACGTTCACTTCAACGGGTACGTTTCGAACCCATATCACACGTTTTCCGGAATAAGCCAGGGCTCGAACCTAGGTCCTCTAGAATTTACTATATTCATTAACGACTTGCCTGATGTTGTTAGTTCAGCTCACTGTCTGTTGTTTGCTGATGACTTGAAATTGTTCTTACGAACCGGGACATTGGTGGACTGCGACCTTTTACAGAGAGACATTCAAAATGTCGCTGAGTGGAGTGACCGTAATCGGCTGATGTTTAATGAAACTAAGTGTTCTGTAGTAACGTTTACGAGATCGCTCAGACCTTATGATTACCACTATAGATTGGGAGACGTGGTATTGGAACGACAATCTATCGTGAAGGATTTAGGGGTATTGATGTGTTCCGATCTAAGTTTTGTTGACCATATAAGGACTATCACGACTAAAGCCTACAAAACCCTCGGTTTTGTATTAAGACAATCGAGAGATCTTGAAAGTGTCGCAGCGATTAAAGTACTTTACAATAGCTTTGTGAGAAGTATATTAGAAAGTAACTCAGTTATCTGGAGTCCACATGAAGTTAAATATAAACTCATGTTGGAGAAACTTCAAAAAAAATTTCTAAGGTGGCTGTACCGCAAACAGTACGGTTATTATGTTGGCTATCCTTACGTATATCCCACTTTGTTTTTACAAGGTATGCTGGGGTATGATTCACTAGAGGTGAGACGTAGCGTAGCTCTAGCGGATTACTTCTTCCGACTGATTAGGGGGGAATTGTCTAACCCTTCAGTGCTAGAGTTAGTTCCGTTCCACATACCCAATATACAAAAAAGGGCACGCAAAATGAAGCTATTTACTATTTCAACATGTAGGTTGGTGCAAACCCGCGAGTCACCTCTTGTTCGCGCGTTGGCTTTGCTAAGCGGAGTATTGGAGTGGAATCCGGGCTTAGATTTGTTTTTCTCCTCGCCTGCTGAATTTCACAGGACTTTTAGCAGATACGTACAAGTAATGCAGTAATTATAGATAGTTTATATAAACACATTTAACACACACACGGTTAAGCCTGTAATGTTTATATATGACATATGTGTATAAAATAAATAAAAATAAATAAATAAATGTTAAAAATTGTTTATGTTTCCTTTTATTCGAAATGCAAACACTGTTCTTATACTTCTGTATAGATGACGCTTCGTGTCTAGATAACTTCATTTAAAACCATGAAATTTAGCGTAATTCATTTTTTATTGTAAAACCCAATAATATTACAATAACAAACAAAACCTAAATATACGTGAAGATTATACTCGTACTCAATTTGAGGTCTGGCACAGAATATACCAATGGTAACGGTACACAAAATAAGGGCTACAAAATTACCACTTCTTGCGGTTATCCACTAACGATATACGGACGTCAATTACGGGAACAAAAGATATCCTCTAGCAAAACCTGCCCGATAGACGCAAACCACTCAGAATTACCAGATGTAAAGTAATATAATGGACCGAGAACCTTGTACTGACTCATTCTATAACGTTTTGGAAGACAGAATCTACTAGCCCTTACAGACTTCGGTCTATTTTAGCTGTACCGGCTGTAATTAATACGCTACCAATTGCTTTGTTCTATTTTTGTGACTTCTGTAATGTGGTGTAAATTAACATTTTTTACACGATTTATATTAGCTTCACTTGTAACTATGTATGTAAGAAAATCTTGGAATTTCACCCACTTCCCGGTCTTCGATTAAGACGAAATTTTGCACACGCTCTGAGTTCTGATGACAATACATGACTAGATAAGAAACGTTATTACAAATACAATATGGCGGCTTACCCAATCGCTTGTAACTATGTACGAAAATCAAATCTTGGAATCTTAATTTGATCCAGGTCTTCGATTACGACGAAATTTTGCACACGCTCTGAGCTCTGGTTCTACCTAAGAAACGTCATTATAAATCTAATATGGCACCCTCCCCAAGATGGCGGACTGGCTGTTTGAAATCCACCCCCATGAAATGGATATCAAATGAAAGGGTTCGGAATACGAAAAAAAATAGTCACGTGAATTAAATCCAATACCTATTTGTAATTTTTAGTGCGTGCTAAAAGCGTGTTTTTTAGTTTTTTAAACTATTCAAAGTTGTTTAAGAAGAAATAAATAAACCCCACGCGTGTTTAAAAACTCTTTAAAAACATTCAACAATGTCCAAGTAGGTACTTATCGCTATTACTTTACAGTAGTTAATGTCGTTACGCTAACCTCCGGAACTATACTTCAATGAACATATTTTCATGTGTTTTCCACAAAGACATTTTGCTAGAACGAAGCGACATATGAGCAACCATTTTATTGAAATCAGACTTAATAAATACTGATTTTACACGGACGTAGCCGCCGGCGTCTCCAAGTCACGAAAAAAAGAATGTACTTCCCACAAAGCAAAGGTTCCAATCGTAATTGCTCTAGTCTACGTATAGATCTGAAGAGTTTAGCATCTCTGTAACGCACGCCGAAGGTTGTAATCAGCTTATCAGGCGGGTGTTAACTCGGGCCGGGGTCCGGGGTGGGCCTTATTAATCGCCTGTCCGGAGCATCTGCGGTCCAACCGCTGACCCCTGTCGACCGGCTTTGTTGCCTCCTAGATGTTTGTCTCTGTCCGCTCATATCTTTCGCCTATTTGTTATTTGCTTTGTAAGTCTGAGAGACAAGTGATCCAGTGTTCTTTTTAATTGTTTTATATTAACATGGTTTTATTGCGTGATTATAATTTTCGGAATTAAGTGCTTCTATGCGAATTGTAGTAGGTAAACTGTCGGAAATCATCACGTTCCTACCTAACGCATAAGTGTGGTAGCGATTTCGTCAAAGTACCAGGCTAAAGTAAGAAAAAGTGATGAAAGCACAACAATTCCAGATTCTATATTCTTAGATAATATGCAAAGCTTGCCTATTCAAATTGTTAGATTGTTAGGTTTTAGTGACTTTTTTTTAATATTAAAAATCCGCACTTCATAACTGTACTACAAAGGTTGGGCATGGGGTATATAACCCTAAATAAATTGGAAGCTGTCGTTTAAGAAATACGAGTAAATGTTACTCGAAGAAATTCGTAATTATGATGGCAAGTTAGATTTAACATATAAAAAAAACCCAAAACTTAGACGCCATGTACCTATGGCTTTGTAAGAGGGTAATCCATACTATACTCCGTCTGTCTTCAAAAAGAAAGTTTACTCTGATTTTCTGGCAGATGAAATCGCGGGCAGCTGCTAGTACACATCATAATGGAACTTCCGCTTTGATATTAGTGTACATCATTTGCACTAACCATATATGGAAAAGTTTCGCGGTTCACACGTCACTATCGGTGTCAGCTGTTCACTAGTAGCCAATAGATCATACGCGATGCAACCATGTAAGGCCGCACGAGACAAATTCTGGTGATGTCATACAGAGCTTTAGACACCAATCGCGTGTTCTAATACTCCGGTATGAAGTTAAAAAAAAAAGCAGTCGCTGCGATTAACTTAATTATATCTAGCATAGAGTCGACAATCGCGCGAATACTTATGGTATCCATAACTTGAGCGTACATACATAATTACACGCCCAAACAAAATGAGCTAGCTATCACGAACCGACCGAAAATTATAATAACCACGCAACCTAAGCGTAGGACGATAGATAATAAGGTAAGAAAATGGTGTACCTTACGTTACCACATCCAGAGATGCAAGTGAGATTAGCTAGGGAATTATTAAAACTTGTCTACATCTACACTTATCTATACTAATATTAGAAAGCTTTCCCATCACGTGGGAAATCAGAGGATTTTATCGACAAGTTAACAATGGAACGAATGCAATAACTTTGAGGTAACGTCATTAAAAAAAATAACCCTCTAAGTCTACTGAGTGTCATCGCAACCCTTAAAAACCTGACCCTACATATTGTGAATAATAAATAAATAAAAAATAAAAAATAGTGTCGTGTACAAGAACACTTACAGTGTTACATATTAATTGGTACTTGAAACTACAGTAGGTAATTAAAATATTTAAATATTATTTTTTTATAGCTTAATATCTCAAAGCAAATCTAAATAAATTACTTTTTATTTCAGTAGTCAAAGGAAGCGAGAATTCGGTTAATTTTAAATGATCAAAATGAATTAATTTTACTGCACGTAACATTCAAAAAGTCTCGGAGTTACTCGTACATTAATCTTTAGCGTTGCTATGTAGTCAAAGGTCAAAAGTTAAAAATGCTTAGCGCGTTTGTCTATAAGCTATAAATCATACTCATGCACGGTAATTAGTGTGACGGTAAATGCAAAACCTCCTGCGTCATTGGTACAGTATTCAAAAGGTTCTGGGTTCGAGTCTTGCTTCCAGCTATAAAATACTGAACTTTATTTCTTCTATTTCTAAATTCTCACCCCAAAGTTGGTAAGTTGCTAGTGTTATTGGCAATACCGTGCTTCGAAGAGCACGTAAAGCTGTCGGTCCCGTTCATCATTATCATCTATAACATTGACAAGAGCAGTTATAGCCCAGTGGATATGACCCCTGCCTCCGATTCCGGAGGGTGTGGGTTCGAATCCAGTCCGAGGTATGCACCTCCAACTTTACTGTCTACGTTGGCGAGACGTAAAAATGGGGGTTCATGATTCGTAAGCGGGGGTCCACGAAAATTTATCTGGTTTCATACCGAATTCCTAAATAAAATAATTGTCAATTGATTGCTTCCTTGTGCTGTGAGTAGATATCAAAAATTAAAGTTGGCTGAAATAACTTTTTGCCTGGATAATTTTACTTTTCTTCATTCTTTTCTCACCGGAACCAGTTAAATTAGTGGTCTGAGAGAAAAAGAAGTTTGGGAACCTCTGATCTATAAGATCCTTTCAAAATCAAACAATATCACCCCAAAAAACCAAACAAGGCTAAACCGGCACTTGACCAGCAATTTTTATAGGCCCAATAGTTGACCGTTATAATAAGCTGATAATGATGAAATACAAAACCGTAAAGTGGAATAAATCACAACAACGAGTAAGTTAGCGC
Source organism: Bicyclus anynana (assembly GCF_947172395.1). Classification (NCBI taxonomy): domain Eukaryota; kingdom Metazoa; phylum Arthropoda; class Insecta; order Lepidoptera; family Nymphalidae; genus Bicyclus; species Bicyclus anynana. Next base: position 16,500,778 of record NC_069083.1, read on the forward strand.
GATGTAAATGGCAGTAAATCAGTCAGTGGGCAATCAAACAATGAATATTGTGAGTAGGAGGATTACTAAAGAACAAATTGGCCCGTTAAGTCGTTGTGGGATCGGCGGGTCTAATATTTCATAGTCGTTCTCATAGTACGAAACGTACTACACACGTGTTCACTTCAAAACAAGACTGGAGTCCAACTTAGTTGGATCAAGGGCAACTAAGTCGGACGGTGAAGTTGAGAGGTATAAAATCGATGGAATATGTAAGGTATTAAGGTAAGTTAAAAAAAAAGTCATCCACCTATCCGTAAAAATACCCGTCTAACCATCAAATATTTTTATAAGATAATCAACGCAATAGCTATCTATAACTTTAACTATACCGATACTTATTATAAACAATATTATAGTACAATATATAACAGATCTTTGATAAAATAAGCTTAATTTATCATAAAACGGAAATGTAATGATGAAACATTGTATGAAAGTTTGTGTAGAGTCCATCATTTTTCGAGAAAAGCACATGTAACACAGAACAAGATATTATATTTATACTGTGTTATGTGTGAAACGTCATTTCCAAAACTCGTCTTCGTTAAGTATGCAGTGAGCTTTAGTCGGTGTCAAAGTTGGGTGCGTGTGTAGATGCCGTAGAGCGTGGAGCATGGAACAATCAATGTCTTGGGTGTCACGGGGAGGCAAAAAAAGAAACACAGGAACATGTGTTGTGTTGTATTGGACACTGAGCGCGTCAACACGTGCAACGGACAAACGCGCTTTCTGTTTTGTGCTAATATGCCGTATACTCATTATGTGATGGAACTAAACCACATTTTTTTCGGAGCATTTGCCTGCCCAGCGTTACTAAGAATTACTCGAATTGAAATAACTAAAATTTGATTCAATACTGAACCACCGACTTCAACTGCCTAGTTTCGTTCCTGTGGGAATTCTGGGATAGCCTATGTTATTCGTTAATATTCTAGCTTCTCATTGAGGAAAGTTTTTTTTAAAATCGGTTCTGTGGTTTAAGCGTGAAAGCGTAAAAAACAAACTGACATAAACAAATAAATAACGTATCATTTAAGGTAAGTACATTCGCTTATTAGTTAGGATTGGTAACTAATATGCGAACTGTTGTGACTTGAATTTTTTTTTTAAACCCGACAATCGACTTTCTGGCTTTATCACAAATAGCTCTACTACTACCAAATATTAGTTAGATTTTCATTTTTGAATGATAAAACCAGCCAAGTGCGAGTTGGACTTGCGCACGAAGCGAGCACCAGCACGAAGGGTATCGTACAAAACATCATAACATCTAATTACAAAACGCCAAAAAGTCACACTTGATAAATGTGAGCCCCTTAAATATTTGTTTTATTTAGTTTTTTTAGTATTTGTTGTTACAGCGGCAACAGAAATACATCATCTATAAAATATAAAAATTCAACTGCCTATCACAGCCTGGATATATAGAGCCTGGACTGGATTTGTAAAGGCGTTAATTCACCTAAAGTACGATTATTACGATTATTAATTTCAGTCAGTAAAATTACAAGTTCAACTGTCAATGAAATGTCATTTTACTGACTTGAATTAATAATCTTACTTGTACGATTATTACGATTATTAATTCCAGTCAGTAAAATGACGAGTTCAACTGTGACTGAAATGTTTTTTTACTGACTGGAATTAATAATCTTACTTGTACGATTATTACCATTATTAATTCCAGTCAGTTAAATGACAAGTTTAACTGTGACTGGAATATTTTTTACTGTCATTTTACTGACTGGAAATAATAATCGTACAAGTAAGATTATTAATTTCAGTCAGTAAATTGACATTTCAGTGACAAGTGCAACGATCGCTGAAATGTCTTTTTTTTCTTTAGCGCTCGTCCGCCGCCAGTGGCACGTCACCGGGCGGCCGAAGTCGAGTGGAAGGAGATATGAGATGGCTATTGAAGAGCAGCGGCGTGTGACGCTGAATACTGAGGTCAGCCGTGATGCGCGCTCGGCATTCCTATTTCGTGTTATCTTATTTTCGTTGAAATCATTTCTGTTACAAGGAAGTTATACTTTATGTACTGAAGTGAAACATTTTCCATCGCCTCAATTTTTTCCGTTACGCGTACAAAGTCTGAAGAAGCCGCTAGTTATTTATTAACTTTACAATCAATTTGCATACATACTATGTGATTGCATCACTATTGCTCATTACATTACATAAGATAAGAGTATAGAAGAAAATCATTTATTTTTACTACATACCAACTATTTTAATAAATAGGTGTTATCACCTATCCATCTACAAATAGATGTCCCTAAGTACAATTATCAATACATAGACAGAGATGATCAGTGACGTGCAGTTTAACTTTTGAAATTTTTGAACGTACCTGTATTAAAGATGGAAATTGCCATTTTGTACAACTACTATATAGTGCCTACCCCAGTTAAAAGCCTTCTTCACGCCACTAGAGATTTTAGATCCCTCACGGACATTCGTTGCACCTACTTTTCGATACATTGTCGGACCAAAATGATTATTCTCAGAAACAAAATAATATGCATTAACGACACTGTACAGTGACACTCAGGGTTGCCAACAAAAATAGTTAATTATTAAATCTTTATAACAAAATCAGGGGTAATTTTGTCCCTATTCAAAAACCGTATTTCGTATACAAGTCTCAATTTCCAATGACGTTGACCAAACATATTACGAATGTGTGTCTTTAGAGATATTATGCATTACAAAGAAATTATAATAATATGTACGTTCACTTTTAAATTAGACGATCCTGCGTAATTTTAAGTATCGTCCCCTAAAAACCTTAAGAGGTTTTGAATTATTGACAGACCAACTTAAAACATAAGCTTACATGAAGGGAAAAATAATATTAGTAATCTCGGAAGAACATATTATTCATTTTATTTTATTCTTTACAAGTTAGATCTTGAATACAATCTCATCTGATGGTAAATGATGATGCAGTCTTAGATGGGTGCGGGCTAACTTGTCAGGAGTAGGATGACACACACCCCTTTCGGTTTTTACACGACATCGTACAAGAAAGCTAAATCTTTTGGCGGTACGTCTTTGGCTGTAGCGTGGTAACTAGCCACGGCCAAAGTCTCCCACCAGCCAAATTATTATTAACATATTAATCTGCAATAAAAAAGTAAAGAAAGTGGCAACCCTAACACTCCCGTAGAGTCAAGATCAAGTGGAAGGAGATATGACGGGTGGCTATTCAGAGGCAATGATGTGTGACTGAGGTCGCGCTGAGACGGTGCGGCGGACATTCCCAGCCCGTTTCGTGGCTCCGTTCATTATGTCGCTACTGTGGGGATTATAGTTACAATTTCACAAGTATCATCATCATTCATGTGTTCAATGGATTTTGATAAGGAAGTTTTAAAAAATTCGTGTATTACAAGTAGGCTTAGTGATTACAAGTGGACTTCTGCCTTCGATTTGGAGAGATTTTCGATCCAGTCTAGGGCCAGCACACCACCAACTTTTCAGGTGTATTTTAAGAAATTAAATATCGCGTGTCTCAAATGGTGAAGGAAAAACATCGTGAGGAAACCTGCATACTTGAGAATTTTCTTAATTGTCTGTATGCAAACGTGTGTAAAATCTACCAATCCGCATTGGGCTAGCGTGGTGGACTAAGGCCTAACCTCTCTCATTCTGAGAGGAGACTCGTGCTCAACAGTATAATGATGACAGGCTAACTTTACAAAGCACTTTTGAACGTCAAGTTTAGCTATTTGTAGAGACTACCACCGGTTATTATAAAGCTGGCGTTTGTTTGAACGCGCTCATCTCTGGAACACGCCGATTAATTGAAGAAGGTTATATATACGCAATATTTTACGCGAGTGAAACCGCAGATCACAGCTAGGAATATTGTGTAGATTTATTTTATATGTAAGTTGTTATTGTGACGACTAATTTCAAGTCTTTAGAAAAACGCAAAATCACTCGTATTCATAAATTTACATAAGTTCAAAGTTTTTATTAAACGCTAGCTTATAGGAAAAGCTTGATAAAATTTGGTGGAATTGCACTATAATATTGACTTATTGTGTACTTACGTGTTCTAGATATATTTGTAAAATGGTGATAAACAAAATTTGTTTCTGTCAAAATTTTACACCTAAACCAGTAACTACTCAACTATTTTGATAATAATTGCTATTGGATCACAACAAAAGATGTAAAATAGTCCTTTTGACGTCCATACATAAATCACAAAGGGAGTGAAACAAAGTATTAAACATTGTAAAGACATCCAAAAATTTCAGGTTAGGCAATGATTATAATTATAACTGATAATATAGAGAGTATAAATTATGATTGGAATTTCATGTGGGCGAAGTCGCAGGAAACAGCAAATTTAAATAATACTTTGTATTAATAGACGTATAATATAACAATTTGTCATACACGACTTGTTACACTTATAATTCTATTAATCCAAATCGCATACATCCGATATCCAAAAGAAACGACAGCCGCGATACAATTAAAACAGATTACGCCATAACTGATCCAAATAAGGTATCTGTTGATAGAAATGATTTCCCATCTAATTACGCGATAAACCCGTTTCAGCGATCACTGATCCGTGAAGAGGTGAATAATATGAAGCTTGGGACCATTGACGCGCGTCGACTGATGGGGTAGCCGATAGAGATGAGAGATAACGAATAATCTAGTTAATAAATACGATTCCTTAAGATCTTTATCGAATACACCCGTCTGCAATAATTACAATAATCACTTAAGCATCACGACTGTCAGTCTGTTCTAAGTACGATTAAAATACATAACACTTTAGCGAAACAACCACATAATAATACTGAAGTTTTTATGTAATATTGCATGTAAACTCAAATACTAATTTAGTAACAAGAAAGATACGGTATAAATAAAAAACAACTTCAATAAATATTACTTTAGTGCAATAGATAAGAAACTTAAGCCAACTCGAAAATAAATTATCTTAACATCTAAAGCTAGAATTAGTGATACTGGGATGGCGTCTGGCGACAACGAATATGAATTAGTATAACATACGGTAAAACTTTTGACTGCTCGTTCGTTGAGTATTTCTGTAGCTTCAGAAAAATTACAAATATGGAATAAAATAATAAATAAAAGTAATATTATGTAAAAGTAAAATAATAATTGAATAAGGCATAACACTGTGGAACTTTAACAATCTTGTTTAAACTCAAGAACAGCATGACTGATTTGAATAGTTTTGTTTTTTTCTTATATCGGGGTGGTTGTAATAAAACAAATAGGTAAATAGCCCGAAGAACAGCAAAAAAAAAAACAATTCAAAGTCGTTAAGTATGTAGTATTAGACTGTCAAATTTGTCTATTTGTAGTGAGATTACTAGCGGTTCGGAACGAAACATTGTAAGTATGGAAATCAAGTTCATAACACAATTCAAGGTGGTACGAAGTCCACCGGGTCAGCTAGTGATTTGCGCAGCAACGCCACCCAGAGCCGACAAAAAACTCTCAATGCACGCCTAAAAATAATGTTCAGTCAAAAAACTATTTTCGTCAAAAATGGTAAAGTACCTACTCAATTAATAAATGAAACAGTTTGATCTGGTGGAACCAGAGAAGGAACCGCGTATATGATAGTGTTACTTTTGAACAGTGGAAGTATATCAAATCAATACTCATTGCTTATCAGAGACCATTCGACTGCTTTATTCTAAGCCTCGACCAATATTTAAAGCTATTAAAAATACTGGTCCGGCATGTTGATCTCCACGCTTTCTGAGCGTCATAAGTGGCTAATAGATGTTCAATATTCAATTCTTGAAAAGGGAACTATAATCAAACACATCCATGAAGGGACAATGAAACGCAAATAAATACTAAGATGCAATGGGCAATGCTATTCTTTGCAATCGAAATTGTATTTACTATTCAAATCAAATCCTCTTTTCAAGTAGACCTTGCAGTAGCACTTTTGAAATATCAAGTTAACTGTGAAGAAAATCAGAAATTGCTCATTTTATTTTAAAATAATCACACAATACCTACTGCTTCTATTAAATATTATGTACTAAAGGAAATAATCACTATATAAGAAACATAGTCCTTGAAAATAATACATTATATAATTACATTATGTATCAATATATGAGCGCTTTTAAGAATACATTATACGATAATATAATACAACTATTGATAAAATAAAACAAGTGATCAATTATATTGAAACATATTTTGTTGTAATGGATATTTATCATGAAAACGTAAGAAACGATTGTTCCAGTTAAATCAATATCTAGCATCACTAGCAGTCACACGGTCATCCCGGCCGACATCGCCGCATAAAATTATCTGGGCATTAGCGGGGGGAGGGCCATTTGTCATCAGAGGGAGGGGGTGGGAAGAAAGTGGCGACTCGGGGCTGCAGACGCGACCACAAAAACAAGATGGGGCGAGCTACCCGCTACCCGCTAGCTACGCTAATAAATTGTGTGTCTGTTGGTAGTGGCTTAGCAACGTTGCGGATTTAAACTCGCTCATTAGAATGCTTAATTTATCTAAATAAACGCTATTTCGTGCAATTTAAACTTTTCCGAATATAAATTGCAGTTAAGTCCTGAACTGCACAAGGTGTAGTTTAACAAATTAAAACTTGAGGGTGAAAAACGTTTTCATTTAATATTTTAACTAATTAAAGAATTGAGTATATGACAACGTAAATCGTAAAGATAAGGTTAATTGACTTTTTCAAACGAAGGCAGCCTTCTACGAAAACCTAGCAAATCAAATTAAAAATGTAACATACGAAAATTTTGTCATCTTGATATATTTATTCAACGTATTGCTCTCATTAGAAACCAGCAGCGAAAAATCACAACAACGAACGAACCAAAGCCGCAAAAAATATTTCGCACCAAACTAGGCGCTGCGTTGAAAATTACGAACTCTGAAGCATATCGAATCCATCCATTAGTTTCTTCAGAATCATTTCACGCCGCAATCCCGGCGTAAAAGGGTCAAGCGGCGCGTCACGTCCCTCCGGCATCCGCACAAAAAGCTCACCAACTATGTTTAATATTAAAACGGAAAGCGGCTCAGTTTTTGCCAATGACACGAGCCCTGATACGCTAGCTCCTAGGTGATTTAATTTTATATTACGATTTAATGGTTAATTTTAGAAAAGAATCAACCGGTCATCATTCGTCTAGTAGAAGTATAAGGATATATAAATAAGTATTACAGTGACTGACAGATCAACACTTATCCAAAAGCAACACATGTAATCTGTGCCAAAAGTACGGAAGCATACTAAAATTTCGATAGTACTTTTTATTCACATAGAAAAGATTTTTGGAAATTTAATTTTGAGAGGAGGAAATTTGTGCGGAAATAAACAATCATTTAAGTTAGAAGGTAAAATGTTTTTTTTTGCGGTAAAATACAAGTCGCTGGCGTTTGGTGAATACAACCATACTACAAAATAGATGCGTAAATTCTTTCTGTTTCATTTTAATGATTTAACTACTGAACCAATCTGAGGAAATATGGAGAAGTGGAGTTTGAATGGAGAATCCATCATTTCCCAAGTTACGATAAGAAATATGAATCTGATTTATGTTTTCAATTCTCAAAATTAACTTTTTTTAATATCAGTCATTCATCATTGAACACACAAAGTAAATAAGAATTCCCTCTACAATAACAAAGCAGCATATCAGTTCATTTCTTTTTTGTCCAACATTCCTGATATGAAGAGAAGTAATGAATTATGCAATTGTAAGACGAAATCCATGATTATACATTTTTTGCACGCTTAGTGTTAACTAAGGTTAGGTAGTAGTAGTATTTATTACAACAAAATATTTCAATAAATGTTTAAACGTTAACTTCTTTATTACCTAGTCAATTACAAGCGAAACGAAAATTTATTCCTATTGTAGAATACTGTAGGAATAAATTTTCTTTTCAATAGTATCTATTCATTCCCCGATCGTTTTCTGATTAACTATTATTATTTTAAATTTGACTTCCATGAATGACTTGTTGACTAGCTTCCTTTAATTTATACTTTAAGAGAACATCGTACCCGAAAAAATATGTAGGCATCTTAGCAATAATTTGAATTTGAAAATCCATCTAGTTGATCTTTTACGGCAAATTCAAATTGCAATGATGCCATAATTCTCACCGTTAACAGAAAATGTATTATTTGCCGACACAAAAAACAACCATTAAGCCCCATACTCGACTTCCAACCCTAGAGACATAACTAGAATCATTAGCAGGCGCTCGTTTGTTAGGCACCCGCGGTCGAGACGCGTTTTTGTCGTCGCTCCAAATTGCATCCGCGCAATACGTGACTCCAAATTGATTCGGAATTAATTGCGATTGAATAGAAAGATCTCATTTGCAATTATCGATAGGATAACTTTGAATTGGTAAAACGATTCTGCGGCTATTGGATTTCTTATCTTCAAACTTGTGAATTGTAACACAATACCTAAGGCATTAGTGGTTATTTTAGAATTTGAATTGACCTTGTCATGTATGTAGGTACCTAATCATATTAACATTTGCAGTATCAATTTTGCATTTGGTGCATTTAATACCATGTAAATGATATTTTCTCTAAAATGGTACAGTGTTTTTGATTAACAACAACGTTTCTTAACTCTGACACATTGCATAGGTCATTAAAAATACTGTTAAATAATAGAGTTTTGAACCTTACAAACAAGGTAAGCGGGGTCAAGACCAGATGCCGATTCGACAAAACAAATAAGTTACAAAATGATGGCCGTAAAATGTTCCTAATTAAGATTTTAGTATCAATAGAGCTTGTTTGAGATAGAGCTCCCCCGGGGAAGTATAGGCATTATACTTATAATAATATGCTATCAGAACAGAACAGCAGCATCAAAGAAATGTCTAGTCTAAAGTAATCATGTTTCTTGCTTATTCTGATTCGTGTGCGTTAATCAGTTACAGGAGATGTTTTTCCGCCTAATATTAGCTGGGCCATTTGGTTATTCCGTTAACTATTACAACAAAACAGGGGATCATTTTAAAATAAGACGTAATTAGTCACAAAATATTAAAATAATCAAAACGGTCGTCAATCATTGACGCAACATTAAAACGAGAAGAAAAAAGAAGATCATTTGATGGCAAATACTCTGAATTTTAGAGTTTATTATATTCTGCATGTAACAATCAATAATACACAAACAAAACCCAGAGAGTTCCTGAAAGTGCAAATGTAAAATACGCCATTAGTTTTAAAGCATTTGTACATGTAATGAAAAGAAAAATCTCTTGAAAACATTTGTTAGATGTGGAATAAGAATTAGGCAAGCCTATAAATATTGATAAAGTAGGTTGAGCTTTTCTATTGTATTCATCAGTAAAAGACGGTGCACATCGCCGCAATTCTTATCGGCACATTGAGATCTCGTGATGTAGTAACTTTAGAGTTTGGCTGAATGTTCTTTAAGAAAAACCAGAACAAGCATCGGCCACCATTGTGAGTGTGTCAGTGACAATTCATCAGTGAATATTGCAGAAGGAATTGACAGGATTCTGAAGAAATGTCTGCTTTTGCTCTTAGATATTCTATTAAACAATGTAAGTTTTATTTTTCCAAAAGAATTGCCATGTATTTTCCTAAAGAATAGGAGAGATATCACTCTTACGATTTCTTTTCGAATTAAGTCATAAGTTTTTAAAACTTAATTCCGAAAGAAATTTTTGGGACTTGTTATTATAAAAATTGAATGTGTCAATAACCGTTTTTAGGCAAGGATAGCTTAAGATTGATGGCTTTCTTAATGACAACGATTCACGGAACTAATCGACGTGCTTTCATTATTTTGGGACGGGTACTATAGAATGTAAACGAATTTAAAATTCTAGTTTCTATTTATTGTTGTTATTACCAAATACACTGTATATCCTTATAATCCAAATATCAACCGCTCTAATATGCAACGCAATTCTCTAAAGCAATCTAACATTAAATGTATATACCGTCTTTACCACGCAGTAGGTGCAATTTAGTATGAAATGGCAAATGTAGTGAGTCAACATAGAACTTAATAACAGAGGATGAGTTTAATAATAATCAAACTGAAAGCTTTGATTACGATTGCTCCTTTCGTAAATAAGTAAATCAAGTCGTAAAAGCTTAATAATCACAGCATCTCTACCAAAGTTAAATATAACGGTAATATCTACAGATTTAGTGCTTCCATGCATTCTTAAACTGTTCATCCTATGAAACAATTTGTTCAGAAACCTGACTTTCTTCCAAGAATGCCAAGAAAGTTTGAGCAAATTGAGCATACAATCGAGAATGACACTGATCATTTGCATTGCAGCAATAAATATTCGATTGAAAGAAATACACGGCTACTGCAGGAGGCCCAAACCTCTCGTAAAGCGCAGCCTCATTATAGCGGCCTCATTATAGCGGAAGCCGCTCGATTCTACACGGATGTATTCACGGTCGGTTTTTTTTATCTCATTTATTAACTCGAAACAAACACCCGAGTACTTTGGAATAGAACAGAGTTTTTGTTTCAAAATATATTTCCCCGTTGGAATCGGAAACAATGAATAATTTTGTACAACATCTAGGGTTAATTGAGTATTGTACTCACGCCAGCTTTCATTGCTACGAATGCCTATACCTAGATATCAGTTATCAGTTGAAGCTGACGATTTGATTGAGGATTACAAACATTTTCAGGATTACCATCAAATTGCTGAGGATTTGCTATGCTAATGTTATCATAAGCTATATAATTTATAGTACATACAATACAATTTCAAATGTTTAATATGTTATCTATTATTTATGTTAGAGAATAAAATAATTAGTGATATGGTTTATTACTCATAAGTATTTTCTTCTCTTCTTTATCTATGTCTTATTTATTTATTTACAAATAAAGTTATTTAAATAAATAAAAATGTTCATTTGCTGCGCTCGATGTTTGGATATTTTTATTAGAACTGTGTTTTTGAAAATTATATCTATACAAGTAGTTTGTGTCAATTCAAAATTAAATAGCAGAATAAATCATAAACGACACGTAAACACAGTCTAGGAAGACAAAAGTAATGGCTGTGTTGGAATAGTAACTCCATTGCGTGACTATTGGTCGGAGCCGGGTGAGGTATAAAATTAACATCCCATCAGTATTCGTGAGGAAATGAGATATGCCAGTCACCGTCTCTTCTAATCACTGCTCTATCGCACAACTACGCCTTGTGTGACATTTCAAAGCTTTGGTACACCAATAATGTCATAAACATACTTATCAGCATAGATTTAAGAGTCAGTTAGATCTATGCCTACCAGCTACCTCTAATAAGATTTTATTATTACGATTATCCAGACAAAAAGATATAGGCGTTTTTCCATTATGATTGAACGAATTACTAACTCAAAAGTCGTTATTCTAGCTACTGACTATCGGAGATTTTAACATGTTTGTTAACATGACGCGACTGTCAAAATGTAAATATAAATTAAGCCGATTATAATCGAATTTTAGCTTTCAGCTAGAGAAGGAACTGACCTACTTTAAAAAAGATAAACCTAATAATTTTTCTATACAACTCTGAAAACGACGATTCTTAAAAAACAAGGCAATTCTATTTTATTCAAGCAGTACTTCACTTTGGATTTTATCAGGGAAGTGTATTGAGCCCTACCTTATTTCTGACTTATTTATACGACCTCAGTGCTTTAAACCTGAATCAAGCGCGATAATTCAGTTTTGCGACTCGATACAGAGTCCTAGTTTGAAAGGAAAAAGGGAAGTCACTGTATTCAAAGATAACTTTCAATTTAATGTACAAGATCACAACAATAAAGATTTTTTTTTCTAAAAAAAAAAAACTATTTTACTTTTACAGAATACTGTCGCACGTCGAAGAAAAACGATAATGTAGTCTAAAACGGAGCGGACTCCTGGAAGATGCCTAGTCATTCTTATCTATTTTAAAAACAGCCTTTAGCTATACGCCCAACAACCACGTAGTGTCTCGTACCGGTTTTTGGTTTTATTTAAATATGCCTTTCCATTGCCGGCGACATTGTCCGCGTTGTTCAGGGATTTAGATTTTTTAAAATTATGAACATTTCCCGTTAAAACTCATCGCGCTTTTATATCAATAAATATTGCTAGGTTACTCACAATATCCTCATCTAAGCATTATGTTTTATTATCTAACTTAGTATATTTTATATATGCGGCTAAAAACTCTGTTTTTCGCCGATAGCTTTCTTGCGATTGGTTGCTAGCTCAATTGTCAAAGCGAAGCTTGACTGGGTCTGCTAGTATACCTATTATAAACTAAATACCCTTGACTTGAGCTATTTTTCAAGTAATAAGTACCTCCTCGGCGAAATAAACCAGATGGTCGACATGATGTTTAGTGAAAAGCCGTAGTCAATACATGTACTTCGTACACGCATCCTACAATGTTCATGTGTTGAGTATGGTTTCCGGAAACCATACTCTTCACGCAGCAATGCTGCTTGGCATTAGAATTAACATTGCAGCGAATACCGTCTCCACGACCTCTACCACTTGTTTTAAGTTCGCGCAAAACTCCATGATATGTGTGATAAAGATTCGCTTATTTTCGTGCAATCAGTACCAAATTTTGTCAAGATAAATCAAAAAAGTCACTTTCTTGTTTGAAATACTACATGAATTGATTAATTCTTTTGTGTATGTGTTTGTCCCTTAATCATTCAAATGCGGCTGTAATTTTTTGTATGAAATTTGGCAAACGGATATCTATCAGGGATATATTTTATAGTCGATAACCTCCGAACTAACAAAGTGGACGACGTCGCAAACGTGAGCTACTAAACAATAGATATTAATAGTGCTAATATTAATATCTATTGTTTAGTATTATATACTTAATACGAGTAGGTAGGTACCAGTGTAGCCTGATTTTTATTTTGCCATATAGGGATCAGAGATTTTTTGAGTGAAAAAGGTGGGATTCTATTGTCGAAAGCGGGACAGCGGGACCCATATAATCATCAAAAGTTTTTGAATGTTTATCTTTTTATTTGAGTTCAAATTACGTTAACGTGATAATAGATTGATAATTTATCTATAGAAAATGTATTTTAATTAAAATATTATAAATAGATAATTAAACATGCAATTGCACAATTAGGAGTCAACATCTCCTGAGGATGCTCCGGTTTCGAGGTGAAACGGTTTACGAAAGTATTTTGTCGGGTGGATGACGTTGTCGAATGCAAATTAAATAAATTATTATCTATTCATGATGAACTTCCGCAAAGTAACGCCTGCTTCTATCCAATATTTAAAAATATGCTATCTTAAATGAAATTTACCCTATTGTTTAGTAAATAGCCCGCGCTTTTTCAGTACTCCGCACGCACGGTCGAGTTATTCCCGAAAAGCGGGACTAAACCTGTCCTGCGCGGGATATTTAATTAGATTTAAAAATCCTACGTAATTTTTAACCCTTTTGAAATTGAACATGGCAATTTGCATGAACTAATTTTCAAAATGGATGAATTTGTTCAGGGCGTTCCAACTATACTAGGTACTTACCTTACAAATAATTGTTCTTGATTATTAACCCGCCATGACACTACTGTAGCACCTGTACAAAAAATATTACTATTAAAAAGTATTTATTAAAGATCAATTATTATTTTAAAAAATAGTAGGGGACATCCCAACTGCGAAATTAATAAAAAAATGGTTCCCATTTGATAAATTATAGTCTATGTTACTCCTTATAATATCAGCTATTTACAAGTGAAAGTCCATTCGAAATTGGTCCAGCCCATACAGCGATGATCCAGAACAAATAGACGCTTAGGATGTTCATCACATCTTAGTGAAATGTGTGTATGAAGTGAAGTACAGTTTAAAGAGTTTGCTTCAATATGTTATTTTAGGAAGCCCTGCCAATAATTGTGTAAGATTTTTGTATAGAATAGTGAAGTATAATTTAGATAAGTAATCAGCCCTAAGACAGTATAAGCTATTTTTAACCGACTTCCAAAAAGGAGGAGGTTCTATGTTCGGCTGTATGTATGTTTTTTTTTTATGTTACATGTTCTATAGCCCTATGAGAGCTACATAGTCACTTTACTTTTGTGGCTCAGCTCTTTAAAGAGAATAAAAAATTAAAAAAGAAACAGACACTTGAACTTTATTTATGTGTACATAGATTATTATTATTGTAGATAAGATATAACCACTTAATCCACATTAATATTATTAATTAACCTATAGTGTTAAACTATAAATCAGACAAAGATAAGATAATGACCAGTTATTGAATAATTAATAAATAGTGGATGTCCAGTTCAAATTCAGATTTTTACTAATCCTGCGGGAAACAATGAGTTTAAGGAATAAAAAGTAGCTTATGCTGTAACCTCTTCTATCGTTCAGTGATTATTCCATTAAAATTGGTAAAGCTGTTAGAGAGATTAAAACAGACAAACAGACAAAAATTCTAAAAAAGTTTGTTTATTTATTCTATCGAAAAGCTTTGTGCACATCACTGTGTACCACACTTTCAAAGTTTCATAGTGAGATTTAGAAAACTATTTTTATAATCTGTTGTCATGGTAATGTACTTCTAAGAATACATTCATTATTATAATCTGGCCATTGCGAACATAATATTATAATTATTCATTGTTGCTCATAATATTATAGAAAAATAATTATCTGTATAGTATTATTGCAATTTTCAAGACCCTTCAAAGTACATTTGAACAATGGATTATTAGTGGTTTATTTATAGCCATTACTTCTATATACAAGTAATTACAACACAAGCCTACCATTGATAATGCTAGCTTCTCTATATTATATCTCTCTACTCATATAACTGGGTCTTTAATATAAGTTTGACATGAATATTGACTAAAACATTTTCAATAGAAAAATTTTAAATCATGAACTTTATTATGTTTTATGTATGTTATTATATGTAGAATGTAGATATTATATTACATTTAGACTTAAAGCTAAAAAGCTTTTTTTGACTGTTTGTACATGTATTTTTGAATGCTGCAAAATTAAATGAATTGTAATTGCATTTGAAACATTCATCGTCAATTATGTTTATTGAGGAATATTTTAATCTTCAAAAACTCTATGCATTTCAGCATGCAAGTTCTGACTTTAATGCAGTTAAAAACAAGAATAAAAATTTGTCTGTAAAATCTATTTATTTTTACAATTTGCGTCCTAAAGATGAATTTATATTTGATAAATAAAACCAAATATTTCATTTTAAATGCATTGTTTTAGTCTAATAAAAGAAAATATCTCAAAAACGTAAAACATACTAAAAGTCTCAAGATTGATATTTGACTTATGCAGTACATTTATAGCTACCATGCTGCTTAGGTCAAATATCAATCTTGAAACTAATTTAACAAAGGACAGAAACTAAGACTAAGACAGTGAATAATCTTATACCTATTCATTTCTATATAATTTTTAACTGATATGGGATTATACAAAATTCAATTTGAAATTTTGCTGTGAATAAACACATTTCTGTATTATAATATTAGGATGCTAAGAAATCATCTCTTGATGGAGTGTTTAATTCTTAGCAATGTTAATACAAATCACTTCCTAATTATTTATTAATGTAGCTAGCAGCTTATGAACATTTTTTGTGAGTACATCAAATAACCACTTACAATTTAGAAGCAAGTATACAGTTTACTTCCTACAATCCAATAGCCAAGGTCGCGGCAGTCAGACAACTTCTCAGTCTATTCATTGAAAAAAAAAACTCGTATAATACCTCCTATTATACTCGATACGATCACCGAAATTCGAGTAACTTATGCATTCATCTTACAGCTAATATTATAATAATTGAACATTGAATATAAGGATGAAGCAACATTATTTTCGCGATAGAAACAATTTTAAAAGTTCCGCGCATCATTACAAAAATAATAACAAAAAAACTTTTACAGGTTATGCGGCTTTTTTTTCACGAATATATCATGAACATTACGAAATTATTTCAGTTGTGTGCTTTAACTCTATAATAGTAAATGAAAATTCAATTTAAAATAAAACTTACCGAAAAGATTTACGGTACAAGTTGTATTGTTGCCTCTGTCGAGAACGACAACACTCGTCGCTGCCATTTTCCAATTGACAGCAAAGCCAACTGACAAACCATTGACAAACGCAACAATGCTAGAGTACTTGACGTTTATAGTGTTGTACCAATTAATCGGCAACTTATCAAACCCACACTATTGTTATCGGTTATCATTTATTAGAATATGGAAACAATTTAAATAAGACTTTTAACTAAATTTATATTACAAAAAGAATAAATTCCACCAAAATAAGAAGAACTTAATTTAGATTATGATAATTAAACTTGTTTTTTTGAACCTACGATAAATTAAAAATGTTTTCACGAACGCATCCATAACTATCCAATCAGAAACAGCCAACGCTGTTTCCGACAAATGTCAAGTGCGGCTGATACGTGTATTTTTCCGGTCCTTGTCCTTTTCTACTAGCTTCACTTAGTCGGCGAAGAAAAGCACACGGATTAAATTTAATCCCAGTGAAAATATCAAAATGTTAGGATCACTTAAATTAGTTTTATATTTAGCTATAATTTATGTATGTAAGGCCACTGAAGAAGATGTACTAGAGCTTACAGATTCCGACTTCAGTACTGTTATAGCCCAACATGATACAGCTCTTGTCATGTTTTACGCGCCGTGGTAAGTTACTATAGCTAAGTCTGAGGTGAATAACCTTTGTACGCACTTTAAATTAATAGCTTAATATATTTCAATCTCTTTTCGTGTTAAGGTGTGGTCATTGTAAGAGAATAAAACCGGAATACGCGGTCGCGGCCGGCGTTTTGAAAGATGATGACCCTCCCGTGGCGTTGGCTAAAGTCGATTGTACGGAAGCAGGAAAGAGCACTTGCGAGAAGTTCTCGGTGTCTGGATACCCAACACTCAAAATATTCAGAAAGGGAGAGCTTTCACAGGAGTACAATGGTCCTAGAGAATCAAGTGAGTTGTTTAATATATTATCTTTATATCTCACAAACATCAATACTATGTTCTTCATATCTAAAATATTCTAGCACTTTCTATCTTGTGCAGGAATATAAATGTATTTCATGGAATAGTGGGCTAGGGATTAATTAACCTTGGATTGGTTATTTTCCATATTTACTCTAATAGGGAAAAGCGTCTAGTTTGTACTACACCAATTTTGTCATGTAAGCTGAGCTCGTAACTACCTGTAAAAGCTAAATGAAAATTCATTTCTGAGATGAGTATATTGACAGGCAGACTAAATAACCAGGCAAACTTAATAGACAAAGTAACTTAAATTATAAGCATTTAATATGTTCATCCATTATGTAAACTGTGTATTTTATACAAATCTATTACAACAATTACAAGCATATTAAAAGTTTGTCTATTTGTAGATTATATATACAAAATTTTAAAATTGTACTATTAGTATGACTACAATGAAATATCTTTCCTCAGATGGTATTGTCAAATTCATGCGTGCCCAAGTTGGTCCAAGCTCCAAGGAGCTCACAACTCTGGCCAGTTACGAGGCATGGCTTGCTAAGGACGAAGTTGTTGTCATTGGCTACTTTGAAAAGGACTCTGAACTCAAGAGTGAATTCCTTAAGAATGCTGACAAGATGAGGGAAGAAATCACTTTCGGCCACACATCCGCTGAAGAGGTTCTGAAGAAGGCTGGTTTTAAGTAAGTAGTACTATTGAGTTTCTCTATATTTTTGGAAACTAGCTCTGCCCCCACACTTCTACTCTTATAGATCATGCTCTTATGAGAATGTTGCTGTGCTACACACTGTATGCATGCGTATGTATCCCGATGGTCCGCATGGGGGGTGTGTAGCGATGAACGAAAAACCTACAACTGATGCACCTCACTTCCACCGCACGCAAAATTTCACACCCGTGCAGTCTTTCCCCCTATCGCCCGCATATTGTGGGAGTATCATCAACGAACTTGTCAAGCTATATGTGCTAACATAAATATGTTCCTCCCACATGGTTACATAAATAAATAAAATATTTATATACATACAATATGCACATCATTATCTAGCCCCAATGTAAGTGAATTTGTTTTTATCACAGAATTTATCACATAAATTTATATACAATAGTTATCTAATTTATACTATATACACTCAAACACTGAAAGACCCACGCTCATCACACAAATATGTTCCAGTCATAGGAATCGAACCGACAGCTGTAGATGTAAAAAGTAGGCTCACTACACACAGCCGTCAAGTCTAGTCAACCAAATTTTCATGGGCTGTATGAACAAATCCATCTTATCTAGTTTGAATATTATCATTATGAACCTATTTTAATGGTCCAATGAAGGGCCAGGCCTCTGTTCTTATAGAGAAGTGTAAGCTTAAACCCATTGTGCTGCTCCTAAATCAATAATTCCAGTGGCGTGCATAAGGGGTTTAACTAGGGTGTGCACCATAAGTAAAAATTGGAAAATTTCTTGTCCAACTGTATAATTTGGTCCAACATAGGTTTGTATTGAGTTTTTAGGGTATGCAGTGCTTTTTTGTATCTATGAAGTGCACGCCACTGTTGACTTTGTAATACTATGGTAATAATAGGACTGATACTGAATTATTACAGAATAGATTAATTACTGAATGATTACAGAATAGATCCAGGAAAAAGTAATATTTTCACTGTAAAAATAGGAAATTGCAATTACTTGATAAGTGCAAAAGTAGCTATAGAAAATAATGTTTTTTATATTTATATTTAAACTTTTGAATCCAATAATTTATTTAACTTTTTAAATTATTTAGTAAAAAAATAACCAATAAAGACTTCCTGTTGATAAGAAGTTATAAAACCTGAAATGTGTACAATTAGTTTTGGTTGATAATAATAATTTAGTTAATTTAATACAGCGGTTAAAATTTGTAAAGTGCCTGGCAACTAAGATAAAATTTAACTGAATTGATTGTGCTAACATTATATATTTGCACAACTGTAGGCAATGTCTGACTGTCCTTGGACTTTAAAATTTCAGTGTTAACCATTTGTTCTCTATAGAGTTAATTAATTTTTATCAATCGAGTTTAAGTTACATAATGTAACTTTGCTGTGTTTGAGATACAGAGTTCCAATTAATTTGTTTGAGTTGTTGGGGCATGAATATATTTACTTACTGCAATAAAATAAAGGTTATTGGGCAGTAACGTGTACTTCATACATGCATTAAAGTATTGCATATCCTACTTTTCTTATTGCTTATTAAATGCAGATTTTTCCAATTTGGTTACTTTTTATTACCAGCGCACACCCTGATCAACAAACATATGCACACCACTGGTATTGGGCCTTATTATATGGTGGGTGCTTTTATAGGACGTCTTTTTTAACTATTTCACTGAATTCCAATTCATGAATAATCTGAATAAGTGATAAAAGTTAGCATAATGTACATATCACTACTGAAGTGAATATTTTTGGTACTGTGTGTTAAGTCTTTATTTTTATCTAAAAATATTTACATAATGTATCTCATTATAAATATAAATCATTAAAAAGAATTATCCATGACACATTGTCATAATTCTTTTTAATGATTTTAAATAGTTAATATCATAAAAATCTTCAATAGTCCATTAAAGATAAGAAGCAATTTAATTCCATGAATGATAACAAGCAAAAATCAGTTACAAGATATAGGGTTTAGGTGCTACAATGATAAAAAAAATATTGTGATGATCTATACAAATAAAAATGCATCATCGAAATGGAATGTACGCCCATAACTATCGAAAAAGTGAACCAGATTGGATGTCTCTTGGCTTTATGTATTAGTTATTGTTAGAACAAGGTGTGTGTAATATAAAAAAGGGTTTGATGTTTAAAAAAAATATCTAAAAACAACACTTTTCTATACTCCCATACAAATCATTTGTAATAAAACTTAAAAGAGAGGTAGGGTAGGGTTTGTTTTTAGGATAGGGGTAGAGAAGAGGTACAGTAGGGGTAGGGTAAGGAAAAGTGCATATAAGTCAAAGCGATGTTTGACCACGTCTGCTAGTTAATATAGATTAGTAGAAATACTTTGGTCTTTCTGAAACTTAAAAGGAACCCTTATCACTTCATTGACATTCTGTTAATTAATTGTCACAATACTTTTTAGGGTACCATAGGCCATACCCAAAGGGTAAACAACCCTATTACTAAGACGCCATTGTCAGTCTATCTGCCTGTCTGTCTGTTACCAGGATGTATCTCATGAACTGTGGTAGTTAGTCGAAATTTTCACAAATTATGTATTTCTGTTGTTGCTTTAACAAGAAATACTAAAACACAACAAAGTAATCATTTAAGGGGGATCCTATAACGTAACGTCATTTTTACAGAACCTTTCGTGCGTGAGCCCAACTCGCACTTGGCCAGCTTTATATACCAAATAGTGGAAGTAGAGGACCTGACTGATGTTATTTAAACGGGTACATACCACGATAAAAAGACGAGATTTCTAATGTCGATATTTCGACCCAGTTGCATGGATCGTGGAAACGACGGGACTGAAGTTGCGAGATGAGAAGTGAAGTCAGCTGTTAGGGGCAGAATCAATCTACCCTCTTTCTTGTTCTTTTTCTTTTTTCAACAACCTCGCGTTTTTGGCTGTTTAGGCAAACCACACTCACGACATCGCTTTTGTTATTATGCATCTCGCGTTGCTCTATTTATTGGGGGTGGTTTCTCTTTGTCTTGCTAGCTTAGTCCATGAATTGGTATAAAATAAGAAAAATATAAAATGATTTGTTCTTTTATTTATTTCTGAAACGATTGTAAGTAATAGCTGTATAATATATCGAGTATTTACACCATTTCACTAACGTTCCGTAAACACCCCTCGTTATGCTTGAAATTGTTTAGTATTGCGGCAATTTACCGCAATTATTGTACCGATAAATGTTAACTATTGTTAAACATAAATAATCACGAAATTTCCGGGATATTCCACAATCAACAAAAATAAAATGGCTTAAAAAAAACAACTGTTAAATAGAAACCTTCAGTTAGAAATGAATAATATCGAAAAGAAGGTATATTGTGTTATGTACCTACTTAGTAAATAATGTATATTATGTATAATAATGTTGTCCAGCTATTATGTCTTCCAACACAATTAAAATTGTTTTAGTCAGTCACGAATACTGCAACAGTTATGCACATATTTTATGTATGCACAATGTGAATGCATACAAATACTATTTCCATTTCCTGTGATAAATAAAACGAATGACATGAAAATTGTACTAACATAGATATACAGTAAAAAATGATTATTTTTACTAGAAACTTAAATAAAAAATAAATATACGTCAGTCACACTGTGAGGTGGTGATAATAAAAAAATACCTGGCCGATATTTTTGAGGGCCTCCCGCGTCTGCAACTCTTAACAATTTAAATTTTAAGTTTACGACTTTCATATTTGCCATTACAAGAAGTAACAATAACTTAAGTGCTGATACCAAATCTTAAATTTTGACTTTAACATTAAATTTCGTTGGTTTTGGGGGGAAAAAGCAAAATAAATTAATTTTTCCCTACTAGTGTGCTGCAACTAAGTTCGCGTTAAACTGTTTATTATATTTTTAACCGACTTCCAAAAAGGAGGAGGTTTTCCGTTCGGCTGTATGTATGTTTTTTTTTACTTGTGGGCTATTGTGTAGATCTCCAATTATAATATAAGTGTTACATACTAACCATAATACTATTACTTTGTCTGCAGAGACAATGTCGTGCTATACCGTCCCAAGCGCCTGAGCAACAAGTTCGAGGACTCATCTGTGGTGTACAACGGCGAGGGCTCGCTGAAGGCCTTCATCAAGGAGAACTAGTAAGTTCATGTCGAACTATCAAGTAGATAACAAGCAAATGTACTTACTCACACACTCACAAACACTCTTAAATAAGATCGTCTCACATATACTATAAGATTTGAATATTTCTTTAAAATTACAAATACTGCAATTTTGCAGTTTTTGTAATACACTGTATCTAACAATTAGTTGGTAATAGTGTAGTTGACTCATATCAAATCCAACTACTGAACCGATTTAGCTGAATTTGGAATGAAAATAGATTTTACTCTGGATTATGAGACAAATATCTTAGCATTCCATGGATTCACCGTGCGGGTGCCGGGTCCATCGCGTGGTAGAGATAAGAACTCAAGCAGATTCCTAAACTTATGACTACAGGATGTAGGGTTAAGGAATTCCTTGACGATCGATCAACACTCCCCGTTCTCTGCTCGTGTAAGGCTACTTTTTATCCCGAAAAAATCCTTGGATTCACGAGATTAACGAAAACCTTTTGATTTTGATGGGATGAGTGTTTGTTACTCTTTCACGCGTCGGCTACTGAACCGAATCGTCTGAAATTCGAAATAGAGATAGATTATAGTCTGAATTAACACTTTTTATCCCGAAAAAATTCATGGATCCATGGATGATTTGTGAAAAGGTAAATTCCACGCGGACTAAGTCGCGGGTAATTTCGTATAGTACATGGTATGTAGTATGGTAATAAGGGTCCGAAATATATCGATATCAATTAATAAAAGTTAAGGATTTCTTATAAAACTTAATTTAAATATCACATATTTTTTAAAATTTCCCAAACGTCAAAAAACGCTGTCGTCCATTTTGTGACGTCACTAACACACTTGATGTACTAAACGTCGAACTAATTGGTAACTAATATTTTTGTCAAACGCTCCTTTTGTATGGGATTTATTATAGTGACGTCATGAAACAATTGAAATATAGATTGCCATGGCCGAGGTGTTTTGGCTCGAATTGTCAAAAACTTATTTAAAAACAAAAACATCTCAAGAAAATATGAAAAAAAAAAATTCAGTCTAGTAAAACGATAATGAACTATTTAAGACCATTAAAAAAAAGTGTCAACTAGCCTATTCTGTGAGTGTATAGTGGGTATAAAAAATTGTTAGCAAGAAATATAACGTTTTTGTATTGTAATATTTCAGTCACGGCCTAGTGGGCGTGCGTCAGAAGGAGACCCTCGCTGACTTCACCAGCCCGCTGGTGGTGGCCTACTACGACCTGGACTGGACCAAGAACCCCAAGGGTACCAATTACTGGAGGAACCGTGTCTTGAAGGTAAATTTATAGCCTCAATAGCTCAACGGTAAGAGCAGTCAGACTCATCACCGAGGGGTGGTGGTTCGATCCCCGTCCCGTTTGTCTATTGTCATACCCACTCCTAACACAGTGTTTCCCGACTAACTGGAGGGGAATGAGAATATTGGTCATATATATAAAAAAAGTTATGATCATAAAAGTTGGATTGGCAACAATACAACAAGGACACACAAACAAATTAAAACAAATATTATCTGACAAGAGACTCTGTTATAATTATTATCACCTTGCATAAGATTAGTGAAAATTACCATTCCACATAAGAATAAATTAATGATTAAACCTGGACCTCATAAGAGGAACTGGATAGAATAGTTCTTTCTGAAATGAGAAATATTTAAGCTCTTGGATCTGAGTTGCCAAGTTGGTTGTGGTATTGGTGGTGTTACACCCTGTGGCTTGGTTAAGTTAACCTGTTGATTGGCATTATTTACATTTGATAGTAATCATTAAGTGTGGTGGGCAAAGCTTCATATCCCCTGTCTTATAAGAACGGATAGCTTTTTTTTTACAACCCTTGACAATCTCACCTGATGGTAAGTGATAATGTAATCCAAGATGTAAGCGTGTTTCGGTTTCTATACGACATCGTACCGGAACGCTAAATCGGTTGGCGGTCTTTGCGACCGAAGTTAATTTGGGTTAATGATGAGTTGGAGGGAAATCGAAATATTAGCCATATGGCAAAAATCTTCTTGAAAAAAAAAATATCTGTACAGGTAGCCAAAGAACTGCCGGAGGTGACGTTCGCGGTCAGCGACAAGGACGACTTCGTCCACGAGCTCAACGACTATGGCATCGACTTCGCGAGGGGAGACAAGCCTGTTGTCGCCGGCAAAGACATTGAAGGAAACAAATTTGTCATGAGCGCTGAGTTCAGGTAACTTTGATCAAATTCTCTATATTGCATGCAAATGAAAGAATTTTTGAAAAAGTCATCATCATAATCATCATCATGTCAGCCAATGGACGTCCACTGCAGGACATAGGCCTTTTGTAGGGACTTCCAAACATCACATAACTGAGCACCTACATCCAGCGAATCCCTACAACTTGCTGATGTCGTCAGTCTACCTGGTTAACCAATTGGTCAAGTAGTTTTAATTTTAATTGTAACAATCATGTCTTTCTTCCAATCCAGATTTCTAAATTAACTAGTACACTGAATTTATTCTGAATTTGAAGCAACATTTTCATAACTGTTCCGTGGAGTTCATTGTTTGTTATCACTTGTGAAGAAACTGAACAATTTATTTATCCCTTATCAAGTTAGAAATATAGGTATTCAGGCTTCAGTTATTTTTATTGCTGGAAATACATTCCACAAACCAGTTATGGTTTAATAATAAAAAAAATATCAGAAGTAATGAAATGTGTATGTTATGCAATGACTGACAATAAAAACTTAATTATGTTCAAAAACTTTTTTAAAATTGCCAAATCTTTCAAATAATTATGATATATGTTACATGTACGTAGTTTAGTAAAAGATGGAGTAACGTTTCATTTGTTAATATTTTTACCTTAATTTTATCAAATTTGTGAAAAAAACAATTTCTAAAAAGAATCGATTCTTTTGATGGAACAGCAAAAAAAAACAAGTCAGGTAATCGAATATTGTATGTATATTCTGTGGATAGTCAAAGCGATGTGTTTGTTAGTCTGTGTAAAAATTACGCGTGTGTGTATTGCGAGTCAAATTTATAGTTGTGTGTAGTGTATGGACACAGAATATATTTAATGGTGTTAAATATTTTTTATGTGTGAGTTGTAAATAATTTACCATTTGAAGACCACTATTATTATCAGTGGCGTGCATAAGGTTGTCGATTAGGGTATGCGACTAGTAAGAAAATAAATCAAACTGGAAAATCTTTATTTGAAGACAACTCAATAAGCATTATGCAGATAACTCGTAGGGTATGCGGTACTTTAATGCATGTATGAAGTGCACGCCACTGATTATTATACACTGATTATGTATTACAGCATAGAGAACATTATCGCCTTCACCAAGGACCTTCTAGACGGTAAACTAGAACCGTTCATCAAGTCTGAACCTGTGCCAGAGAAGAACGACGGACCAGTCAAGGTTGCCGTGGGCAAGAACTTCAAGGAGCTGGTGACAGACAGCGGCAGAGATGCTCTGGTCGAATTCTATGCCCCATGGTGTGGTCACTGCCAGAAACTTACTCCAATTTGGGAGGAGCTCGGTGAGAAGGTATGTAGCACTTGTTGTGTTTAATATTTTCTGTGTAATGAATAATATTAACCATTTTTAAATGTTAGCTTTCTGTATTCTCCGTTAAAAACAAAAAATACTTGTGAAATAATTATTTCGATACGTTAATTAATTCCCGATATATAGAATTTTAAAGTGAGCGCGCGGTGATCAGCTCGCGTTTAACGTCATCAAGCAACATTTGCTCGCCCGTTATAGGCAATTTCGTACCTCTGCCTTACCTACTGATGAACTACTGATGAATGTTTAGAATTGTAAAATTCTTTTTGTGTTGAAAAGCCCGTTTAACAAGGAAGGCTATAAGCTACACAACATCACGCTACGACCAATAGGACCAAAGCACCGATCAAAAATGTGGCCCAAATGGGGAAAATAATGTTCGCTTGTCGGCTTGAAACTTATGATTAAATTGACTTGTGTTATTGCATCACTGTGTTGGCACCGCCTATGATACGATACAATTTTATTTTTCGCTTTTTAGTTTAGTTTAGTTTTTTGTTAAAAAGATTGTTTTAGTGGTCCTATCAAAGTGAACGAAAGCGCCACAGTACGGGTAATATCGTTATTTTCATTTTAACACAAAATTACTGAACCGATTTTCATGAAAATTAAATGGGACCAATCTGGGAAAGTACCAAAAGACCACTGATGTGCATAGGCCTCTTGCATGGACTTTTAAACACCAAGGTGCCAACATAAAGCAGCTCCCTGCAACCCTCTTGATGTTCTTCACCCCTTGCCCCGCTATTACCACCACTGACAGCCGGGAATAGCATGGCTACTGGGAACTAGTGGCTGTTGTTGTGGCTGTCTTCATCTATACTAATATTATAAAGAGGTAAAGGTTGTAAGTTTGTAACATTCTTTAAATTTGGTAATCTTCGGAACTACTGGTCCGATTTTAAAAATTCTTTCACCAGTAGAATGCTACATTATCGGGGAGTGCTATAGGCTATATTTTATATTAGTATCATATATATTAGCGGAGTTATCACAGTTTTTGTCATACAGGTCGGACTGAAAATCCGACCGAAAAAAAAAGGGGTAGTGGTAAGGTAGGGGTAGGATAGGGTAGGGTAGGGGTAGTAGTAAAGTTGACATCGCAATTTACGCGGACGAAGTCGCGGGCGTCCGCTAGTAAAAGATAAATGACCACGCTGGTCATGCGGGTTAGAATAATAAATTAATTAATTTGTAATTCACAGTTGAAGGATGAAGAGGTCGACATCGTCAAGATTGACGCCACCACCAACGACTGGCCTAAATCGCTCTACGAAGTGTCTGGTTTCCCCACCATCTACTGGAAACCCAAGGACTCTTCCAAGAAACCTGTCAGATATAATGTAAGTAGTCTCATTACTTTTGCAGCAAAAATTAACTGTTTAGAAATTATCTAAATAGTATATGAGTATTTATGTAATTTATAAATTACGAAACTAAAAAGGAGACAACAAGAATTTACAGATTCTAGAGTCCCTATTCTTACTTTTTATTTAAACTAGCGGACCCTTTCAAGCTTCACTTTGGACTTGTGTGCACCCCTACCCCTCTTTTAAGTATTATTATGAATCATTTGTATGGAAGTATAGAAAAGTGTTGTTTTAGACATAATTAAAATGATATACATTTTGTATATCCATTCTTATTTCTATAGATATATTATACAATAATCAAAATGATTTGTTGATTTGTTTTAAATAAAACATTTTTTTTTCTGATTTACAGGGAGGCCGTGCCTTGGAAGACTTCATCAAATATGTAGCCGACAATGCCTCAAGCGACCTCAAAGGCTTTGACAGAAAAGGAGCAAAGAAGGATGAGCTGTAAACAGTTGTGATGTTAAACTTTCCATGAAAGATCTGTGTGTGCAAGTAATGTGCGTGTGTGTGTGCAAGTATTAGCTCGCACATAATAATTATAAATCTATTTTGTAATAAGACTACAATATAGTGTATGAGCGTGAGACACATTTTGTCAACGTTTTGGAGTATTATCAACAACTCCAAATCTTAAATCAAATCTAATAGCTTTTCTTGGTGTCATTCCATTTATTTATGAGTGAGTTTACTGTTTATTTTGGAATTTACCAATTAAAATTTGGATGGTTGGTGAGAGTGAGAAAATATTGTAATGTATAATTTGTGAATCAATTTTGTATTTATTTAGTACACCAACCAAGCTTTGTCATATTTTCATAGATAAAATCCGTTATTAATAATGAATCAGAAATACAGTAATTTTTTAATGCATTTCTTATATTTTGGTCAGTGGTAACACTAAATAAATTAGTAAATATTTATAATAAAGGTGTTTTATTTTTCTCTCGCCACTGGACTGTGTGACATTATTTTAAAATTTCACTTTTAGTTTAAAATACAGTTGAATTTAAAAATATAGCTACTTACTTCATAGAATATTATTGAGGATATGTCAAAAAACTATATAATGGGTGTTGTTACTATTTTCTGCTACTAATTTTAGCTGGCTGCCCTTCTCCAGCCAATATGGGGCACCACCCCCATAAACTACAATACACTACCCTAAACCTGTTAATTTGAAGCTTGTCTACTACAAGTCAAAACAAAATGTTATGGAAACGAAATAAATAACTACAAGTAATTTTGTGAAACTATATATTTTCTTCCTTCCACCTCTCGATCCACTGTACAATAGTTTCGACATTAGTGTACAACTGCTCTTCAGTGTTGTTATGCAGCTCTTGTACTATTTCTGGTTTGTATGAGGATTGTGCCTCTTCCAACAATGTTTCAAATATTTCACATTGAATGTTGTCTTCTAATTTTTTACCAGTGTAGCCTCTAAAACAGTAAATTACAAGTAAATCCCAACTTATACTTCATGTACCATTTTTTTTTTATTCTTTACCCCTCATTTCTTTTCACTTTGATGATAAGTGATGATGCAATCTAAGATGGAAGCGAACTTGTTAGGACGAGGATGAAAATCCACACCCCTTTCAGTTTCTACACAACATGGTACCAGATTGGTACATCTTTGCAGGTAGGGTGGCAACTAGCCAAGGCCCAAGCCTCCCACCAGCCAGATCTGAACCAATTAAGAAAACCTCAATTGGCACAGCTGGGGATTGAACCCAGGACCTCCTTATAAATCCATTGTGTATACCACTGTGCCATAGAGGTTGTCAAACTAAAGCAAGTCTTGTTTGAAAAGATTCAAAATTCTGTATTCACAGGATGAAACAAAAACATCTTCTATGCTTGATAAAGTTCTCATTATTCATTCCACTTTACTTTCTCTTGGGTAACAAAATGTGTACAAATGTGGCATGGCCTTAAAATTTTGCTGTCTATTTTAAGAACTTCAAGATACTGAGTAAATAAATATATATTTACACAATACAGACATCATTATTTACTAGCTTAGTTTGTGTTATGATTTTATCCTATAAATTAATATACACCTGGAAAACATTCATGCTTAGCACAATTATTTTCCACTTGTAGAAATCAAACCCAAAGCCTTATTATAAATCATTATTATACAGCAGGGCAATCTAATATTATTACATTGCATCATCACTTACAATCAGGTGAGATTGTAGTCAAGGGCTAACTTGTGGAGAATTAAAAAAAAGGGTCATTACTCTCTGTGCCACACAGCTAGCTGTGTGGCACAGAGAGTAATGACCCTCTGTGCCTTTTATTTTATCTCTTGGTGTGTAACAGAATATATTACTAATTATATAACATAGGACCAAAAACATACTCATATGCATCATTCATCATTTGTAGTAGCTTTTGTCAAGTAAATATCTAAAAGCAATTATTACCTGGTAGACAGTCTGTCATATAATGCAGTATTATTGGTTCTTATAACAAAGACACCATCAAACCACCTCTCTGGGAAAAACTCACAGCCGTGATAGTCAACAATGTTGCCCCCCTTTGCCATCATGCCTTCCATGATATCCAATAACTGAAATTAATAATAAATACTATATCATAAAGTAATATCATGTACCTGCTCAATTTTATAGTATTTACTAACACCAGAATTACAATAATAATACTTAAGAGAAAAGAGGTTTTCCAATGTGTTTATAATCTAACTCTTGTTTTGATTGTGCGTGTATAAGGTGTGTATGCACTATAAGTAAAAATTGGTAAATTCCTTGTCAACTATGTACATATTTACGGCCTCTGTGGAGCAGTGGCATGCGCAGTGGATATACAAGACGGAGGTCCTGGGTTCATGTCCATTCTGTCAAAGACTAAGTAATGATTGAAATATAAACGTGCGTTTAGAAATACTGACAAATGATGAACATTTACGCGTGCATTCATAAAATTTTGTGTTAATTAAAGTTTCTATTTCCGAACACAATTTCTAAGATTTATTCTATAGGTTAACGAATGTGTAAATGTCTTTTTATGTTATCTATGATTTTTCAAAGACAAATAATTACATAGGTATAAAAATCAATGACACTTTTATTTATAATTTTAGAACTCAAGAATGGGTTAACCTATCCAAACCAAATGTTTAGCCTTTGTTACGAATATTTATTAGATGGCTTATGTAAAGTTTACACAAAATCGGTAGTCATTTATCACATTTTTTGTAACAAATTTTATTTCATTTAATTCCGAAGTAGGATAGGGGTATGGTAGGGGTAGGGTTTGGGTAGGGTGGGGTAGGGTTGCGGTAGGCTAGGATAGGGATAGGGAAGAAGTGCACATAAGTCAAAGCGAAGCTTGACCGCCGTGGTTAATTAATTATATAAACGACTTTACCTTGTCTTCATTTAAAAAAGGGCATTGATATTCTGAATCATATTCATCCAAGCAATTGTACTCTTCAGCAAGTTTTGATACTTCTCTCCAAGTGAACTTTGTTCTTTCAGATAGCATTTTTGAAATCGTTGATTTACCTACGCCTGGTGTGCCTGATTATAATAGGAGAATGGATCTATAAGTTAATCAGAATAAGTACAATATATTATATATTTTATAGGTTAAAGTATAAATTATACCAATTACCAGTTACTAGCACGTTTGGCAAGTTTCTTTGACGTACTGCCATTTCTAACACAACTCTTAGGAAATAAACGAGTATAGTTATTATATTTAGAAAGATAAATGGTTCCTTGAAATTTTTTCACATTTATTTACAATAATTTAATAAACTACAAGTTTCAACCAAAGAGTATAAACTTGTACTTGACGTTGGCGGTCCGTGTCCGCGCCGTAGACTAATGACCAAAGAGTATAATAATTAGTATATTCATGACTAATACTGAAAGTGACAAGCTTAGTCAATGGTGACCAAAGAACTAATAATAGTAAGAGGAAACGAAATATGGTCATGTGAACTGAAGCAAAAAATTTCATAAAAATGCCGCCGTAACAGCCCACTTTAATACCCACAGAATAAAGAATAATGGGCAGATAGTGCGCACGGAACACGACGGTGTCGTAGCCGTGTCAAATACAAAATTTTAAAACGAATACTTTCTCGTGTCAGTACGACATAATATGTTTTTATAAAAACTGTTCACAAAAACTAAAGAAATAAGATGGAGTATTTTTTATTGGTATGGTAGGTAATTATTTATTATTATATTAATTTACGTAAATGTTATTATTGTTAAATTTTGAAATACAATTTATGAAAACAGTTTGTTTAAGCGGATGTCGAGGACACGGGTGACGTTTGTGTTTTTATAGGTTTTTACAGAATAAAGACTTATTCTGGATCATCTTTATTCTACAATAATACCTATCTACCAGCAGATATAATTAAGTTTGCACTTTCTAAAAGTAGAATCACAAGAAACACCATAAAAACGATCTGATTTCAAGAACAATACTTATCAAATCAAAGAATACGTCAAAAACAATCAGATGGACATATAGAAGTTTCACAGGGCGTAAATGATTCCTTTAAATGGCGCCTACGTAGTAGTAGTAAGGCGGAGCTTTGTAATATTATGAATGATTTTGAAAGATACATAATAATAGTTTATAATAATAGTTTAATAATAATAGTTTATTTCCAAAGATTCAACATATTAGTACATTATTTTCAAACATAGCAGTAATATTGTGATTGGAACCATCCCATTAAGTTTGCAGTATTACTACTGTAACTTGTGACGGGCGGCCCCGCTCTTCCATAATATATAGTAGACTAATACATTGGATATAAATAATCATTAAAACTAAATTACTAATAATATACAAAAGTGCATGTGTTTGTGTTTGTGAGTGATTTGTGTGTGTTGTGTTTGAGTGGTGTGTGTGAGTATGTGTACATGAGCATGCGAGTTTGTGCAAGTTTTTATATTCCGATTTATGCTACACTTGATGCAAAAGGTTTTCGGCTTGATCATAGTTAAGTTTAAGTAACCAATCTGTAAGAATTTTTTTGCAGTTATGTGAATTTAAAGAGACGATGTTTAATTTTTTGTTGACTATATTGTAGAGGTGAGTGGATTTTCTTGTAAATTGATGAGCCGCAAATTTAGTTTTGCTTCGGATTGTATGTAGTACGGTTTTTCGTCTCCTCTCTTTATTATTATTTTCATTGCCCGGAGGTACATTTTTGTGTACTTTTAATAGTGAAAGTAATACATATAATTTTCTAACTGTAAGTAACTCACAATGTTTATATAAGTCAATGGTTGGATATCTGAATGGCTTGAAGAACATAACTTTTAATAAGGATCTCTGACCACGTTCTACTTCAAGAAACTTTGTTTTTGAAGCCGCACCCCACACTGTAATACAATACCCCAAAATAGATTGACCCAGTGTAATATAGATCTGAGTTAGTAATTTTTTTGATGTTACATGCCTAAGAGATTTAAAAATCCAAATGAGTTTTCTGATTCTACCATTTATAAATTCAACATGGGGATGCCATGAGAGCCGCTGGTCTAATATTATGCCTAAATATTTGGTTGTATAGACTTTATCAAGAACTGGACAGCTACAGTTTAAAGAGCAAATTTTATTCTGTTTGTGAGTTTTAATTTGGAAATCACTATTAGGTTGTGTTTTTGAATTTATTGTAAAGCATACATAGTTGGATTTTTTTGTATTTAACGTCAAAAGATTTGACGACAGCCACAGAGAAATTGTTGAGAGACCAGATTCAGCGAATTTTTTGACCGAGTTCCATGAAGCACCGGAGAAAACTACAGCAGTGTCGTCAGCATAAGAGAACACTTGACCACTATCTAGTTTTAAATTGCATAGGTCATTGATATATATCAAAAACAATGTTGGTCCTAATACGCTTCCTTGAGGAACACCAAATGTTGGCTGAAACTCATCACTAACATGTTGTCCGATTTTGACACGCTGAGATCTTCCGTGTAGGTAATCTTTGAGTAATGAGAGCGGTGTACCTCTAATGCCAATTTTCTCCAGTTTTTGTATCAGCAGAGGAATGGAAACAGTATCAAACGCCTTTTTAATATCTAGAAAAACAGCTAGGCATTTTTTACCTTTGTCTAGGTGTTCTGTAATAATTGATGTTAACCCCAGTACTGCATCTTCTGTGGATTTTCCGTGTCTAAACCCATATTGTGAATCAGAAAGGATGTTGAATTTATTTAGATAGCTGACTAATCTAGAATTTATTAACTTTTCTAAGACCTTCGCTATGGATGATAATACAGAGATAGGTCTGTAATTATTAATATCTGAGTCATCTCCATTTTTGAACACAGGTGTTACGATAGAGTGTTTCAAAATTGAGGGGAACATTCCCAATTTGAAACATAGGTTAGCTAAGTGACTTATTATTGGTGCTACATCATGAATAGCTAATTTTAGAAGTTTTGTAGGAATGTTATCCCAACCAGGCGCGCTTTCAGATTTGAGGTTCCTAATAATACTTACAGTTTCTTGTAAGTCGGTATCCAGGAGGACAAATGAGGTCAGTTGATTATCGATAAACTTTAAGGGGTCAACACTTTGTGGAGCATTTAACATAATGTCTTCTGCTAGTTCCTTTCCAATATTGCCAAAGTATTTATTTACATAATTGATCGAGTGGATTGGAGAGGGTTTAATGTTTAAAAGATTTAAGCTATGGGTTTTAGGTTTGTTTAAGTTAGTAATAGATTTAATTTTACTCCAAAGTTCCTTACTATTTTTGAGGGAGTTAGTTAGTTTTTGTCTGTCGTAGGTTCGTTTAATTTTTTTAATCAAGTTGTTGCAGAAGTTGCGGTACCTTTTAAAGGTAATTTTTAAGGTTTCATTTTCAGGGTCAGCTTTTAACTTCTTTTGCATATTATTTCTATTTCGTATACAACGTAATATGCCAGATGTCATCCAAGGTTTAATGTTACGTTCATTTTTAGGAATAGTTATTACACTTGAACTCTCTTTTTGAGCCTCTGTTAATTTTTCTATAAGTTTTTCCGTTACCAAATTAGGATCTTCTGAGTAGAGAAGTATATTCAAGTTCTTTTCCATGATAAGTTTTACGGCTTTGTCATAATCTAAGTAAAGTTTAGTTTTCTGACATTTATTCTTACTACGTAATTTAGATAAGGTTAAAAATATCATAGAATGGTCAGTAATCGAGGTATTGAGAATTGCTATGAACGGAGAGACATTCCTAGTCTGTAATTTTAAAATGAAATGATCGAGGCAGCTGCTGCCTCGGGTTGGAAGTGTGTGACCTGGTACTAAACCATGAATAGATAACATGTTTAGGTAGTTAGACCTGTTGTTACATTCATTATTTGATTCATTTTGTTTCGGTATAAGGTTGATATTTATGTCTCCTGTAATTATAATGTTTTTATGTGATCGGATAGTTTCAAGGTGCGTGCTAAGTGAATTAATGAAGTTAGTAGCATTCATATTTGAAGGCGATCGGTAGATTCCTAGAATAATATATTCGTCAGCTTCTAACTGTATACACGATGCATGATCTAATTTAATTTCGTTTGTTTTAGTCAAAAAAGTATTTCTGGCATAAATAACTACGCCATCATTTTGATTAAGGTGCAAAGATGTAGAAAATGAGTTATAGTTTTTAAGTGATGGAATAGTTTTTAGGGGACTTAATCTACATTCTGTCAGAACTAAAATGTCTATGGTATACTTTAATTCAGCTAGTGAAATTTGTAAATCATATATATTCGAGTAAATACTACGTATATTTTGTGATATAATTTTTAGGTCGTTTTTATTTATAGTTTTTATTTCATTAAGGTCCGCTACATCACACTGTTGTGAGAACGAAGCTACATTATCTATTTCGTCTATAGTTGTAAGCGAGTGATTCATAGTGAGAGTTGATTTGTAATTATACAGGGTGCTCGAATAACGTAGTTTCTAATTTGAAATGGAAAATTTAATCCTGAAGTGACGTTGACTGACCCGAAAGTTTGGCGATAGCCGTAATGCAACTTATAACAATTATAACCTGTCGTTTCTATTTTACTTATATTATGTTTGTGAATGTGGATTACAGTTGTCATTATTAGTAGGTAATTTATGAATATATGGCGAGTGAGAACAGTAGAAATGTAGAAAGTATTGTAAGTTAGTAAAAGTGTGTGTGGTAAGTGTATCATTGTGAAATTTGAATAAAAATTACAAAAATCTTTAACACGGTAGATAAAATTAAAACATAACAGTAAACTTAAAGCTAATACAATTAATGAACAATATATTTGAAGAATGGATACATTTAAAAAGTCATTTTCATTGTTTAAGATTGTCCAGATCAGATTCACATTTGATGAGATTGACTGGGGCACCTTCTTTTCTTCGCAAGTAAATTTTACCACTGGATGTCCAACAGTATTGATACTGATTAGTATTTGCAAAGTCTTTGGCAAGAAAAAACAACTTTTTAGTTTTCAGCGATAGACTTTCTGAAATAAAAATCCGCTTAGAGGGCCCGGCTAACCTTAGTTTTTCTGTAGTAGGTGGGTTATTTTCCTTATTTGATTTTCTGTACATACGAATAACTTTCTCCTTAGTTAGTACGCTATTAAAATCCACAAGCACAGTCTTATATGTCGGATCACGTGAGCTAAAACGGAAGACATCTTTGACTTCATGTGGCTGGATATTAATATTTAGGATTTTTCCAGTCGCTATGATGGTGTTGAGCAGGCTGTCTTTAGTTTCCGATTTAACTGTCGGTATATTTTTTATTTCAATGCAAGTTGATCTAGACAGTCTTTCGTAGTTATCCAATTTATCCTGTAGGAGCTCCAAGCTTTGAAGGTATGACTGTCTTTCAGATTCCATTTTATTTATTTCAATGGTAATTGTGTCATATTTTGCCGACAAGAAATCAATCGAACTCTGGATTTCACTACCTTGCTTTCTTATTTCATCTACTGCTAAGAACATTTTTTCAAGTTTATCAAACTTTGAACTTTGCTCTTTTTTAAAACTTTCAAGGATGTCCTTGATCTCAACCACGAAGGAAGCGAGTCGATCGCCGACTTCATCTGAACGCCGCCGTTTGTTTCTAAACCCTTGTTTCGCTCTAGGGGTTTCCGTCATAGGACATTCTTTGGTGGCATATTCATTCGAATTGATATGTGTTGTATGAGTAAGTTGCTTTGATGGAGATAATGACTTGGTGGAAGGTGGGGTGCGATTTAGGGGCATTTTTTAAAAATTAAGTTCGATAAATATAAATTATTAAAAAAATAATTATAATAAATAATTAAATATACAAAATAATCATAAAATAATAAATAATAAATAATTATACAAAATAAACATAGAATAATAAATAAATAAATATACAAAATAATCTTATAATAATAATAAATAAATATACAAAATAATCATAAAACAATAAATGAATAAATAATATATAAGTAAATAAAAAAATAAATAAAATAAAAATAAATAAATAAATAAAAAGTCACGCCCTGAGATTCGAACCGCCACCACTCCTTTCTCTTCAGCAGTCTATGTCGCCGGTAGTTGCCACTATAGTCAAATTGAGTAGGTATTTTAAACTATGTAAACAAACAAAAACAGCTGACTCAGGGGTGCTCAACATTTTATCATTATTTACGAATATTATCATGAAATAAAACTTCCTGTGATAAACAAATATTTTTTTAATTCTATATTCCTATATAATATATCCTGTTATTTATCAAACAGATAATGCTTCACTTATATTAAGGGTTCCGTAGGCAATAAAGAACTCTTATAGTTTTGTTTCTTTATTATGTAGAAGCAAGCATAAGGTTTCCTCGACATATTTAAACACATTAATCAAAACGGTTTTCTCGGAGGACGATAAGGGTGATTGATTCGTACGTTTCTTTTTTGGTGACGGAAACAATAGCAACGCGGAATAACTGCTCCGGCTAGTACCAGGCTCCGGTTCACTAATTTTCGTACTAAACTAAATAAAATTAATTAATTAAACTGATAAAAAACCCGACTGCATAAATGATAAAAAAACTGAAAAGAAAAAAAAAGCTCAGTCCAGAAGTGTAGAAAACAATGAGAAAACAGTCGGGACCTATTATATTGAATAGAATGATTTTCGTCTACATTTTTTATTAGGTCCCGACTTTAGTTTGATCAATTTTTATATCATTTATGCTGGGTTTTTATATTTGTTTAATTAATTAATTTATTTCACACTTTTTAGTTACGATAGATGGTGAATTTCGGATTTATTGGTTACGTTTGTTACAAAGTACGATAATGTATACCTAAGTCCAACCGAAATTAAGTAAATATTCAAAAAATCTACGCAACCCTCGGTGGCCGAATCCGACTCGCACTTGTCCGATTTTTATAATCAATATATTTCTTTTAGTCTATTTTAGGTGTTTTATAACTACACTTCATAAACCTCGCACCTTATAGTCGTCCGCCTCGCGTATTATGTATAGACTTAATTAATATTAGAATTAATAAATAACGTTTTCCTAATTGTAGTTTTTTTAATATGGCCATGATATACTATTTTGAAATTCTCACAAAAATCCCTTGAATTTGATTCGCATGTTGCAATATTCACAAAAAAAAAAACTTCACCCCGATTCTATAGCGTCTCACAGTCGTCTTGTTGGTTTTTTTTTTCTAATTTCACCTATCTAAGAACACTTGGGTTATTAAAACAAATCTAACGTTATCTGAATTACGTAAATCCGTTCAACGGTTTGGAAGATATGAGGTAATAAAGAATATTACAAACAAGATACGCGCGAAAAACATAACCCTTCTTGCAGTCGGGTAAAAACAGTAAACAAACAACAAATAAACTATAATTAACAATAACAACGAAACGAGAACAAAACGAAATAACAAAAATTACAAGGGAAGAAAATACGCACGACAGACTGGATTTAGTTAACGAATCATTAACGAATACTGATATATAAGTAGGAGTATTAGTCATAGACAGCAAATAAAGTAGTGTTCTGTGCTGTGAAGTGTGAACTGTCAAATCTTCTTTCACTTATTAATACAAAATCAAAAAAATTATCATAGTATATGGTAATTCTGCAATAAATGAAAGGTTAAATTCACATTAAAATAAAACAAATCATCGTTTTAATTACAACTTCTTTCTTCTTTTGATATGAAAATACGACATTTATAAAATAATTAAAGTTATAATTTAATTTTATAAATGCACATTTAATACCCATAAAACTCAATATCTTTATTTTTCATAATGGTTTGTGACTCATGTCTGCTTGGGTTCTTTTTATGTCGTTTGTATTTTTTTTGTGCAAACTCTATATATTTAACATAGAGGAATTAGAAATGGAGATGGATCGCACCCAAATGCAGCAACAAAATTGTCTGTCGTTTTTTGAAGGGTACGAGGTAAACTCAGTCATCGATAATATTTAACAAAAATAAATAATAAAATATTTAATAAGAATAATATAATCTGTCCACAGAATATTAAATTAATGGATCGATGTTTTGCTGTTTGTTCGTTCGTTAGAAGAATAGTATCTATTTTTCTTTTAGATATTGTTTTTATTACAAATTTATTATTTATTATAATTATGTTTTTGATGACCTCCGTGGCGCAGTGGTATGCGCGGTGGATTTACAAGAAGGAGGTCCTGGGTTGGATTCCCGACTGGGCTGATTGAGGTTTTCTTAATTGGACCAGGTCTGGCTGGTGGAAGGCTTCGGCCGTGGCTAGTTACCACCCTACCGGCAAAGACGTACCGCCGAGCGATTTAGCGTTCCGGTACGATGCCGTAACCGAAAGGGGTGTGGATTTTCATCCTCCTCCTTACAAGTTAGCCCGCTTCCATCTAAGACTACATCATCACTTACCATCAGGTGAGATTGTAGTCAAGGGCTAACTTGTAAACAATAAAAAAAAAAAATCTTAGATTGCATCATCGCTTACCATCAGGTGAAACTGAAATCGAACGTCACGTCATCTTTTAGTGAATTAGAAGTTGTTGACCATTTTTCATGCCATTGAACTACTTACTACACAAACCGGAATGATTAGGGAGTTTTTTCAGTCGACGAAAACGATTACAACAATGAAACATCGATACGATATAAGTATACACGCGTTAGATCGTTGATTGATTGACAGAGAGGTAACGTCTTGCGAGGCAGGTCCTTCTATAATTAGTCCAAGATAATTAATTAATTGTATGTGAATCCGGGCTCAAAAGGGCTAGAACCCAGAGCCGTAAAACTTATTATTAAAAATAAAATGTATGTGAATCGAAACGAAAAGTGTCGCCTAAAAGAACCTTTTTGAGTAGTGATATTGTTGTGTAAAAAGCCTAAAGTTGCGGACTATAGGCTATCGTATCTGTGCAAGGTAATAGTCAAATAATCGAACTGTATCCCGTACGGCGTATGTTACTTCACAATGATGACGACACGGGTCACTGAACCGTGTTACCGCTGTGAGCGTTTCATCGATGCACTTAAAATGTCAAATGTTTTGAATTCACAAACGGTCACAAGCAATGCAGTGTTATTGATACAAATCGGTTTTTTGGTTTATTATGCACTTTTCTTTAATTATGTTTACTTTTCTTTAGTTATGTTTACTAATGCACTTTGTTTGTGTTTAGTTTGATAATGATATTTTCTTGAAAAACAACTTAAAATAACACTCGACGGGTTCAATATTGCATCACGTTTTTTGGCATATTTACTGAGTAGTTATTCTTACGCACATTATGACATAATTATTGCACAGTTTAACGTCCGAATATCACTTGGTTTTGTCAATTTTCCACGTAAATTATTTTTAACTAAGAATTAAATACGGAGCCTATGTTTACTTGGCGTTACTAGCGCCATCTCTCATACATAGGATACTTTAAAGGATAACATAATGTCAACTGTTTGACATTATGTTATCCTTTAAAGCATTTTAAAAACAACGTAAGTGAGAATGAGACAAACATATTTTTACTCGTAAGGTTCGTATTTTGATCGCACTTGTTTAACTAAAAATTATATAGACAACTTAGGGCCGTTCCTCCATAGTCTTTCGTTATTTATGGTGACAAGGTTTGTTTTTTTTTGACATTTGGATTTCTGCCCATGGTTCGTGGTCTAAAACTCTAAACGATTAACCTTTAACGGAACATTTTAAAGAAAGGTGTTTTTATTCATCAAGAATAATAATTGAATTTCAGCATTTTAAATAAATTCGTCTGATTAGTTTGTCTTGATAAAAATCGAAGAAACTGGAAAATAAAAATTACGATTGTACGATTACGATTTACGTTTTTGTTTCCGGTTTTCACTTTTCTGATTTGAACAACACTAAAATAATGAAATTTTAGGTTATATTATGAAATGAAAAAAAAAATGTTTAAATTTTATTACTTTGGTTAAAGTAGATTAAATAAACCTCTAAGAAAAGAATATACTCTACTAGAGCCTCTAAGTATTGATTAAGTAGAATATGAAAATATACAGACCCCGTGGAATAACAAGAGGTCAAATTATTCTGGTTTCTGTGTTAGGCGTCTTCAGTGGTGTATACATTTGGAAGCCTCTATTTGACGAACATTTCCCAAGAAAGAAAAAAGAACAAGAAGTGGGCACCACAGGAGATCCTGTTTCGCCGTAGAAATGGGTGTTCTAAGAACTTGGTTCAAGTCATCTAGTATTCTTGTAAAGGTGTTGATGGCTATTTCAATAACCTCTGGTGCAGTTGTTGTAAACAAGTACTATTATGCTCCATACGCTAGGAGACAGAGGCACCTAAAAGCTGAAGAATGGGCCAACGTAATCATACAACAAGAAGAGGTCATGAGTGAATCTAATGAACATTAGTAACCCTGAGAATCTAAGAGAAAATGTATCTGTGTTAAAATTATGTAATTAGTCACTGAATAACTTAGATATCAATGTTGATGATACATTGGTTTAGTTTTGTTGATTATTCTTTAATAAAAATAATATTTATTAATTATTATCATATTTTATTTCTAACCTTCCAATATATATAATAAGCCAAGCCTCAATAGCTCAACGGTAAAAGCAGTCTGACCAAGGGGTGGTGGTTTGAATGTTCGATCCCCACCCTGTTGGTCTATTGTACCCACTCCTAAGAGTTTCCAGACAAGTCTGAGGGGAAAGGCAATATTGATCATATTTAAAATTGGTTGCTAAAAATTAGTTCTACAAACCAGGAGATGCATAAATAGTGCTTAAGTGTAGTAAAATTAATTTTTAGAATCTATAGCTGGTAACACCTGTCTAACTGCACTTAGATACCTTATGCAGAAAGTAGAAATGGAATTGCATAGTTATATTGGCAGTTTTGTAATAATTCTTTTTTTTTAATTTTATTTGTCATATCTTTTTAACAAAATTTTGATTCTGAGATGTCATTTAGTAAAATAACAAAAATAACTTAGGAACATCAAGGGATTGTAATAAATAGAAACAGCAAAAATAAATAAAACCATGTTTATTTATTACTGGAGGCTACCTTTTATTCTATGAATTTACATTTTAGTTGTAGTCGTAACAAAATATTTAGATATATGTATAACCTTATAAATTATAAAATAACGTTACAGTATAAGCCTTGTAAAAAATATAGAAAAGGAATGAGTTTGTAGCCCTTTTTTCCTTCTGAACACCTTTCGGTGAATGAAGTATCGCAGTTGAATGAAGAATTGAGCTGTTAACAGCACTAGCTACTTTTTGCCCTTGGTGGCCTTCTCGGCAGCTTTGGTGACCTTGCCACCGCCAGCTTCCTTGAAGTTGACAGCCTTGATGACTCCCACGGCAACAGTCTGCCTCATGTCACGCACAGCGAAACGACCGAGGGGTGGGAATTCCTGGAAACTCTCGACACAGAGGGGTTTGGATGGTACTAGGTTGACAATGGCAGCATCACCTGATTTGATGGATTTGGGATTATCTTCAGTGGATTTTCCAGTACGACGGTCTACTTTCTCTTTGATTTCTGCGAACTTGCAGGCAATGTGAGCGGTGTGACAATCCAACACGGGTGTGTAACCATTGGAGATTTGACCAGGGTGGTTGAGCACGATGACTTGTGCAGTAAAGTCTGCAGCTCCCTTAGGTGGG
Source organism: Bicyclus anynana (assembly GCF_947172395.1). Taxonomy (NCBI): domain Eukaryota; kingdom Metazoa; phylum Arthropoda; class Insecta; order Lepidoptera; family Nymphalidae; genus Bicyclus; species Bicyclus anynana. The sequence goes on from NC_069083.1 coordinate 16,542,924, forward strand.
TTGTTCTTGGAGTCACCAGCAACATAGCCACGACGCAATTCCTTGACAGAGACGTTCTTGACGTTGAAACCAACATTGTCTCCAGGCACAGCCTCTTGGAGAGCTTCGTGGTGCATCTCAACAGACTTAACTTCAGTGGTGATGTTAGCGGGAGCAAAAACAACGATGGTACCTGGTTTAAGGACACCAGTTTCTACTCTGCCTACTGGCACTGTACCAATACCACCGATTTTGTAGACGTCTTGAAGGGGAAGTCGCAGAGCCTTGTCTGTGGGACGTGCTGGGGGCAGGATGGCGTCCAAAGCTTCAATGAGGCATTTGCCGTCAGCCTTACCTTCCTTGCGCTCAACTTGCCATCCCTTGAACCAGGGCATTTTGGTGGACGCCTCCAGCATGTTGTCTCCGTGCCAGCCAGAAATGGGTACGAAAGCGACGGCAGCTGGGTTGTAACCGATCTTCTTGATGTAGGAGGACACTTCCTTCTTGATTTCCTCGAAACGAGACTCGCTGTATGGAGGCTCAGTCGAGTCCATTTTGTTGACGCCCACGATCAGCTGCTTGACGCCGAGAGTGAAGGCGAGCAGCGCGTGCTCACGGGTCTGGCCGTTCTTGGAGATGCCGGCCTCGAACTCACCGGTACCGGCGGCGACGATCAGCACGGCGCAATCGGCCTGAGAGGTTCCCGTGATCATGTTCTTGATGAAATCTCTGTGTCCAGGAGCGTCGATGATGGTGACGTAGTACTTCGCTGTCTCGAACTTCCACAGAGCGATGTCGATGGTGATACCACGTTCGCGCTCAGCCTTCAGTTTGTCCAACACCCAGGCGTATTTGAAGGAGCCTTTGCCCATTTCCTGGGCCTCCTTCTCGAACTTCTCGATAGTACGTTTGTCGATACCACCGCATTTGTAAATCAAGTGTCCTGTGGTGGTGGACTTGCCGGAGTCGACGTGTCCAATGACGACAATGTTAATGTGAATCTTTTCCTTGCCCATTTTTGGTTAGCCTAGAAAAGAAAAAAAATACCGATTAGAATAATGATTGTTATGACCGAACAAAACACCGGGTGTACAGTGCACTTCTACAAGGTCGTCTCATGCGCGAATTTATGTTACCGGCAATATGGCGGCCGCATGGCCGCCTCGCCCTATCTTGACATTTCACAATGGATGTCGGCCATTACGAAGGGAAGAAAATTAAATTCATGAAATACGAGAAAATATAACGGATAATCCAATATTCGAGATATTACTTCACAAAAAATGTTCAAGTAAAGAATAAAGTCTCAGACTTTATGTGAATCACTACCACGTGGTGACATGTGCCGGTAATGAAGTATGACGCGTAAGCAAGTAGAAATTCAAAGATAGAACAGTAATTATAACGCAGTTTGTAAATGTAACAATTGAATACTAATTCAAGACACTGTAATAATTTCTTTAGCAAAAACTAAGACGAAACAAAGACTTTCCCGAATGTCAAATTTGCACCATATTTACGACAAAAAGTCTTACAAGACGGAAATACTTTCAAAGTGTAAATTAATATTGAAATAATTCTTAATACTAACACTACTTTTGTAGGTAACTAAAGAGAGAAAATTTATTACACTTGGGGATTCGGCACTTCACTTTAAATTCCTCTTGACACTCACCACGGATAGCGTGTGATATCCGAAAAAGACTCCAACAGAATGGACGAGAAATGGTTTTTATTTCGCCTGGAAGAAAGGTTCACAGTCACTTCCGGTAATTAGTGTGGCTGTACTTTATGAAAAATTACCCTATTAAAATGCGTGTCAATTTCAACTTTATTACTATCAAAAGAATAAACAAATACATCGTTAATTTTGTAAATAAATATCTATAAATTTCATGTAATTTCCCAAAGATTTCTTTTATTAAAAGGAATATTCCCAAATTAGTCCATTTGTATGTTCATGCTAATCTCAGAATCCAGTAACAAAATTAGATGAATGTTGTAATGTATGTCTTATTTATACTATTATCAAATATAAGATGCGCTATCCACGAACTAATTTTTTATATTTACAAATGCTACTGAGAAACGGAATATGCAATCAACAATTTTGTTAGTAAAACCTGAAAGTTTTTGAATAAGCAAATTATTTTTATTTGCTTTATACATTAAGTTTAGCGAATGGGCTACTGTAGGCATTTACAAAAGTAGAAATAAATTGTACGAGTTGTATGAGGAAAAACAATACAATCTAACGCGAATTTATTTAGATCTATGTAAAAAGTTATTTAAAAAATTTTCAAACATGTTTGTATTCTTGTGAAATCTTTACACATCAAACAGAGAATAATTGAGTACAAACCACCTGGAACATAATTAATAGAAAATCAGGCAAAATTAAAACACGTGATATGAGTTTTGAATTAATTTTCAAGGATACAAAGGTAACCGCTGATAACGAGGTTGTCTTTGAAGACTTTTTCCAGAATATTCCCATCTTGTTAACAGATTCACAGGATTCGTCTGCTACGGAAGCCCAGAGGCTATTAAGAGGCAATGGTAAAGAGTGCAACGTTATTTTTGAGTTTCGTCATATAACTATGTCAGAGATAAAAAAGTCTTTAATTTGTTAAAATTAAAAAGAACTGGTGATAAAACTGATCTAAATTAATTATAGACCGATTACAATATTGCCAACATTTTACATGATTTTTGAGAAGATCATTAAATCAACTTTTTAATAATTTCAATTTAAATAACTTGTTTCATCCTGAACAATATGATTTTACAAAAGCTCAGAACACAACTGATGCAGGGACTAAACTTTTAAAACATACCTATGGAGCATGGGCAAGTTCTAAAAATGCTATTGGTGTGTTATGTGATCTGACCAAGGCATTCGTTTGTGTTGACCATAACACTCTTTACTTAAGTTAAGCCACTACGGCATCAAAAGTGTTGCACTTGATCTCATTGCCTCTCATCTCAGTGATAGAACACAAAAGGTCCGCCGCCGCCAGGAGAAACTATAAGAAATTGTAATGTTGTTATCAATAATTGTGAATCATAATGCTGTATGATTTTTTTTAAATGAGCAACTGTTTGAATTTCTTGCCGTTCGTTCGTTCTTCTCAGCAGAACCGTCCTTCCGAACCGGTAGTAGAATCTATACAAATAGTCAATTGACCTTTCAAAAGTGTTTATATGTAATAAATTTTGAGTTAATGAATTGTTTGAATTATAAATTTACAAAATCCCTCAACAGTCGTGAATTATTTTACTATAAATTTCACACAAAATTACAAGAAGTGAACATCCAATCACGTAAACTTACATTTAAAAAGTTATGCATTTATTAAGACAAGATCATGCCCTTGATTCTATTCAGCAGTTTACTATTTGCGTGTTATTCATTAATTACGAGACTATTAATGAAAGATATATAATAAAAGGAAGCTTACAGTTGCGGTACTAGTACTATACTAATAGCATTAACAACTGAGTCTTAGGGCCATAAATCATTTCTCTATATCTATCTCGCTTGCACTTATGGGTCTTATGGAGCCGTCTAGTGAAGGGTGTAACAATGAAAGACATATTATCGATAAGTAAAGTTTATTATCGTATCTTGTTCACAAAATTAAAAAAATTAACAATATTTGATTTAATATAATACATATTTCATATTATATAATTATTAACTAAATAAAATTAATCTTCATCTGAGTCTTCATCATCAGAATCTTCGTCTTCTGCCAAATTTATTATATATTAGTATCCATAGTGCGCAACGAGTAACACATGAATGTATTTATTTAATTGCAGTAAACACATTTATAGCAAAAAAAATACGCAATGCAATTACATTAGAAACCGACCAATCAGAATCGTCCAAATCATTATTGACTCATCATTAGCACGTGCGCAGGTAGCCGTTTATCGATAATTAGGGTGCGCAGGTAGGCGCGCTGCACATTCCTATCTTTTTTGACTTTTATGACCGGACGACTCAGATGATAATGCGCATACTATATCTACTTTTTATCAATATTTTTACTATTTATTGATTACTATTAAAATCAAAATATTAAAAAAAAAATGTGAGACAAGTTTCCCATGTTCATGTTTTTTATTTTTATAGTAGACAACACTAGTCATAGCTGATGTCATATCCTGATTATCGTTCAAAAAAGGAAAGTCAACTTTCAGAAGAATTTGATACAAAACCATTTTTCTTTTATTTATATAAAAAATATTGTATTTTTTTTAATAATGCTTACGAAATTGAATGCACTACAATTTATTTAAGTTGATAGTTGAAAATTTTTTGCTTAAATCGATGAACGAATTGGAACGAATGCTTTGTTATTGCCATACTTTAGTTATCAAATCGTACATAATCGTACAATAAACTTCATCATAGACTATAGAAATACTTTGGATGAAATCGGATGAACCAGAAAAAATAAAAAAAATACTCTTTAGCCTCTGGTTTCTTCTGTAATTCTGTATTTTCAAATTGTCAGAAATTAAGAATCAGAAATTGACCACGAAAATACTATATTTTGAAGAAAGTATTGAAATATTTTCGGCTTTTAGCGAACACTTCACAAGAAATTATAATGAACGATTAATTGTAACCATATAAATCTATTTTAAAATGCTTAGCTAATAGTTCTACAAAGTTTTGCAAACCAAAAACGAAACATAGTCTCAGTGTTTTCAGCATGTTTAAAAGTCGAGGCGATAGCAATATTGTTTATAAATGTACTGTACGGTTGTTAGAAGATACAGAAATATTGGAATGTGAATTCCACGTGAGTATATAACAATCCTACACCCTAATCATACGAGAGCAGTAATATCAAAAATTGGTTGTTATCCTTACAGCTATGATCTCAGTGGTCCCCTAAACTATTTTGACCAGAAAACCCCTTTCTAAAATGAGTTCATACTACTGACCCATTTAACTACCTGTTGAAATATTTAAGACGATAAATTTTTGGTTTAATTTGATAAAAACAAAGAAAATAAATATTTTATAGTCACAAATTACAATTATTCTGTATTGTTCATATTCTTCTCTTGCAATTTTATAATATAATTGGCTGAATTCAATCATTGCTCATTAATAAATTGTATAGTAGTAATCTTTAAAACAGATAAACTATAACAGTGGTTAGGTAAGTTGAAAAGTAAATAAATTAAACAATTCAAGTGCATCTGACTAGTCTATTATAATACTGGGCCTGGGGTCAATATCAATAGGGAGCTATATCATTAAATGATACATTTACTGTAGCAGTGATCTATTTTGGTTATTTGTTGCCCTGGGCTGACTGGAAATATGCTTCCCAGGATGTTTTAGGTTGAAGGTCCATTAAGCGCCTCTTTGTGTTATGGTCATTGGTTGGTCCACCATACAACTTTCACACTGGATTGATTTAGCCTTTTGGTCTTACCAGGCGTTATTAGCTGTTTGGCAACTTAATGATGATGATACAGATTCATGTATACATTCATGATTCAGTATGTCTTGCATGTCATTAACAACAGAATTATATTGAGAAGAGAAATAGCTAAAATGTCAACAAATGGTGGCAGAGTAGTCTCAGTCCCATCTATTTTAGGCCCAGCTCAATGAAAGATAGTGATATTTCCGGTTGCACTGCCATTGGATGACATTTGTATATTTCTCTTTAGGAGATACATTGGTTGCATGCCAAGCCCACAGATTTGATTGAGTAGAAGTAGACGCATTTGTGTCAAAGGTTGTCTGATGCCCCTGGTCCCGGAGGGTTGGGTGCGTAATATAGTTATAATTAGAAGGCTTAACACGACACATCTATACACCTTATGTTTTTGGATACATAACAGCTCTTCGTGGGATGTGTTCTTTACATGCCTGGCAAGTGTTGCTCTGTTTATAGGCAATGGTTTCCACTTACCATATAGGCCATTTGCATCACAAAAAAATCAACTGTAACACATCCATCCATACATTTATCAAAAATTTTACATTTTAATATTACAGTGGTAAGATTTTGGTAATTTTGTGTCACTGATAATTATATTTTTAGGGTACCAAATGTATGTAGTACAAAAACGAAACCCTTATAATATGGCTCATGCACATTTTTATGTCTGTCTGTTTTCTCTGAATGTACTGGACCAATCCAGTTGAAATTTAGTATTTAGCTAAGCTTTGACACTTATCAAGTGAAATTTCTAATACATTATTTTTAATTGCAGCCCAGCTACAAAGGTAAATTCCTTTTAGAACATGTATGTCAACAGTTGAATCTTACTGAAACAGATTACTTTGGACTGCGCTATGTTGATGCAGGAGGCCAGAGGGTTAGATCTATTTTTTTTATTTATTAAAATTACTATAATGCTTAGACCATATTGCATTAAAAAAGGTTTTGGTAGTTTTACCTAAAAAGATTTTTGAAAATTGATTATTTTATAGATGTGTTTTGAATTTCAACTTTGCAACATTGTAACTTTTCTGCTCACACTGCTTCATTATTTGAACTATTTTATAAGATAAACTAATAAAATGGATTTATCTAATCTAGTAGTATAAAATAATATAAATTTATGAATAGTTATGAAATTATTAAAAATAGACTTTATACTTTTCAGCATTGGTTACATCTGGCCAAGTTAATACTGAAACAAGTTAAAGGTAATTTATATGTTTCATTTTTATTGTGTATTTTGGTGCCACATAGCAATAAGGATGCCTTTGTATGTAAATACAAAGACATCCTTATTATATATTATATATATATCCTTATTATATATTATACTAGCGGACGCCCGCGACTTCTTCCGCGTAAAAATCGTTGTCAACTTTCAACCCCTATTCCACAAGTTTCTATTTTGCTAGTTTTATAACTTATACCTAATAAATAATCCACTTATCATTTTACATTTACAAATGTACCTAGAAAAATTAAGGACTTTCCGTACAAACTTTCTACCCCTACTTCACCCATTTCTGATTTTGTTTTCGCGACAAAAAGTATCCTATTATCCTTCTACGTATTATGGTCTCAAATCGTCTTAAGTATCATTTGAATTCATTCTGTAGTTTCAGCGTGATACCCGGTCAAAAAAAGGCAAACAGACAGACAAAAAACAGAAAATAGGCTTCAGTATCGATCTCCTACCTCTACCCTACTCCTACCCTACCCGTACCCTAACTGTATCCTACCCCTATCCTTACACAACCCCTACCCTACCTGTAACCTACCCTACCCTACCCTATACCTTCCCTACCTTACGCCTACCCTTAGCAAAATCGGTCCAGCCCTATGAGCGTGGTGCGATGACAAAGGAAAATAGAGACTTCTATGCTAAAATTATAATCTTTGGATCTACTGGACCGATTTGAAAGATTGTTTTACCAATAGAAAGCTACGTTATTTGCGAGTGTCATAGGCTATGTTTGATTCCCATATTCACACAGGAACGGGAACTACGTAATTGAAAGCGCGGGGCGTCATGTAGCCGAATTTCTGCGTCTTTTAGAAATTTTGTATTATCTCCGAAACTATTTAACTAATTAACATACTATAAAGGGCAAATCTTATCTCCATAATATCCTTGTGATTATTAAATAATTTATTTTGATAAGGATTTAAGTTAAGTAGCATAAATAATGACGCAAACCTAAGTATATAAAATTAATAATTTTAAAAACACAAAAGGTACTATATCTGCTAATATATAGAAGATAGATATATGGTGTCGCGGACTTTTTTGTAGAACTTTTAAAGATACATAAAGCCTCCATACATTAAATTTAATTTTACACAATAGTTAAGGCAGCGCATGCGAATAAGTCTTCTTAAGAGGATTTTCGGTCCGACCTGTATGACAAAAACTGTGTTAACTCAGCGAATATATATCATACTAATATAAAATAGCCTATAGCACTCCCCGATAATGTAGCATTCTACTGGTGAAAGAATTTTTGAAATCGGACCAGTAGTTCCGAAGATTACCCCATTTAAAAAATGTGACAAACTTACAAACTTACAAACTTTACCTCTTTATAATATTAGTATAGATATATATATGTCTTACTGTTGTGTGTTGTTGACAGCATAAAAATATTTCATGAGTTTGGAAAAGTTCCACAAGACTGCCAAACTTTAATTTGAGGATTTTTTCTTATGAGTTCAAAAAATTCTTTATGTGCCCAACACAAAGAACTTTGAACTCTTAAATTAAGGAAGGCTATACACAAGCATTTTACATGAGTGAAGTTACAGTTACAGAGCTATAGAACATAAATGGTTTTCAATTGTGCTTTGCAGATGCATCACCAATACTGTTCAGTTTCCGTGTCAAGTTTTACCCTCCAAACCCCTTGTTGCTGAAGGAGGATGCAACGAGGTTTCAGATATACTTGCAGTTGAAAAGAGATCTACTGCACGGGAGATTGTATTGCACTTCCAATGAGGCTGCTATGCTGGGTGCACTTATTATACAAAGTGAGTATAACATTTTAATATTATAAACAGGAAAGATTTGTTTGTTTGTTTGAATGAACTACTGGACTGATTGGAAAAATTCTTTCACCAGTAGAATCCTACATAATCCCTGACGAACATAGGCTATATTTTCTGTGTTTATATGTATATTTTCATGGGAATAGGGATGATGACAGTTTTTTTAATTGTATATATTTTTTTAATTATTTACAAGTCAGTTAGTAGTTAGACTCTTGACAAACATTATCAGATGTTAATGATGACTTATTGTGCTTTCTGAGGCACAGGGGTTAAACACCACTTTTCTGAGTCTAGGTTGAATATTTTTATTGAAAATTTCTTAGAAAAAAGAATGTACTTCATTGCTCATCCCAGGACTCAAACCCAGAATGTTGTAATTCAAAGTCACATAGACTAAACATTAGACTAATGTGGGAGTTTAATCTCCTCTCTCTCAGTGCAGGTTATTGGGCTTATTGTGATGTTTGACTCTATAATTATTAAATATTTCATAGTCTCAGGACTTGAACCAAGGTCTTCCTTCCAAGATCCACAAAACCATGTAGGCTAATTAGTGAACTGATTTTATAATTTTTATTTAGAATATTACATAATATTATTTTATTATAATTTTCACAACTATTATGCAACTAATTTACTTTCATAACTCTTTTGCAATAGGTATATGAGTCATAACTATTGTTTTGATAATGTACTTACTATTTGTAGTAGATGTAGATATGATATTACAACATATTATAATTATGATTTGAATTCATCATACTTATTTAAAATTTCAATTTATAATTCATTGTTCCATACTTGCGAAATTATATTATAGATGTAAATTTTCTACGCTTTCTTTAATGGAAATGAAAACTTCTTTGAATAATGGATAGTGTGTGTAAACAAAGGCTCTATTTTAGTCCCATATTTTTACGGAAAAAGACACTATGGGGAAGACACCTTGACCTTGGGGTATTAGGTATTTTAATATTGTTGTGCAATGTGTATAATAATGTTATGAAACAAATGATTACAGAATATATACCCTATATATATTTTTTTATTTTTGGCATTTAAATTATTATAATATTTTTTATTTTTTCAGTCGAGCTTGGTGATTATGACCCCAATATTCATGTCGGGAACTATGTGACTGAAATGAGACTATTACTGAGACAAACTGACGCCATTGAAGCTAGAATACAGGTATTTTCTTCATCTTCCAAACTTTAGTGTATCTGATGAGGTTACCATTTGAATTTAATTATCTTTCTTTATCTATACTCAGAGGCACAATTATCCTTTAATATACTAGCGTCATATTAAAGTGCGCGGATGATTGTGCCTCTGAGTATATTTGCAAAAATCAGCTCTTAGGTTAATAAATAAATAAAAAATTTACATAATTTATCTATACTATTATATAGCTGAAGAGTTTTTTTTTTGATTGAACGCGCTATTCTCAGGAACTACTGGTCCAATTTGAAAAATTCTTTCAGTGTTAGATAGCCCATTTATCGAGGAAGGCTATAGGCTATATATTATACACATATTCTTACGGGAACCATGCGGGTGAAACCGCGCGGTGTCAGCTAGTTTAATTTATAAAATAAAAAAATACAAAGAAAATGCTCCACCACCACGGTTTGATTTGATACATTGAATAATTATGAATGTACTAGCAGAAGCAGACGCCCGCGACTTTGTCCGCCCTTAAACCTCGTTAATCCGACCCTATCACAAAATCCATTCTTAGCAGACGTCTACTACATATAAACTCCTCCTCCCTGCCATATTTAATTTTTGTAAGTCAAAGGGTTTTCGAGATTTCTTGATGATCTTTCGTTTTTATATATCAAGATTTGTCACATCTCATTTCAAAGTTGGATCAGTATGGTCACAAATTAATATTTTATTTTTGGATCCAAGGATTACTATAGCAGATGAAAGGTGTACATTATTTCTATTACATTTACATTATTGTTGAGGGTTTTCAGAGGAGATCGCGACCACTTTTGGCGAAAAATCTAATTTACTTTTCTCTAATTTACTTATATAAATCAAAATCACAAGAATTCATAGTTGTTATGTAAAAATGTGTTTGTTGTTGTTGAAATCGTGCATTTTATGGTGTACTTGCCCACGTCTTGATTATGCATCCGTCAATCAAACTGTGATTAAAGCAGTTATATAACTGGTATTATTATTTAATAAATTACACTCATTTGGACATTGTTCATTTATAACATTTAGCCTAGCAATGTATAAAAAAAATAATTATTCTCCTTTAAAATTTAATTTTATTATAGGAGTTACACAGAGAGCCAGTGGAGGGTACGCCTGGTGGCACGGGCGGGGTCAAAGGCATGACCACACAGGAGGCCGAACAGGCGTTCCTCAAAATTGCCTGCCAACTCGACACATATGGGGTCGACCCGCATCCTGTTAAAGTAAGTTTTGTCACTGCAATGTCATTACAATTTGTAACTCAGTTTTAGGTGATTTTGAGTTGCAATCACATTATTGTTGTACAGCAAATAGGTATATAGGTTTTTTTTGTTGAGGTTGCTGCCTCATTGGTTCCGTGGTTACCTGGTTCAGCTACGGATAATGAGGTCCAATGGGGTCAGTCTAACAAAAAAAAATAGGTTATTAGGATTATCCTTACAAGGAAAATCTTGATAGCATCCTGGAGTTGGGAAGTTGGCGGTGTTAGTACAGCCCCGTGTCTTAGAGAGCACTGGTCTCTCACCGGTCAAGTTGGTTTGCCGTCCCATCGGATTTCGAGAGTAAGGGAAGAGAGAGTGCACCTGTGCTTGCGCACACACTTGTGCAGTATAATATCTCCTGCATACATGGTCAATCTCACCATGAGATCCCCTAACCTTAAATGTTATCTTTCTAGGATCATCGGAGTAACCAACTGTACCTGGGCATCAACCACAGCGGCATACTGACCTTCCAGGGCAGCAGGAAGACTCATCACTTCAAGTGGTCGGAGGTGCATAAGATCAACTTCGAGGGGCGCATGTTTATAGTGCACCTCAACTATCCCGAAGTAAGTAGCTCATGATACCATACCACCATACTACTCTAATGCCTATTTCGGACTACTTTAGTATTTTAGTCGAGTAGGAACGATTTTTGGGCGGTAAATCCGAAAATCGTTCGTATTCGACTAAAATACTAAAGTAATCCGAACTAGCCATTAGCTCCATATTCTGTACTTTCTTTTTTATTTTTTACAAGTTAGCCCTTGACTACAATCTCACCTGATGGTAAGTGATACAATATAAGATGGAAGCGGGCTAATTTGTTAGGAGGATGAAAATCCACGCCCCTTTCGGCTTCTACACGACGTCGTACCGGAACGCTTAATCGCTTTGCGGTACGTCTGCAGGTAGGGTACTCTACTACAATATGATTAGTTCCTTGCAGTGTTTAATTAATGTGGGTAATTTTATAAAATAAGCGTAACTATTGAGTTTCTTATTAGAATCTACTTTCTGAACCAGTGGTAGAGTCACTAAAAACAGATAACTTTGACATTTCTAAAGTACTTGTTTATATAATTACAAGCACTTTAGAAACTTGTAATATTAATTTAAGTTAATTTAATTTTGATTTGACGTTTATTTGTGTTAAGGCGGAATTATATTTGTCTGACGTGTCGTGTCGTGACGCCTCAGAACAGAATCGGTGTCATACATTTTATCTGGCAACGTTTTGACTTACGTGTTGTGACATGTCGTGATAGCTTCTGATGTGTCGCATACAAAATGTATGATACCGATTCTGTTCTGAGGCGTCACGACACGACACGTCAGATAAATATAATTCCGCCTTTAGTCTAAAGAAGGACTATTATTGTGTCCTATTTATTAAGGCTGTATTTTTAAGTTTTTTGGTTTATAGTGAACATTGTTTTGAGTGAACATTGTTTTGCAGAAGAAGCACACAGTGGGCTTCAAATGTCCGAGCGGCGCCGCGTGCCGGCACGTGTGGTGCTGTGCCATAGAGCAGATGTTGTTTTACACGTATGTATCATGTAGCGTAAATAATAAAACTGCAATCATGTGAGTTCTATTACTACGCAACGAGTAGCAACGTGTGCACACGCACACACAATTATATCAAAATGAATTTCATATTTGACTGTAATTAAAAATAATAAAAAAAGGCAAAGAGTGAGACGCGTCTTCGTGAATTGAACACACTATTCATTGCTTTCTAGTACTAATAATAATCTCTGAGCTATACCGCAAATAGACGGAAATGGCAAAGCTATAGGCTAAACTATACCTAAAGATTTCCTCATTGACTACGGATCTCTAAAAATTTGTATGAAAGATTTTTTAATTTTTTTCATTTGGCAAACACAAACTAAAGGATATCAAAAAACATAAATACAATTTTTTTTTTAATCTATACAAGTTAGCCCTTGACTACAATCTCACCTGATGGTAAGTGATGATGCAGTCTAAGATGGAAGCGGGCTAACTTGTTAGGTGGAGGATGAAAATCCACACCCCTTTCGGTTTCTACACGGCATCGTACCGGAACGCTAAATCGCTTGGCGGTACGTCTTTGCCGGTAGGGTGGTAACTAGCCACGGCCGAAACCTACCACCAGCCAGACCTGGACAAATTAAGAAAATCTCAATCTGCCCAGCCGGGGATCGAACCCAGGACCTCCGTTTTGTAAATCCACCGCGCATACCACTGCTCCACGGAGGCCGTCAAAATATTAATATTACGGTCAAATTTTGTGAGTGCCCCCAGCTATCCAAATTAGTTAGCATGTATGTATGTTTGTGTGTGTGTGTGTGTTTATGTATGTGTGTGTGCATTTGTGATGTTTGCAGACTGCCGTCGTCGTCGGACGCGTGCGTGTACTCGGGCGGCGGGCTGTTCTCGTGGGGCACCAAGTTCAAGTACGTCGGCCGCACCGAGCGGGAGATACTCGAGAGAGATGGCCTGCTGACGCCCAGAGATTCACAGGTCAGTCTACATTCATGTATTTCAATCACTTTACAAGCACTTTTGAAACGTCAAACGTCATGATTTAACAGTGGTAATTAAAGACGAGGGTTACAAACGCGCCTCGGTTTGTGAAAGACCCACAACAAACTGATTGTGTAACGCGGCAAACTCAATATTTTAATGGTCGCGTCTATAGGATATTTCCCTCAGTACCTACTTACCTATCCCTGCCGAATGATTCCGAACACACGCGAGACGCGGGACGCGAGAGGGGTATGAGCCCGATCGTAAAATCGAAGTAGAGTCCAATTCAGTGTGCCTGCGACCGCTCCAAATGTTCCGCGCATTCGTAAGACTTAATGCTCCGATCGTGTATTAAAATGTACCTACCTATGTCAATGTACGAATGTTGAGTGTCATTAGGTAAATCGTCTATGTCCCATCAAAAGTTGTTTGATTTACAATAATATCCGTAAGGTTGCTGGTGTAAAGTGCTCGCGGCAGAACCCCCTTACAATTATTTTTTGTTTACCACTATTTTTTTATCATTTCTCTAATAATAATCAATCAATCATTAACACTATGAAATATATATTAATAAGACTTTCCTGTGAGCTTGCGTTTAATAAAAACTTTGAACTTTTTGAGAGACTTTTCTTTCCAACTTTTCATGTGACAATTTATTATAAAAACGTATGCAATTACTTTTAAAATAATTAGGTACAATTTTTTTTGTAACCTAGTGTGGTAGCCATACATACAGTGTGGTATGCCATACACTAGCGGACTGACCCGGCTTTGTCTTGTTAAAGGATAGACGTAATATAACGCTGCGGTAGCATTAACAAGGGTTGTACCACTCTTGTGGTAGATGAAACATGTCAAGCAGGTCCCAGGACTTTGCTGTGGGTTTAAAGGATTTCAACACACTCACTTTCCCTGACTGAAATAACCTCCACAATAAATTTATGATCAATTACACTACACACACAAAAAACATGATCGCATAAAACCAACGCGACTAGCGGCGTGGCGGTCAATCACCCACTTATTAAATACTATTGCTGTCATAGCAACTTTATAATACCTCCTTTTTGTACTAATATCATTTTCAATATTAATTTCACCTATACGCGTAGGAACTTGTAACAAAATAAAAAAGTCTGCGACAATGTATATTCTGTCTTACATAATTTTTGTAACTTTAGCCTTGTTTAGTAAGTATTTCCTTTTTTACCCGAAAAGTTTTAATATCGTAACTTATACATTTGCAGGAAGAGGGCTCCAGTGCAGGAGGCAAGAGAAAAGCGTCGAGTGTGCCCGCCACGCCGTCTACGCCTATGACCGGAGATTTCGGTATTGTAGCTTTTTTTTAATTTTACGACGAGCCATCATGGCCTTGTCCTCATGGCATTCTGTACATTACTTGACAAATTAATTAATATTATCGGTTATGGCTCCTGCTGACTTTTATTTGTTCTCGAAACTCAAGTTACCATTTTATGGCACCTATTTTGTGTAACTGTCACATGACATAGAAGAGTATTCACGGCAAGATCTGATTCCAGAAAAAGCGTTAAAAAATGATATGATAATTGAATTTCAGTTATTCTGTGAAAGAACTGCGTCTTTGCAGTTCTTTCACTATCGGTTCAAAACAAACGTCGATTATAGTTTTGACTGTGATATATATATTTTTTATTCTCTATAAGTTAGCCCTTAACTACAATCTTACCGGGTGGTACGCGACGATGTAATCTAAGATGGAAGCGGGCTAACTTGTTAGGAGTAGGATGAAAACCACACCCCTTTCAGTTTCTACACAGTATCATACCGGAACGCTAAATCGCTTGGCGGTACGTCTTTGCCGGTAGGGTGGTAATATGTTTTGACTTTAGGTTACAGCAGTCTTCCTCGGTCGACCCACAGCGCGCCGCTGGAGGAGAGCGGCGCGGTGCCGGACAGCGAGCTGTGCGACGGCGGCTGCCTGCTGAGCGGGCCCACCGTCGACATCGCGCTGGCCTGCTGCGACCACCTCCGAGCTGTCACCGAGGAGCCCAAGCCGACAGGTCGGTGCACTATATGAATAGTGACAACTCACCGTTTCCCATGGCCACCAACCTCGCGGTTATATGCGTCAAACCCTAACTGGTAAATTGGGTAAAAGCAACTTGCCGTTGTCTCCAATCTCCATCTTAACTAAAAGTCGTATCTCGTCACCCTTGTCCCTTTAAGTACACTCTCTGTTGTCTGTGGCGCAAATATCATATCATTTTCCCGCCCTCGTCCTCGGCCTCTTGGGTGCGTAAACTCCCGATGAAAGTTTTCCTCCGTGTATACGATGTCAATATAGAACCCCCCCAAAAATCTCTAACATCTTTAGTCCTTTACCTTGTAAATACTAAAAAATATTTAAATCTCTGGGATGGCGATCTTTTGTTGTATTAAATTTTATTTTTAGAAACTAAAAGGCAATATTCAGCCGCGTGTCCCGAATACAGCGCGCGGGACCCCTTCGAGCATTCATCCACCGAGTCCGCGTCGACCACGCACGTGACGTACGTCTCGCAGACGTCGCACGTCGCGGACGACTGGCGCCCGCCCGCACTGCAGCCCCCACCACGGCCCTTCAGCCTGCTCCGAGCGTTCGTGCCGTCCTTCTTGTTCGTATGGCTCTCTCTCGCTCTAGCCGCGCTGCTCCTCTTCGAGACCGACTGGCCGGTGCTGCGCCAGTTGAAACGGAAACCGGAGTTGGTCTCCCTACGTCATCACTATTACACACCCTTGAAGGAGTATTTGAAGAGGAAGGTCATAGAACTTTTTTGATCGGACCATAACGTGGATTCGTGATAAACGGGTATGGTTGGGCCTACGTTGTTACCTGTCGGTTTTGTGAATGAAATTGTATAATAAGCAAAATCTTTTTTTTCTGTGTCTAATTTCGAGTTTGTCCGAGGATAGTTGATATGGTGGTCGACAAGTTTCATTCACGACACTGATTAGTCTTTGAACATGTATTGTTGAATCTCGTTGGTACTGTTTTGATGTATGCAAATGGTATTCAAATAAGAATATGCTGGGATATGTTGGACATTGTGTTTATTTATTATACTTTTAGTTGCTTAACAGTTCCTACGTTGAGAGCGCGCTGCTCTACGAAATACACAGTTGGAGTTAATCTTTAACTGTATTTTTCGAAGCTTTAAAGTGTCTCTAGCAAAAAGTTGCCATAAAGATAATTACTCGTATTTAGCGGTAGAACCATGGGCTAGTATATTCGCAGTTTTAACAAAATGACAAAAGACAACTGACTGACTTATACTAGTATGAAAACACCCAGTAAAAACTATCTATAGCTTGGCAAATTCGTTCGTAACACTCCCAATGGTCCGCGCGGGTCGGGATGTCGGGGGTAGCGATGCTCCGCGCGCACTTCCTCACACCCGCGCAGTCCTTTCCACCCGTCGCCCGCATATCATGGGAGTTTCATCAACGAACTTGCCAAGTTATAGAAAGAAATTTGGATAATAGTTTATATTTGTAACACAGAAGCTATTAAAAGAGTGACAAAAACTTTTCTGGGGGAAATTGGATGGGGGCTTATATTGTAGGCGGTTCTTTGAAGTTAGATAGATGGTCAAGGTAATGACTGAATGAATGTGGAAGGAAAATGGATGTCACTGACCTTTACAAATAGATTACAATTATATAAATGGTGTCCCAAAAAATTACCGTAAATGGTAACACATTTTAATTTTTTTTTTGAAGTTGTCTTACCAATAAATAATCATCTCTTAATTATTTGATTTATGATGTAAATATTACAAATAAAAAAGTGTATTCAAACAAAAAGAACAAAGTCATTTTGTTATTTGCTGTGTGCTATTTTAAAAAGTCCATATTTTAGAACTGCAAAGTTCTGCCATCTATAGCGACGCTTTGTATTTAGGTTGATTTAATTTTACAATATTGTGATATTAACTTTTTAATGAAGACATTATTTTATTTTTGCAATATCGCTTGATTTTTTAGTGTTACGTTAGAAGGTGTTGTAAATTTAAAATCCAGTACAAAATTATCAGTGACTACAGTTATACGAGTTACTTATTCTTACTTGAATAGTATTAGAAACTGTTTTAAGAAACCATATTTTTTACGAGAAAACGATTGTTAACTAAGGATTTCAATGTAGCAAGCTTCTACATATTATGTAAGTATAATGTAAATTATTTAGCGTCAATTCTGAAGTGTCAAAACTTTTGGACACGTTTTAAGGATTTTCTCCAATTTGCATTTAATATAGCATTTAATGATATTTATATTTATTAAACTATTGACATATCTTTATTTATTGTAAAGATATATTTTTATTGTACGCTTTTTTACTTGCACTTTATTTTGAAGCTTGCAATGTAATTGGGTACATGTTTTATATAAACAAAATTATGTTGTTTACTAAGTAAATGTTTGATTATTATTATTTTAAATATACCTGGTGTTGTTATTGTAAATCCAAAAATATAAATATGTTGTTGATTCAGTCAAATATTTACTTATGAATCTAAATACACATTTTTAATTATTTTTATTAATTAATTTTTTTTTAATATAAACATGTACTCGATTCTCTTATACGCACATGAAGAAATATACTTTGTTGTTATTTTTTTTTAAAGCGAGCACAAATAGGGTAGTTTACTTATACTTATAAGGTCTTCTCATTAGCACAATGCAAGTTAGTAAAGGGTTAGGTGGGATGAAGTGTCACAAGAAGCAGGTGCTACTCGTGTACATTGTACACACCCTGTATAATCTGGTTACATTTTTTCTATTAAATGTACAGTTTTGTGTAAAAAAAACTCTTTGCAAACATTTCTCAAATGATAAAGAAGAATAAAAAGAACCCTCACACACGCAATATTATTAACAATACATACCAATGATTATTTTATACTATAAGTACTTGTATAGTATAAAATATTCTTAATACATACATAGAGTTCGTACAACGCTAGGAATTGTCAATAATATTGAGTGGGCTAAATTATATTTGTACTTAAGCATGTCCTTGAATGAATGTACAAAATAAAATTAGTACTTTTTTAAATATACTTAATTTATAGAATCGAAACATCCTGTATAAATACGTACATATTAATACTATTAAGAATCTCTATTTTATTTGCTTCTGCCGTTTATAAATTAGACATTCCGATTTTAACATTGCAAGGATTTTTTTTTTTATAATTAGAGAATACTTTTTTATAATATTGCATCGTATTATTATGGTTGTTAATTTTAATTATTAAGTTTTACATCTTAATTAAGTCCAAAAGAGTCAGAATGCTTTAAAATACTATAATAATTTTAATAATATTATTTTCATACAGTGATATGAGTATTTATATGTAATATGTATATGTACTTAAAATTTTAAAATAACTTAATTGATATATAATTCCTATTATATTATTATTTAAAACCGATTGATATTAATTATTATTATTCTTAATTATGTTTAAACTGTCACATAAATCTGATAATTAATCGAAATAGAATGAATGTTAAACAGTCTATAATTTTCTGACTAGTTTTTGACGGAATTGAATTAAGAAATAATTTATTTTTAAGTTATTTTTTTTTTAATTTTGAAATTTTTATATAATGTTGATTACATTTTAAGCACTATTACTAGTTACAGCCTCTACACACTTGCGTAGGCGTTCGTTGAACACATGCGTAGCGCATACGCCGCGACAAATGCGTCGCAATGTTACACCGCGACAAACGCGTTAAAATATTTCGGTGCGATAAACTTCTTGCCATGTTACGCCGTGACAAACGCGTTGAAATGTGATATGTTGCATTATCGCAACATTTGAGCGCTACTAGCGTATAGTAAATGACAATGCGCATTGGTGTTTGTCTATCATGCGTATACGCGTAAAGATTCGTTTATATCTACAGACACAGTGCGTCACAGACAAGCAGACACCCACAGATCTATTCACACTAGCAGGTAGCTAGTACGCAGGTAGCTAGAGACACGTAAAGTCCTTTTCATGAAAGAAGTCCCCCAGTCGCGGCTCTAATGTCTTAATGGCGCTCATTGTCATTTGGTAATGGCAGCCTTATTGTCATTTGTGTAAGGCGCTCTCAATTTAAGTTCAGATTAAATATTCTTTCCGCGACTACTGGGCGGGCGATAGATAAATATGTTAATAAACACTACAGTAGAATAATATTTCGTCTGCCACGGCACGTGTCTGGCACGCTAAATGTCTGTGGATATAAGCGGACCTTTAGTCGCGTTATGTTAGCGTCAGCGCATTGTTTTTGCCGATCGCGTATTAAACCTAAGTGTAAAAGAGCTGTTAGTGTTAATTCGGTTGTATGCTAAGCCTGAACTAAATCAAAGTGACAAAAATCTACATTTAAGTTCGCGAACAATAATTTTAAACCGATTAGTCCGAATTGAAGTCTAATGTCGTATACCAAATACCTTATCAGCTACTATTTAGACAGGCTTCCAAAGAGAAGGTTTGTAAGTTCGATTTGTATGTATTTATAGCATTTAAGTGCGATTGGTATCTGCGTGCCGCATAGAATAAACAATAGGGTAAGTCGGGGATAGATAGCCATAGGTTTTGCAAAAACTACAGAAGTTGAAAGTAACTAAATTACTAATTTAATTGTAAAAACATTATAATGGTGTTACTGTACAATCGAATTAGCATTATTGCCTTATTAGGACGTGTTACTAAAGCGTTAGCCTAAGTCGCTTTTGCCTAGTCAGTCTGTACATATACCTTGTTCTGATCGAGTATAATATACATTAATCTTTAATCCATCGGCGATTTCACATTCAAATAAGTTGAACTCCGTAATTGTTGATACAGCTTGTATATATGTATTTATAGGAATTTTGTGTTTCTTATTATTAAAAAATAAACCAATCAAAAATTACTCAGTCTTGCATGGTTAGAAAGAGCTAACGTGTGTGTTTTGACGATTGTATTAGTAGAATAACTTCTTCGAACATTCTATCAACAAAAATGATTCATTTTAGTTTAAAACTCAATATCATGTTTTAACTTGGAAGACATTTATGGGATTTCTCCAAAACTGTATAAAAATATTACATATATAGTGTCAGTTTTAGATATAAACGCTGTAAATAAACTGCAGTTTTTAGTCAGTATTTTCCCAAGGTTATCATTAAAATCATATTTGTTATGATTTTTCAAAAATCATACGCATAGCAAAGATTTCCCCTATTTCCTCTTTCTATGAAAGCTCAATAAAAAATGTTTTCGTTTTTATTTTGGAAATAAATTGTAATTTAACATACCATAGAAAGTAAATGAAATATACTTAAGAGGCACAATTATCCGCCCACTTTAATATGACGCGAGTATATTAAAGTGGGCGGATAAATATGCCTCTGAGTATATATGAAAATCATAAAACATATAAAAGGGTTCGCTGTATTATCCTGTATACAGAAAAAAATGTTTAAAAATAAGATAATATACCTCAATTCGGAGCATTTAACGATAGTGTAAAAAAAATAGAATTATAAGGGAACCGATGTTGTGAGTTGCATGTTATTTATGAGATTATCTAGTAACTAGGTAAAAAAATGTATAAGAATTTTTTTGATAATTTATTTTACTTTTAGTGTTTTTATTTAAAACATTAACAAAAATAGATAATAATTTGCTGCCTTTTTAATTTACTAAAAATTGATAATCTCTTATTTTAATATTATGTTTTATTGTTATCACAATATGTCGTTACTTATTAAATAAGTAAATTGTCGACAAAAAGTTGTGTAAAAAGATGTAATTGTGTGCGAGTGACTTTGTAGTTGCGTCAATTATTATTTCAATCTTTTAGAATAACAGAAAAAACTCAATGGTCATACCATAGACTTTTGTCTTTTATTCTGAAACTTGATATTCTTCTATATCAATGACAAAGCAATGTTAGTGTAATTTAATATATGTATAGTTATGTATTTTAATTTTATTTATTTCTTCACTAGTGTAGAAAATGCGTTTAGTTGTACACTTAATCTTTGAGTCCGTACCAATGCTTTAGTGGTTGATTAGCATACAAACTAAGGATTTATCTGGCCATAAACCTAGATCTGAGTCTTAAAGGTGTTCTTGGGGAGATTTTTCATGTCCATACAGCAAATATATACTCATAGCCACAATTCAAGCCCTCTTTAATATGACGCGAGTATATTAAAGTGGGCGGATAATTGTGCCTCTGAGTATAGTATCAAACAAATATATTATGGCGAAATTTATAAGAGATAATTATTTTTTGAGGTTTGAGTTAGATTTTCAAATGAGCCTATTTAAGTTATTTTTTTAAATAATATTTTCTACATTTATAGGCATAGAGCGACAATTTGTTTTTCGCTCATAATTGTTTTTGAGTTATGTCGTTGTTGCATCCTATAGTTATTGTTTCATTTTTACTATGGCTAGTTACCTTATGTATAAGAGGTACTAAAAGGTGGTTGGGTAAAAAAACCGGTATTAATTGAATGATATCTTTATTTTATACCAATGAATAAATAATGCTTTGGGCAGTCACAGACTAACGCAATCCAGAAAGTTTTGGTGCGGAATTATATTGGTTATTTTAATCCTACGGCTATACAAATATTTTGGTATTTTTGCACAAAGATTTAAAAAATACTAGTGTACCTAGTCTACAATTTTTTGGCAAAGCAACGTTAGTATGTTTTGTACTGTTGATTAATAAAATGACGACATTCCTTTATTCGATAAGTATTTTACGCTAAACTGTTCTAAAAACATGCGATCTAGCTAATGCGAAGAATTCTATACATACCTATATATTTTTATATGTACCCTCAATAAGCATACTTTAAATATAAACCAAATCAGGCTTAAATATGTATTTAGTATATTTATACTATTAACTGTCACATAGTTGCCATATTCTCTTTGTAATTCATTTGTACCTGTTTATTTTTTTTTAATACCTATTTACGGCTTTGTGAAAGTAAATCTACGTGATAAACTCTCAAGGCTATTGTGAGGCTTTTTGCATATCAGTGGTCTGGTATGTGATCAGCCTTAAGTCGGTAACACACAGAACACACAACTTGTGACTATAGAACCGCTGCCAAGCGCCTTTGTTGTAATTGCAATAGGTTGAAAAGTATTTCGTTTTTATTTATTTATTTAAGCAATACATATTTTCTAATTCGTTCTACTTCATCCGTCATTAAAACGTTTATTTTTCGGTTTAAAAGGCTAGGCTTATAGTGAAACTACAAACAGCTTAAATGGCAGCAATGTTTTCATGTCTTCTTTACAATCACATCTACAGCAGTGTTAAGTAAAGCCGTTTGCGTTCTATTTGTTACCGGAATTAGGGAATATACATATACATCTAGTCTAGTTAAGTTGATCGGATTTCTTTCGAGCTGTAATGGTAAAATTTTAGTACTGAAAATTCGTTAATGACATTCGAGTGACGTCATCATGTTAAGAATTCCACGGGAATACTAAAATGCATTGCGGCTCAGCTTGATCAGCTTTTGTTATAAGGTAGCAAATCTGTTGGAATGTATTTTTGTAAGCGTAATACTGCAGTGCGGAGCTCCGATTCTGTATGCACTGAAATTTGTGACGTCATCATTGATATGTACGGTTAATGAGGCGAAATAAAGATTAACAAATTGACAATATAATTGCCTACGGCAAATAAGGACAGTGATAATACTAGCTCGCTTTCGCATGTAACTTAGTAACGGTGAAGTGTTTACGTATTTATCTCATCTCTTTAAACATACTATAACTATAACCGGTATAACCGAACGGTTTGTTTTCACACATGTGAATCTCTTTCTAAAAGTGCAATAGGTATATACCGAACGTGGTGTTTTCGCCATTATTTTTTATATTTTTTAACTTTTTATTCTAATTGAATCCATCTTCAAATTAATGGATATAATTTGAAGATTAATTCAAATCTTCTGTGTTGCGTCCTCATATTATTTACTCACTAGTCTAATGTCAATATTGAAGTCACAAATTGCAATTTATGGGTTAAGTTTCTAATGGAATGTCAAAGAACCATGGCCCAAATTCAGAGGCCAAATTGTTTTAGACATTTTGTACTATCCATCATACACATCACACAGTCCAAGGGTGAAATGCCATCCCGCCTTTGTAGTTACGTAGGTATTCACACCCGAACAACTCGTAGTGAGCCTACTTTTACTGAACCTTTGTAATGTTGAATTAAGCACAAATTGTAATTACTAAATAAATAATATATAATCTTTATTTTGGTTTTATTAGATGCCTATTAGGTAAGTAAATGTACAATTACCTTTAGTATTATAGAGACCTAATCCAAAATTTTTAGATTTCGACTTTTTGTCATATAACGATACAACGAACATACCCATCGTCTGTTAATAAAACATAGGCGTATTTTCGTGTAACGTTAAGCTTTGATTTATGTGCACTTCTTCCCTATCCCTACCTACACTACCCTTTGACTCTTAAACGTTTGTATGGGAATTAGAAAAGAGTTGTTTTTATGTTTTTCCCGGCAATTAATCTAATTTTTCGCACATTTTAAAACTTCCCTATACCTCCACGAACATTTCAAGACCAAAATAAGATAAATCTGAAGTTTAAGCGAGACTAACGAACTAAGAAATAGCAATTCATTTTTATATATATAGATTAAACAATGTAAAAATTAAGTTGCGATTCATTTTCTTTAAACCGTGACTTAATCGCCGTTTTCGATTTTGATGACTTAATTCCAAAACTTGATTTTTGCATTATGTCTCAACAATTCTAAACGTGCGATGTGTCGAGTCAATGCTATAAAACTTACCTATGTAGGTAATCCATATAAGAAACCTTAATTGGCCCAGCCGGGGATCGAAGATCCCAGGATAGCTATAACTAATGATATTTAGTTTGTGTTTAGTAAAATATTAAATAGGGCTTAAAAAGAAACACTGCATAAATCAGATTTACAATTTATTATTTCAAAAAATAAATCCAAAATAAGCAACAAACAAATAACAACGTAAAAATATTTAATTCATTAATTAATATTCATACATCTGCTTGCAATAACACTGTAATGATTAAAATTTAAATTGTTTATAATTGTTATTCCTATATTGAAAATTAATAACAATAATAATAATAATAAATCGAAGTTCTCATTTTTGTACACACAGGAATTATATTCGGTTTATTGTTTAATAATCAGAAGCAGCGACATTGAATGGATATGTTACCGTTAAATTGTAAAATACGTTTCTAATCTCACTTGCGATATTGTAATCTGTCTATATATTATGAACTGAACAGATTACAATTTAACATGTTATTTTTCGATATATATAATATACATACCATATAATATAACACGTTAATTGTAATCAGATGTTCAGTTCACAATATATCGACAGATTACAATAGCGCGAGTATTTTTTACAAATTAGCGGTGACAGATATATTCGGTAGAAACCAAACTAGGCTCTAGTGGATCTGGTCTAGTAGGTAGGTATGGAAAGTCATTTTGGAAAAAAAATTGGATTATTCCATTGGCAATACACTAAAGTTATGCAAGTATGAAATATTCCCGTCAATCTCACTGAAGCTACCGTTTAAACAAACGAAACCACCTAATTAAGTTACGTTGCCAAAACATAGAAGAACAATGTCCGTTAAGATAACCATTTAGAATCGCCGCCTCTGTTTGAGAACTTTTTTTGACGTGCCAACGTCTTATAAGGAGCTTCGATGGAGCCGGCTGCACTTTAAAAAAGATGACGTCATGCGTCTTTCCCTCGCTCTAGGGTTGCCAACTATTTTACAAGAAATAAAGTATATTCTGGTCTATGAAGATTATTCAACAGTATTTTAGAAAATTGAACATTTTCTTTTGAAAAATGCAACCATTCCATCAGTATCTTCTTAAATGACGTTGTCACGTTCAACTATCGTCAGTAAACCGACTTTACAGACAACCGATTTTTTTAAATAATAACTGTGTAGTGAGTTTGTCATACATAAAATCTTTTACATATTTAGAAAATCTAAATATGGCACTTTAAAGGCGATTCTTTAATACTAAGTACATACATAATATTATTGAACCGTTACAATGCGAGTGTTTTTGAGTTTTCAAGAGTTTATTCTGTGTCTGCTGTTTTAACATATCTATAATCGTTATTTGTATATTTTGTTTGTAAAATTGTATCTGATTACCTACACAACATTTTTTTTTAATATTGTCGAAATTATCAATCGATTTAGTTTTATAACCTGGCAAGAAAAACTATGTTTGGGTGTTTTTTTAGTGTGCTGTTTTATTCTACTGCGGAAAAAAATAGAACTATTATTATCAAATTTAGTCTTACTTTTTTCGAAACATGACTATGTTTTTTATTTTTTTTAGGACCGATTATAAAAGTAAAAAAAAAAAAATAAAATTGAATCAGATCCGGGTGTATTTTTCAATCAAAATGTACACATGTATTGATAAAATCAAACCCAAATCTTGAGATATTATAAAATCAAAAAAAACTGATTTCTTTCAAAACATTAATAAAATCTATAGCGCGCCAGACGTTGGTTTAACTTCAGTTTTCATTTTTAAGTCATTTACCAATGTTAAATATAAACTAACATTTATATTGTTTTCTAAACTTGGTTATATATTTTTTTTCATTATGGCTACATGTGCCAGTTAATTGACGCGCACTTAACTTAAATAAAATACTCCAAGTTTGAGCGAATATAAATTAAAAGAAAATTACATCTATTACAGTGTTAAGTTTTATAGAGCGGCGTATAAACACGAAGAATAAAAAAAAAGATTTATAAATTCAGATTCATACTTAAAACTAAAACATTTTATCCACTTGAGCTAAAATAATCTTAACGTTAAAATAATTCCTTATGCCCTTAAAAATAATTAATTATACATGAATGATGAACTACACATGGCAGTTATTACAAGATTGGAACTTTGTCGGAAATCTCGCTTTTTTGTTCGATGATGGACTGATCCAAAGATTTTCTACTGTTAGACATGTTACGTGCCTACAAAATCACCACAAAAAGTAATCCGAATTTAGCTACTCCATTGAGCGCACAATTTTATGTTTACATAAATGATATAGTTTTTACACTTCTTGAACACTCAAATCGACATTGTAGACAATATTTAGGCATTATTTGTAATAACCTTCGTTGTTTACAATGCGAATAACGACCGTTTTCAATATCCTATCTATCCGCCATTTCGCTTAATAAAGTTAAGAAAATCTATCTTTTTGTTCTTATCTGCTTTTCAATAATCTACTGACAGATAGTTTGACCGTTACTGATAATCGAGGATAGCTATCTATTCGTAATCTTTGGTAGGTTATCAAAAACGACCGTAAATGAAATTAAGAAAATTTGCCACTTACTGACCGACTAAGTTTCAACGCGCTGGACATATCTATAAAATCTTTGGTCTGACCAGTGTTTATCAAAACAAGTTAACAAATATAATAATCAAGTTATTGGGTAATTAAATGATTGAGGTATGATAATCAACTAAATGCATCTTCATTGGTTACCTTATTCGAGGTTTCTCAGCAAGCTTATATCGTTGAATTTTTAAAGCTTGTAAACGTAAATTCCAACAATAATTGCTTCGCAATTCTGCCAGTCGTAGTTCAAAATTCATCTAATTAGGTCGTTCACCCTTAAAATATGTAGGTATTTAGAACACAGCGTAATAAGATAAAATAGCGCTTAACATTACGAAGCTACGAGCCATAATGGCGCGCGACGGTGCACCTGACATATATAACGTTTCTCTTCGAGAACCATTACGTGACTTTCGAGTGTTTGTTATATTTGTAAGTCTATTCTCACATTGGAAGGTGTTTTTTAAAGCTTGTACGATTGGAATTGAAACTTTTCTCTGGGTGTTCTGTGCGAGAATGGGCCTAAAACAAACACGTACTAAAATACGAATGTATATCTAAATGTATTTTGCAGCGACCGTCATCCGAACTCCACAGCGGGCCCGCCGTAGTAACACGTGACCCCAGTTTGTGCTCTACGTCGTACGTTCGCGAGCTACCCGCGTGGCGGCTACTAATTTTATATCACAGGCCCCCGAATGGGCTAAACCCATATTTATATGTAAAGTGATCGGTAATTTCACACGACTCCTTTTAGGGTACGGCGCCACTGTTCTACAAGTTCGGGGGGCCTGCGCTTTCCTAACTAATCTAAATTCGATTACACAGCGTTTATATTAAAAATACGGCTCACATAGTCTAGTCGTAATATTTATTGTCGAGTCAGTCGACGATGGAGATCTGCGCGTAGCCCACGAGCCCCTTCTCGTCGGGCGGCTCGGCGGGGTCGGCCGACTGCAGGCGGAAGGTGCGCGAGCGCGGCGCGGGCGCGGCGCCGGGGAACAGGTGCGCGTCCACCAGCTGCTGCAGCTGCGCCGCGATGGCGTCGCCGTCGGCGCCCGCCACCAGCCCCGCGCCCACCAGCTCCGTGGCGATGCCGTCGGCCGAGTCCTTGCCGGGCGCGAACTCGAAGCGGATGTCGTTGAGCTCGTTGCGCGCGTTGCGCATGCGCAGCACCAGGTTGATCTGCGGCGCCTCCTCGGGCTCGTGCGCGCCGATGGTGAAGCCGGCGCGCGGCTCGTCGTCCTCGCTGTCGGACGACGCGGCGCGCGGCAGCGTGTTCATGGGCCGGTCGCGGCCCGCCGAGCCGTCCTCCTCGTCCTCGTCCTCGTCGCTCTCCCACACCCACTCGCCCGTCTCCATGCGGTGCAGGCGGCCCGACGCGCCCGGCTGCCGCTTGCTGGCCTTGTGCACGCGCGTCTCCATGCTGGGCCCGATGGACACCAGCGTCTGCACCAGGTACTTGCGGTCCTTCGCCTTCTTGAAGAACGAGTGCTTCAGCAGCTCCGTGGCCGACGGCCGCTTGGTGGGGTCCTTCTGCAGGCACTCGGATATCATCTTGCGGAACGTCTTCCCGTACGCCTTGTAGCGATCCTTCTCCTCGACGCCGGTGTCGAGCGTCGGCGGGTCGTTCTGCAGCGTCAGCATGAGCACCTTCATGGGCGGGTACTTGTGGTAGGGCGCGGTGCCCGTCGCCATCTCGATAGCCGTGATGCCGAAGGACCAGACGTCGGCCTTGAAGTCGTAGCCGTGGTTCTGCTCCATGACCTCGGGCGCCATCCAGCAGGGCGTGCCCACGAAGGTGTGGCGCACCTTCTGGCGCGAGAGGTCGCGGCCGGTGGCGAGCCAGGCCGACACGCCGAAGTCGGCGATCTGCACGATGCCGTCGTCGCCGAGCAGGATGTTGCCGGCCTTGATGTCTCTGTGGATCTGGCCGTTCTGGTGGAAGTACTCGAGCCCCTTGAGCACCTCCTTCAGCACGGTGGCGATGGTCGCCTCGTCGAACACGCCGTGCTTGCAGTTGGAGATCCTCATCTTGTGCTTGATGATGTCGAGCAGGCTGCCGCCCTCGAGCAGGCGCAGCACGAGCCACAGCTCCTCTCTGACGACGAAGCTGGTGTAGTAGGTGACGACGTTCTCGTGGTTGCAGCTGGACATGGCCTGGATCTCCTTGAGCAGCTCGTCCATGGAGGTGTTCCACTTCTCGAGGTTGATGCGCTTGATGGCGCACTTCTCGGCGCGCGGGCGGCAGAAGGCGGCGTGCACCACGGCGGTGGCGCCCACGCCGATCACCTCCAGCAGCTCGTAGTCGTCCTGGCTGTTGGGCCACGTGTGCCCGGAGCTCGCCATCTCCCTTTCGTGTTATATACTTGAGCGGTGACGTATTACAATAGTACAACTAGTAAGGCCGACGCGGAATAACTCGTATCTCCTAATGAATCGTAGTAACGTTAAGAGGCAAGACTTGGTCGCCCATGTTGATATGGTTTCTCGGTATGTAGTTATGCGTAACTAGTACGACTTCTTTTTCTGACGTTTCAAAACGATGGAGAGCTTGACTGGTGTCTCTAAGTTCTAATATGGTCTTATTGTCTTCTTTAAGCACTAACAGGTTGCTGGGGTCTACATTTGATGGGTAGGAATAGTCACCTGAAACATAAAGATCAAATTAAATATATTTAAAACACTTTACACAAAATATGTGCTGCTAAGTGCACGCCACATTGTATCCGGAGTATTAAGATGCAAAAGAGGATCTTCATGCCATATCTGTCAGAAGATCTTCATTTGCACCTTAAATAATTTACAAGTTATCAAATTGAATCAATCTAACAAATTCATTCATTTGAAATTAATGAATTTGATTGGGAGATTTCTATAAAAACACTTTTGAAAAGTCATATCTGTCAGTTAGTTGTTGTTGTTAGTTGGGAAATGCTGTATACTACAGCCTCACTAAACATCAATAAAGGTAGCATTTCCAAGCTTGTCTTTTAATAAAGAAGACTTTACCTGGTAGAAGATGTATGACTCCGTCCTTTGTCTGAAGGTGCACCGGGTACAGAAGCTCATAACCCTTGCAGCTGATCTCCTTAGCGAACTGTGCCAACTTCTCTACGTCACTGAACTCTGACAGGCGACGGAACTCGTAGCCTTGTGGCGGGTACAGCTGCACTTCCTTTCTGCTGTTTTTCTCCAATATTGACCACGGCGTTTCCCACTATAAAGACAAACACTGAAGCTCAAAAATCAAAATTCATATATTTCAAGTAGGCTTAGTTTACAAGCACTTTTTAAATGTCAAATTAGCGATTCGGAAGGCTCTGCTAAGAAGAGCCACCAATAAAATCATCCTTTGCTTTAGTAATATAAATCATACACTCATTATAACGTCATTATAACTACATACTATACAGGATGATCGGAAGTATTTCCCATAACTCTAGGGTTATATTCTTTAACAAAAATTAATTCAAAATGTTTAAGGAACATGTGTTCTAAAATGAATTTTTTTGGAGTAAATAATATAAATACATCCTCATAATAATGACGTATTTATATTTTAAAATGCTACATTGTTGCTGTGTTACATAAAGGCGTGTGCTACATATAGTAGTGTGGATAGTTGGTATTATTTCAATTACTTTGTATGAAAACATCTTTTTTTGTAGTTAATAAAATAATAGTTAGGCAGTTCAGTTCTTATAAGTGGTTTCATTAATACATACATAGTATATGGGAAATACTCCAGAGCACCCTGTATATTATAAACCATCATGAACCTCTCTTATCTATTGTTGCGTAGTTAAAAAGATCCAAGTGTGTGTGTAAGTAAGGCTCTGTTGCTATGTAAAAATTTATAAAATCCGCCATTCCGTGGTTTCAATGTTTCTTGTGGGGATATGATAATGTATGTTAATTTGAAAAGATTTAGGCGTGCAAGCAGGAAGCAGCTTTGTTGTTATGTAGAGATTTTTTCTGTTCCTGTGGGGATATGATATGTTAACTAACATATATGTATTGTGTTTACATGTACTTTAAATTTAATGTTCTTCCTCTTTGTACATTCTAAATATGTATTAGGTACTTATAATTTCCTTAGTGCATGCTGTGACAACCAATAAGTGGGTCTACAATAATTGCTTTAGGTTATGTATTTCTTTATATTTCACTGTAAGAATGTTATTGTAACCTGTGGTGGTGTTCCGTTTAAAAAAATAAATTAATTATTATATATTAATAAATTAAGTTTAAAAAATTAAAAGACACAATGTTCCACACCGTCGCGGGCGTCAGTTAGTAATTAATAAACAAAATTTCGAAGTTTTAAGAAAGTTTCTTTGTTATTGTTTTTGTTTTGTGCAATAAAGTATAAATAAATAAAATTAAGTTACCTCAACTTTGACCACTTCGTTGTTAGCTCGAATGCCCAGCGGCTTCTCCTGCAAGGCGGTGACAAAGAACGCAGTGTCAAACCTCACTCTCGCTTTATACGGAGACAACCAGTTGCTCCAGTAGTGCAGCGCCCATATGTCCGGGTAGCAGTTGTTCTCCCGGCACAGGGTTAATAGCTCAGCAGGATCTTTGCTCACCTGGAAAAGAAGAATCATTATAACTAGGCTATTTTAACGACCCACTGCATGGTCAGGCCTTGCTTGTTATAAAACATATGTAGCTTAGACCCACCATGCGGGTTGCTGGGTAGATATTATAGTGAACCCACATAAACTCTGAAAGTAATCATTGAGGATGTTTGGCTCCTTTGTGATTACTTCCAGAATTTACTTCCACAAAATAAAGAAAAGCTATAAAACAAGAACCTAGGACCTCGCAATCCAAAGCCACATAGGTTTACCACTGGACCAAAGAAACTGGGTTATTTTTCTACCAGCAGTTGACAACTAAACAAACTATTAATTTTCTAAATGAATTTCCCCCCACAATTTTACCCACATTTCCCTATCCTGTGGGAATATAGGGATAAAATATTTATGATATGAGTATGGATTTCTTACCCGACTCTGCCAATATTTGACATCAATATCAGATATGGTGTCAGCCCATAGACCACATCTGTCTTCCTTACGTTTAGTACTGCAGATTAGAAGGCCGAGCTCCTCAAACGTTTCTCTGATTGCGGTTATTCTTAATGCCACATGCCTGTTGACAACATTGAAATTTTTTATAATAATAATAAAATCCTTTATTTATTAAGAAATTACAAACTAATACTAACAGAGCTTACAAGGTACTTAAAGATACCTACTTAAATTACAAAGTTACTCTACTCTGGCTGTACTTAGTAGTAATATAATAAGGAGATTCCGCTGAATGGGGTGTTGCCTCAGTTCGATACTACAGTTGAGAGCTGTAGTGCTGATTTTCAGGCATGACCCCAGGGTGAGCTTTAGCTTTAGTTTTATTTTAGTTTTAATACGGTAACACGATATAATACTCGTATAGATACATATACATTTAAAAAAAAGTGAGTAAATATTATGACAAATTAACTAAGTAAAAATAGCCATCCCAATCTCTATAGTAGTATCACTAGTACTGAAGCAAGTTTTATATTAGAATGCAACATTATGAAAATTGAATATTGCAAGGTGCTCTAGTAGGATTCTAGTAGGATCTTCTTTCAACATTTTATAGAGCAAATTGGAAATTTTACCGTTTATTATAATTTATTTTTAAATGGCAAAACATTCACAGTTTTATCCACAGATAAAAATTTAATTAAAAAGGTTTAAATGTATTGTAATTTTGTTTCTGATTAAAGTTATTTAGAATGTATCCAGCACAAGGTCAAAGTTGAGGTGTGTAATGAAATAAAGATGAATTGATTAGTTTTTAATCACTTGATTTCATTGCAGACAAAATTGTCATAACTAACACTGGCTACAATAACCATTATTTTTTTCGCTATAGTAATTACCAAATACCAGAATAACATGAATAATATATTGTCTAATGAAAATATGTCTTGCTTGGTAAGCAGTAAGAACTTCATAGGGAAATTTTTCAAGTTTACACAGTTGTTATCATTAATTTACTTAATTAAAGAACAATAGCAAGTTCACATAAGACATTTTGTCTTAAATTTACTCATAGCATCTTTATGCAGAAGTCGTATTGTTTAAAAATAAAAAGTCCACAAAAAGAGTAATGAACATTTTTTAAATTTGAATTTCAATTATATTATAGTATGATTTCTACTTAAGGTTTATATTTTGTCATTGTTATATAAGCAGATAAATAAATAACTTTGCAGAAAAATGCATTATCAATTTCTCTAACCATTTTCATCATATCTTTACTGATATCAATATCTTAGATTATGTATCATATCATCTAACAATGACTTGTATTTTAAACATACATATTGTGCATTAACTTGACATAGAACCACCTTGAAACAAATGCATAGAAAGGACATAGATTTGATGTTATTTATTGCCTTTCAGCACATTAGTCAATGAAGTCAGTAGAATTTCTATTTCAAGAATTTTAGTTCTAACTTTACTGCCAAGAAGCTTCTAGAAAATTCATCACAAAGACATCTTTCCAGCATTGTCATAAGATGATGATGGCACCATATTTTGTAGAGACCGTTAACACCACACAATTCTCATTCAGGTGGACTTATTTCAGTTGAAAGTTGGACTTATTTTTGATTATAATCTAAACTGCTAACCAGTTTTTAGAAAATTCTATACAAATCTGGATGTAAATTTTAAACTATCAAACAAAAAAAAGAAAACAAACGCATTGAATTGAAAACCACCTCCTTCATAAAGTCAATTCATCTTGTGACAACAATCTATAATATAAAAATGAATCACTAAAATGTGTTGCTAAGCGCAAATCACGAAATTGGTTGAGCCAATTTGGCCAATCCTTTTTTAGACTATTCCTTGAAGTATAACAATGGTTGTTCTGAAGTTTTTTTTAGGGTAGGGGTAGGGAAGAATCACACATAAGTAAAAGCAAAGTTTCACAGGGTTCGCTAGTATACATAATTATATACAAGTAAGCAGAATATGTAAGTGAATTGAGGTAGCAGGTAATAATAAGTCATACATAGACTAGAGCATGGAATATGCAAAAATTTGCTGACAGCTGATATTTGAGACTGTAATATAATAACAATTTTTTAACATACATTGTATAACACAATGTGTCTTATTCAACAGTCTACAACTAAGGTCTAAAGAGCACTCCTTTTGTTATCAGTTCTAAGTATGTAAATATTCAGTTACAATGAATTGTACAAAGATAATCATGATCAAAGTCACTTGCTATATGACAATAATAAAATAACTGAAACTGGATATAATATATTATGGAACTGTAGATCAAAAGATTTGCAAACCCTCCTAAGAAACAATTAATATAGATTTTCTTTTTTGCTGGGACTCCCTCTGTGTGGAGTATTTGGTGCTTAGTCCCCTCAAACTGTACTCTTGGTAGTTAGCAGACTTAAGTACCTAATGTTTAACTTTCGACAGCCTCTGTGACACAGTGGTATGCGCAGAGGATTTACAAGACGGAGGTCCTGAGTCTAACGCAAAAATGTTCCAGCTTACCCCTTAAACTAAAAAGCGAAAAGTACCGTTCACCTTGAAAACCTCCTTTTTTTTGAAGTCAGTTTAAAACAACATTTCCAACAAGGGTTCCAAATGTGCCTTGGTCCGAGAAGAGCAAGATCACTTTGAAGTCAAACTATATAATTAAGTTTATAGTCCCTTAAAGCTTTTAAAAGACCAATATTAGTAACTTAATAAAAGATACATTTGTGTTGCAAAAAGTGTTTATATCAACTCAAGGCTATCAAAATTGATAGGGTATTTTACAATGACAAATAACATATAGGACTATATACATAGGTGACACCATGTAATACTAAAAGTATTGAGAAAAACCTAAAATTTTTAAATTATTTGTACATTGTACAGAACCCTTAGTAGGCAAGGGCATTGTTTTGTTCTGCAATTAGGTAAGGCATTCAACATCTTTGCAATGTGTTTATGGAAAGAAGAACTACGCCACTTAGTATATATATACATACTTTTAAAGAATATCAACAACATAGCAATGCAGATGTCTGTGATGTCAAGTACTAAACATAATATACAATGTGCTCATATATGGTAAATACATCTTTTCCTGTCAATTTTATTTAGATACAAACATAACAATTAGTTGAATATTTCTTTAGAGAAACGCATGGTCAGATCTCTTACCTTCGAATGGGATTAGTCGCAAATAAAGGTGTCACCAGCGCGCCAGTAGCGTGTAGACATTCGAAATCGTTTTGGCCGAAGCCAAAGGCGCCGAGAAGGTGCAACCAATGCTCACTCGCGTCCGCTTCCTCGCTCACACCGCCCGGAAACACTACACCGTTTGAGTACGAAGCGGTATGCGATCGAGTCTGCAATAAAATATCATAGTTACTGCTCGTTGCGTCCTTATTCGACACAACGTCCACATTCCGCTTAGCTAGCACTATCAATGACGCTGAATCACGCCAACACTTTCCGATTGCTCTTTTCATCATACCAACGATGTCACTTTCGTTTTATCACCAAATATAACACTGGAAGCTTCACTATTTTGCGACGTAGGGGTTAGAATACAAGGCCGAAACTTACGTATATAGTCTCGAGTTTGTATTAATGAATATCGCTTACCTTATCTAATGCGTTTAGATAGGTTTGTTTGTACTTTAGCATAAAATTGTAGAGGATTTTGATGAAACCAAGTGCTAACGAAACAAAATTAATTCTGTACAGAACTACAGAATAAAAAAATCAACCAACGAAATTGACATAATTCATTAATGACTTTGACATATTCCACTACCTTAGACAAGAAAGTAAATAGACCGATAGAAACTCAGACTAAATACCATAGATACTGTTAGATAATAGAAACATAGAGAAATTAGATATTGGTCTGCGCCTAGAATCTTAGATTAATTACTAAAGGATCCGTTCAAATCTTATTGAACGGAAGATATAGAAAGAATCTCTTATATCTTATCTTATCTCAGCTCTGTTGGTTATAGAGGATTCAGGAAATCATTGATTAATTGATGAGATTTTAGGTCCCTGAGTTACGTTGGCAGCCTTTCAGTCCGATGAACAATCGTAAACGGCCAAAAAACAGCGTCCATTTCGCGTATGCGGTTTGGTCGTAACGCGACCAACACACGATCAGTGCAAGCCGTGCAAGATCGTAAGATTATAGATAGATCGTCAATGCCTGACTTAATACCTGAGACGATCTGCTCATTTGACTTACGTTGCGAAGCAATGGAACTCCTTAAAAAGCAAGTCTTCGTACGTAACAATAATTATTTGTGATAAATGCAAATAATATATTACTAGTTCCTATTTTTAATATCTCATATATAAGCGGCTGAAAACTCTGTTTGTCGCCGATAGTTTTCTTGTGATCGGTTGCTTGCGTAACTATCAACGCGAAGATTATCTTATATAATAGAACGTAGAAGTTTCTTTTATTAAAATCAGTTATTAGCGGGCTAAGGTTTAAGGGAGGGGAGGAAGGGAAAAGGGACAATAATAAAAATAATTAGATAATGTTATTTATTTCAAGAAAAAAATTCAATATATTTCAATACCACCCCACAAATTTGTTTCGCAGCAAACCAACCATTGATTGCGTAGACCACTGCTTGAAAATCCCATTGATCCCAGCAAATGATTGTCGCATGGCTGAAAAGAAAATATTAAATACAATTAAATAGATAAAGCCCAGAACTCCCAGGAAACTCAAACTTTACGATGTTACTTTTAAGCGGCATTGAATTTAAATGATAATTTATACTTGTAAATATGTTATTTGTTTGCTGATGATGCTTCAGTTTTACATACGAATGTTGACGGTGTCCGTGGCGCAGTTGTATGCGCGGTGGATTTACAAGACGTTGGTCCTGGTTTCGATCCCCGGCTAGGGCGATTGAGGTTTTCTTAATTTATCCAAGTCAGGCTG
Source organism: Bicyclus anynana (assembly GCF_947172395.1). Classification (NCBI taxonomy): domain Eukaryota; kingdom Metazoa; phylum Arthropoda; class Insecta; order Lepidoptera; family Nymphalidae; genus Bicyclus; species Bicyclus anynana. The sequence continues at coordinate 16,579,922 of NC_069083.1, forward strand.
GAGAGAGGCTTCGGCCGTGGCTAGTTACCACTCTACCGGTAAATACATACCACCAAGTGATTTAGCGTTTCGGTATGATGTCGTTTAGAAACCGAAAGAGGTGTGGATTTTCATCCTCCTTCTACCAAGTTAGCCTGTTTCCAACGGCTAACATGTAAAGTATTGAAAATAAAACTGCCAAACCGTCCTTTTTATAGGAGATGGGATATGGAGCTTAAGCCCACTATAGATTAGTCAATAAACCCCCACACCTGCTCTAATGAAGATTGGCTGGCTAAGGGTGACATATAATGTTAAATTGTTTAACGATAACAAATGTCATTCTCATATATTTTTAATTTTCGAAGCGTTTGCGATGGTAGATAGAAAATCGATCGTCCACATGGCTAACGGCCCAGAGACTTGAAGCCACTCGAGAACTCCGTTGCTCTTAAAGGCACAAAATATTTGAGTTTTCGATAACGTTTATACAATTTTAGTCCATGATCATAATAGGCTTACCTAAGCTATGCTATGGACTATCGTACAGCGTGATTGCAACTAAGTGCTTGCTTATACTAAAAAAAATTACATGCTAGAGGTATATATATACCTACTTACATCGTGTATGTCGAATGAATGGATGCGCCTAGATTGAGGACATGATGATTCAGGTTTGCACAAACCTGACCCACTGCTTGTGTGACAGGCACGGTCGAAACCTACAACAATACAAAGATGGGTGGGATGGGATAAGGAGTAACTGTTAGTGGCTGTTAGCCTTAGACCAATTACCATAGAACCTGCCTCGCTATACCTCTGTTAAAAGTACCTATAGGGTCACGATCTAACGTGTTCAAACAAACTGAGTCTAGAGAAACGATGTTTCATTGTGCTATAATTACACGTGTGTAGGTACATTACGAATTAAATTTATAGTTGTGTGTAGTGTACACAGGATAAGTATAGGATTGGTGTTAAATATTCTCGAAGTGTGTACTCGTCGCCTCAAAAAACGATAGACAATTTTGTTAGTGAATTTGAGTGCGATACAAGTCTAAAGGTAATTGGTCTGAGCAACAGCTTGGTTACCAAGCGATTATTATCCTTTTTATATTAATGCTGCTCATCAATCTCTTCTATTTTTCAGTGAAAGTCCTAGTAAAATCGATTCAGACGTTTTAGAAGATAGTCCGAAAAAACAGACAGACAAAAATTAAAAAAAAAGTGTTCTCGACAGAAGTGATAACTCAAACCTGCTGCCGTATGCGCGAGAGAAAGATACAGTGGCGCTGTGACTCGTTACGTTACGAAGCGGTTTATCCTCCCCTAAGAAGTTATTACTTCAAAAATTTGTTTGTGTTTTAGTTTCTAAAATAAAGAAATACGAGTAACTTTAAGCGCTCGAATAAACACAGTTATTTTGAATTTTTGAAATCACAGACATCAATTTTATTTATATGTATATAGTATTGATGATGATGTAATGGCCGTCAAAGTAGGCTGTTAACCACAACAACCTACTTTGACGATTCACTACAGGACCTGTAAGCCTATTCTGTAACGATGTTTGTAGAACTCGCAAGTGCGAGTTAGAATTCACCTTCATCTTTCTCTTTCTATAGTATCGTGTTAATCAGAGAGAGATAGACGTGAATTCGAAACTCGCACTGGCGACATAAACAAAACATCGTTACAGAATAACCCTCCTGATCTTCTTAAAGAACGAAGGGAATGCGACCCACTAAGTTGAATCTAATGCTTACGGTGATTACCTGTTAAAATAATCTAAATTAATTATCTACCCATACCGAAGCGTGCGTGTATGTCGACCACCAAACACAATACAAATAGACAAGGCAATAGAAACTTTTTCACCACTCCACACACACCACACACCACCATACTGAGAAAATTATCGTTGACTTTCTCACAGATAGTAGATAGTAGAGTTTAATGTGTAAAAAGTGATGGCTTCACTCCTTTTATATGAATTTCGATAATAATACAAATACGAATGTTTGTTATTATGTTTGTTTGATTATTATCTACACTAATATGTTATAGATGAATGTTTGTATTTTTGTATGTAACGAATAAACTCAGAAACAACTAGATCGATTTGAAAAAACCTTTCACCAATTATCATCATCAGATGATTGGTTTTTTGGCAAAGCTTCAAGGGATTGTCCCTTGAAGCTTTGCCAAAACTTGATTATATGGACTTCTACGTGATATCTCCATGATATCAAGTAGAACACTTGCTCTTCTCGGACCAAGGCACTTTTGGAGCCCTTATAACTTTAATTTTAAGTTTTCGAGTTTACTTCATCATCATCATCATATCAGCCAATGGACGCCCTCTGCAGGACATAGGCTTTTTGTAGGGACTTCTAAACATCACGATCTTCAGCTGCCTGCTTCCAGCGAATCCCTGGGACTTGATGTCGTCAGTCTACCTGGTGCTGGTGGGGGTTGACCAACACAGCGCTTTCTAGTGCAGGATCGCCATTCCGGCCACTGGGACCTCCAACGTCCATCGGCTCTTCGAACTATGTAACTTCTTTCACCAACAAAATCCTGCAAGGTCAGGGAACAATATAGGTTATATTTTCCCGTACAGAAATGGGAACTATGCGGCTGAAACCGCGAGGTTTTGATAGTTTTATAGTAAATTTCATCACATTACAGCTCGTGCGCTGCGGGTGACAGTTCGTTTCACTCTTTAAAGTTTCTCGCGATTCATGATAGTACGTAATAAGAACGTCACAGAGCAACTGTCATCCGCACCATGCTACAGCACACATAGATTAATTGAAAATTTTATCCTAATAATATTCCGTGGTGAAACCGCTGGACAACCCGAGTGTTGTGTTTATTACCTACTTACACAAAATGTTATTATTGCGTTAGATAAATGCGCGTACTTGGTTTTTCTGAAAACCCTAAGATAACAGAGTTCAGGACTATTATTTTAGGATCATCATCAATGTAATTAACAAATTATTATCAGGCAGGTACCGATCGAAAAATGAACGACAGTTATCGTAATTAAGAAATAAAAAATTTGAATCTCTAATTTAACTTATGAGAATCCCCTCTTTTTTTTCTTGCAAAGGGAAGGCTGAAATTTTTTAATACATTTTTAATTGGGTTTTGTATTTTATAAGCAATGTGGTCTTCTCCTTCCGAGTGAGCCGTGTAAGTAAAATCTATCTATCTATTCTATCTAAATCTATTCTATATTCTATACTTATAATCTATATCTATCTATATTTATACTTCTGGTAGAATCTTTACTTATAATACGAATTCTGTACATTCTGTACATTGAAGATATTTTGAAAATTTTTGTTGGGGGGCATTGTCACTGAAGCTGAAGCTAAAAATATTTTTTTTCGATTTTTGTCAATGTTTAAATAAATACGTCAAAGTAAATATTAAATGCGTCCGGATCACTGAACCTCTTGACCTGTTGCCGTATGCAGTAACTTTAGTGGATGTACACGAAAATTACCAACCAGCAATTAATAACTAGCGGCCGCCCGCGTCTTCGTCAGCGTGAAATTTAGTATTTCACAAATCCCTCGGAAACCATAGATTTTTCCGGGATGAAAATTAGCCTATGTGTTAATTAATCCAGAGAAAAATCTATTTCCATTTTAAATTTCAGCCAAATCGCTTCAGTGGCCGCTGCATAGGAACAAACATACACACTTGCGCACAAACTTTCGCGTTTTTATATTAGTGTGATGTGATGTGGGCAAGATTGCAGGCAAAAGAGGAGTAGGAAGAAGAAAAAAGTCCTGGCTACGTAATATAAGGGAGTGGACTAGCGTAAAGACAGTCGAAGAACTTTTCCGCCTAGCCATGGACAAGGAAAAGTTTAGACAGCTGACCGCCGACCTTCAGTAATGGCACTTGAAGAAGTAGATATGATGTGATGTGAAGTGTGATGTGATGTGATAGTGTGATGTGATTGTTAATTGTTATATATATGTATATTTATTGATGTTGATCCTACTCTCGCTTGCAGCGTTGATATCTAAGCCAGTGTTTGCACACATCTCGCTAAACACACACAACTACGAGTATGTCCCGATACGGCACGGAGTGACGCCAGCTGCATAAAGAGATGAGTTTAAGTTAAAGAGTACGAGGCAGGTTAAGCATTTATCAGCTTATGAGAATGTGAGCGTCGGATACATTAATAAAAGTTTCATGTGCTAATAAGGTTTTTTGCGAATCATTTATTATTATTTTTTTTATTATTCTTTACAACTTAGCCCTTGACTACAATCTCACCTGATGGTAAGTGATGATGCAGTCTAAGATGGAAGCGGACTAACTTGTTAGGAGGAGGATGAAAATCCACACCCCTTTTCGGTTTATACACGACATCGTACCCGATAGCTAAATCGTTTGGCGGTACGTCTTTGTCGGTAGCGTGGTAACTAGCCACAGCCGAAGCCTGCCAATCGATTTGATACATAGAATCTCAGTTTCGTAATTTTTTTTTGTTTTTATCGCTGGGAAACGGAAACTGGGTTTTTACGCATCCCGATCGTAGGCAGGCAAAACTGGCATTCTACGGCTGGGTCCTATTGGAATGCGAAAGGATCCGAAAAGCAGGCACTTTCGCCAATTCCGTATAATATGTCAACCCATGTTTAAAGCAAATAAATAAATTATTATTATTATCCAAATGAATTAAACTCTCACGCCCAGTACAAAATAAATATATATAAAAAGCCAAAGGGAAAATAAATAAACTTACTTAAATACACAAAATAAATAAACTTAAATATATATTACATAAATACATATATGCACCGGGCGGAGGATTCACCCCGGCAGGGAGACCAAACGGCCGGGGGTCAGGGCGACAGGTGGAGAAACCGGCGGACTATCCTAGCCGAGTCCAGCAAGACCGCTTTTTGCATCTTGCCTGCGAGCGAACTGCCACGGAACCCCAGCCGCCTCAGATGGTGAGCGAGGCTGACTGGGATCAAACCGTTGGCAGATATAACGATGGGGATGATTTCAGTGGACTCCACATGCCACATGGCGGTAACCTCGTGAGCCAGATCTAGATATTTACGCTTTTTCTCTGTCTCAGCTCTCACAAGGTTCTCGTCATATGGAATTGTGATGTCCACTAAAAACACCCTCGACTGTGCCCGGTCCAACACCACGATGTCAGGCTTATTCGCAAGAATAGTCCTGTCCGTGATAATGGACCGGTCCCAATAGAGCCGGACTCCGTCGCGTTCAAGCACTGGCACCGGTGTGTACTTGTAATAAGGCAACCTCTGGTCCAGGAGACCGTACGTCAGAGCAAGCTCTTGGTGAAGGATTTTGGCTGCTTGGTTGTGTCTGTGCAGATACTCAGTGTTGGCAAGAGCTGAACAACCCGAAAGCACATGTCTGAGTGACTCGCCGGGATGGCGACAGGCTCGACAGATGTCGTGAGTGCCATCCTTCAGAATGTACTTTCGGTAGTTCCGCGTCTTTACCACCTGATCTTGTATCGCAAAGACAAACCCTTCGGTTTCCCCAAAGAGGTCACCGAAGCGCAGCCACTGCACAGACGCTTTTTTATTGACATGGGGCTCATGAAGAGCCTTAAAAAAGCGTCCGTGCAGCTCCTTCCCCTTCCATACGGTCTCCCGGTCAGAGATGCTCTGTACCACTGGTTTTTGCCATTCGCTGTTGGCCAAGGATAGCGGGGTGAGTCCTTTATCACATGCTATGACTTCTGTATGCATCGGGGACTCCATTTTCGTCTCGAAGTAGGTCCTGAGGCTGCATATCTCCCGATTGTGCATGGTCTTGGCGCTAAGTAGGCCTCGACCACCACACTTTCGGGGGACATACAATCTCATGACAGACGATTTTGGGTGATGCATACGATAGAGAGTCATAGTCGTGCGGACCCTTCTATCCAGGATGTCTAATTCGGTCTGAGTCCATCTGAGCACGCCAAAGGTGTACATGAGAACAGGCATGACCCAGCCGTTATAAGCTCGAATCTTATTGGCGCCCGACAAATAACTTTTACAGATCTTTGTCAGACGTCGATAAAAACCCTCGCAAACTGACTGTTTCATGTCCGCCTCTTGCACCCCTATAGATTGTGACATGCCCAGATACCGGTAAGATTCAGTTTCAGAAAGGGTCTTGATGTTAAGCAGGTCAGGATTGATCCCGACCGTGTGAGTGACCTGACCCCTCTCCACATGCAAGACCGCACACTTGTCTAGTCCCAGCTCCATTCTGATGGAATTACTGAATCCCGTGGTGAGATTCAGTAATTCCTGCAGTCGGGTAGCATTGGGCGCTAGCAGTTTGAGGTCGTCCATGTAGAGAAGGTGAGGCACTTTTGTCCCTCCTCTCCGAAACTGAAAGCCTGTCCCCGAACCCTCTAGTAATGTACTGAGAGGATTCAAGGCCAAGCAAAACCATAGTGGACTCAGACAGTCACCCTGGAAGATACCCCGGCGTATCCTGATCCGGTCATCGGCAGTCGCCAACCGCTCGCCATGGAGACAAAGGATCGTGCTCCATTGCCCCATACATGACCGGAGGAAGTCTTGAACTGTACAATCGATTTTGTACAGCTCAAGGACCCTCAAGAGCCACGAATGAGGCACCGAGTCGAATGCCTTTTTATAGTCAATCCAGGCTGCGGCAAAATTCCGGCGGTTGCGCTTGACCAATTGGCCCGCGACGGAGTCGATGAGAAGGAGCTCCTTGGTACCACGACTACCACCCCGACATCCGTTCTGAGCCCCAGACATGATGTTATTATCGTCTACATGACGAGTTATCTTAGAGCTCAGAACGGATGTCAGTGTCTTATAGATGGTAGTAAGACACGTGATGGGGCGGTATTTTGAGGGATCTACGGTGTCGGTGGTCTTTGGAGCTAAATGAGTGATCCCGGTGGTGAAAAGGTTCGGGAGTGTCCCTTGCTCGAGAGCCTCTTGGAATTGGCGAGCCAAGGTGACATGGCAAGTCGAGAACGCCTTCAGCCAGTAGTGATGCAGTCCGTCGGGCCCCGGACTTTTCCAGTTCGCGGCCCGCCTTACTGCACCAACTACATCCTCCGTAGAGATGGCGACTGGGTTCATCGGCCTGATTGCGGCACATGTCTCCTCTATCGCCGAAATCCAAGGACCCTCATCGTGCTCTACCTCTCTTGACCATATGTTTCGCCAAAAAGCGATAAGGTCAGCCGGATTCGGCTGTGGAGAGGTAGAACAGACTGCAGGACACTCCAATCTGTTGTAGAACCTTTTCTGATCACTCGAGAAAAGACGATTTTGCTGAAATCGCTCAACTCTTTCCGAGTATCGTCGTATGCGGTTCCCCCATGCAGCGATTTTCTGCTTCAGGTCGTCGATGCGCTCCGTCAGTTTTAGGGTTATGTCCGGCTGATCCAGCCTAACCCCGAGCCCGTTAAAGGCTATTCTGACGGAGCGCACAATCCTTGGCCTTCTATTGCCCGACCTGAAGCATAGCAGTCTGCCAATGAGGCCTCTGGCAAGGGTGATACGGCGTTCTATCCTTCTCTTCCAGGCTGGTTCTGCTCTGATGTTATTAACAGAACGCCCCGGGCGTCCAGGTTCCTTGGTTTTGATACCAATGAAACGGTGGACGGCTAGGGCTGCCCCGAAAAGGATAGAAGCCGTATCATCCAGACCAGTGCTGCCCGCCAGATGTTGGGGCAGCATTTTGTTGACAGCCTCAATGACATCCCGCGTCGCTATATTTAGCGCAATACGGGAGAGCCGCGGACGATTCTCTAGAGGAGCATTACGGATTTCGGCAATCGTCTCTTCTAGGATCCTTCTCATCCGCTCTAAATCAAGGGAGACGGTTCCCTCAGTGTCCTCCTCCTCTGCATGCAAATCTTGGGACATAGGTTCAGTCTCTTCGCGGACAGGCGCCGCTGGTGAGACGATTTGCTCTGCAGAAGAGGTTGGCACTTCGGGAACAGCCTCACGTCGTAATCGTTCGAGCTCGGTCGCGTTGAAGATGTTAGAACGCTGAATAAACCGAGCTCGATCTGCTAGGTTCTGTTCCGTGACAGTTAAGTGCGGCTCAAGCAGCAAGAACTCACGGTACATTGCTGCTCGGTAGCCAGTCCGTCCGGTTTCTCCCCCTGTAGCCCTGTAGTACGCGCGCATGACATTTTTGTTCATGTCGCATGTCCATTTCATGCGCCGTACGCCACCAGCGGCGGGCTCTGAAGATTGGGCCCTAATGGATCCTGTCAGAGCCAAGCCCTCTGGTGGAGATGATGGATGTGCCGACCGGACAGGTGGTAGTGCCAATCGACGAGTTTGGCTGGCGGCTCGCATGCTGCCACGTCCAGCGCCAGCCCCAGACGCGCCCTGGCGACCCCCAGGTAGCGGCCCTATACGCGCATCATTATTATCCATCATCATAAGTATTTAGGGGGAGGGGTGAGTGGTGATTACATCACTCGGGGTCCACTCATGTCCCCGAGGAGGCTAGTATTTTACGAGCCAGCTAGCTCTGCGGAGAACCAGAAGATGTTAGTTGGTTCTCCGATGACCCTTAGTCGCCTCTTACGACACCCTCGGGATAGGTAGGGGTGGCAACATTCTGCTCTGCCGGTGCCACACGGCATTTATTATTATTATTATTATTAACGCATCAAAGCAACCAAATAGTGCATCAAAGTTAGTGAATAAGACTGCTGATGTTAAGTGACGGTGCAGTCGATGATGAATGCGGTCTAACTTGGAAGAGATACAAGTTTATTCTACCGCTGACGATTTCCATGCGGGAACGTACCGGAACGCTAAATATTGGCAGTACATCTTTGTCCGTAGGATGGTAGCCACGGCCGAAGTCTACCACTAGACAGACCTGGATCAATTTGGAAAATATTAAATCCTAAGCTGATCCGTGCTGGGAATCGAACCCAGGACATCTATGAGTACCACAGCACTGACTGAGCTAGAGACGTCGTCAAAAAACCCGTGTGCATTGAATTGTGTGAGCAAGCAAACATTACTGGAGCCTAGGTGGGTGATATGGTGATAGTGTGGGTAGTGCGCGCAACAAGTGCGGCGCAGGCGGGCGGGGTGCGGGGTGCGGCGGCGCGGGGCGCGGGGGCCATTCATTGATCAGCGGCGCCTGTTGCTCGCCGTTGTGTGTAGCACTAGAGCTAGTGGACGAGAGAGCCGATTGAGAAACTAGCTTTGTTAGGGTTCAGGGTCCTTATACAAGGCGCAGTGACTATGGGTGACCACTTAGGCCGTACGGAGGGCAGTGGCACTAGTGGCAGTTTGATACTGTTATTGTCACGTAACGTAAACGCGACTTTCTAAGGAATTGAAATCTATTAAGCGCCATCTAGTGGCACTACTACACAACTGTTTCAATTCCATATAAATTTGCGTTTACGTCAACGTGATAGTAACAGTATGAAAATATTGAAAACTCCCACTAGGCACACAGACTATAATAACACGAGTGAGATTATAAACTAACGTATTTTACAATTTAACGGTAACATATACGACATTGTCCATGTAATAAATGTCATCCGGTGCCTCTTATTAAATATCATACAGTAGGTAGATGACATTTCCCAATTGATTTGATATTTATTTTAATAGCTGGATACTAATGACTAAAATAGTGACTAGGCCAGCAGTAGTGATCCGATTCTGATGTCAACCTGTCTCCTACAAGTATGCAGTTAAAACGCAGACAAAATCATAACGTAAGATCTTGAAAAATATTTTTATTAGGCTAGCTTTACTCGTTTATCTCATAGTGCAGGGTATCGTTGTATAGGTCTCTAAAAATATGAGTGGATATCGTTGAGGTCTTTAAAGATATTATAAGTTTCAATTTATTTCTCGGACTTTTCCTTTATATTTACGCAGATGGTAGTTTCATTACGGAGCTGTAAATCTCGCTCTAGCACGGCTATTCTCTGACGATGTTTTGTATAACTCGCAAGTGCGAGTTTCGAATTCACCTCTATCTATCTCATTCTATAGTATCGTGTTAAACAGAGAGAGATAGAGGTGAATTCGAAACTCGCACTTGCGAGTTATAAAAATATCATTATAGAATAGCCTAGCTGTACTCATTTAATATTACAAAGCGGAAGAGTTTGATTGAATATTCGCTTAAAAGGGCTAATATATGGATCTCCTGATCGACTTGTAAACGTCGTTTTTGTATATTATAGACAGACTTATAAATAAGAGAGGGGGATGAAATAGATGGGAAAACTTCTTAAGAAAGTCTGTTTTTTAATACAAAAGTACTCTTTTCTTTCCGACAAAGTGCGTGGGCTTGTCTTGGCTACTTGTCTTAAATATTAAGCATTCATAAAATACTTCATTAAATTTTTCCTACGATCTCTTGTACTACCACGCTGCCCGTTTCCCCCTCTCCTCTTGATCGGTTCGCCGCCCGGCACACAAGCCAAGTGTCATTAAAATGACATATGGAAATGAGGACCCATTTACCCGAATGTTATAATCGAGTTGAACAGATTTGTTGTATGTTAGTATGAACATAATATTATGATTCGGTTTAATTCTGTTCTCGATGGCGAGTTAGGATGTTATTTCATTAGGAATGAATTACGAACAATGGTATTATATGATTGTTTACGGTTAGTAACGTAACTTTTAGACTACGGATCAGTAGCGTAGCGTGGACTTATCAAGATGTGGGTGAAGCTCGTAACAGTGAGGGTATTTTAATTCATTACTGGGAGGTTATTCTGTAAAGTTTTCTTTATCACTTCGACAGTGTGAGCTTCGATCTCGCATCTATCGCTTTCTGTCTATAATACTGTGTTAGACAGAGAGAGATAGAGGTGAATCGAAACTCACACTTGCGAGTTAATACAAAACATCGTTACTGAATAGTCCTCCAGTTCCTAAAACCATATTTTTACTGACAACACAACTCTGACTAATTGTCTTCCTTCCCTTTTCGGAAACTGGTCGTCTATCTCCAAATGTAATAAAATATATCCTAGTCACTACTTATTTTGCAAGACTGTAGTTTTTTATTGAGTAATATTTCATTAGGTAATGTGATATTGTAATTACATATTATCGTTCTATTTATTGTATTCATACAATACAACGGTAGCAGGCTTTGAGATAGTTAAGTCAAAACATAAACCCCGCAAGGCATCTTTTAGTGGTAGGCCGTAGGCGAGGGCCCATTTCTTCTACATCTATAGCTACGCCACTGCTACAGATATTAATTTAGTCAATAATCATCAATAGGATCGCTCTATTTTCGTAATTCAGCGCAGATTAACAATAGTGGATATGTCTTTTAGTTTTCTTTTTATTACCCAACTGCAAGAAGGGTTATGTTTTTCGCGCGTATCTTGGGTGCGAGGTTTATGAAGTGAAGATAAACTATACTAAATAGAATAGACTAAATAATAATATTGATTATAAAAATCGGACAAGTGCGAGTCGGATTCGCCCACCGAGGGTTCCGTAGATTTTTTTTAAATATAAATTACTTTACCTCAGTCGGGACCTATTCTATTGAATAGAATGATTTTCGTCTACATTTTTAATAGGTCCCGACTATTTTCTAATTGCTTTCTACACTTCTGGACTGAGCTTGTTTTTTTTCTTTTCAGTTTTAGTATAATTTATGCAGTCGGGTTTTTTTATATCTTTAATTAATTTATTTATCTATATTTTTTTTTAATAGCGTTAGATGCAAGGTATACGTGTAGATCATGAAACAGTTGGCCAATTTTTAGGACCAACTCCAAACTGCGAAAGGTTAGATTTATTTTTATATAACGAAGAGTTTGCGTTTGATTGCGATAATTTTAATCGATACCCTTGCGTCGGGCAGTCAAGAAAAATACTTCTAAATAAAAACGGTGCAATACGTCAGTGACTAGGGTCAAAGCCTTTTATACGTACCTATAGATTAAGATACTATGATTAGGATGGTCAGGTTTATGGGAGTAATTTCTCTGAGCTCCGTCTCCCCACGCCTGGCCGAAGAGATAAGAAGTTTATGAAGTTTCTCTATTAATTTTCATCAACTGGCTTGAAATTAAGCGAGTACATAATGTGATTAAACTACTAGTTGTATGAGGGAGTTGACTCTGTCTATTAAAAGTAGTTAATGGATGTCTGTAGCCAATTCATGTTACAGTCAAATGTTTTTTAAATAATATTTGCTGTTGTTGAATGAACTACTTATAAAATAACATATCTGGGCTGGTAGCCATGTGGCACGTCGATTCTCTTTCTACAAACGCTAATGCGTCTAAAATTTAAAAAAAAATGTATGGGAATGACATTTACTATCACGGTATACACTGATAGATCACGTGATCAAGTTGTCGATCGGATTTGCCATTCCCATACATTTTGTTAGTTTTCGATGCGTTAACGTTTGTAGAAAGAGAATCGACTTGTCACTTGGCTAAAGCCCCTGATGATTTCATCGAGTAACTGACGATTGTCAATTGTCAATATTGGTCAATATCCTGTAGTTTATGTCTCTGATTCGCAGAAAAAACATCTCTGTCATATACTCGTAGAGTTGTACGCGTTAATTCATAGGAGGTAAGTATTTAGTCTTTGATTCAATTCCAATTAAATTAATTTTGGAACTTCATCGTCATCATTCAAAAGGCTTGCTTTTGAAAGAGTATTTATAAACCTAGGAAGACTATCTTAATCCGGCCAACTACTAGGAACTTGGAAGACTATGGCGGTATTCTTACTATGTCAAGCGGTTTTCGATATTTCGTGATAAGTGACCTTTCGCTTTTAAATATTTAAGAAAATAAGGAAGAATATATTGTGACGAATATACAGTGACGTGCACAAAGTTTTTAATTAGGGTAGGCACTATACGTACCTACTGGTATAATTGTATCAAATGGAAAATTCGTAATGAGTTCTCAGGGTTACCTACCCTGTGTACATTTTATATCTATAAAGTGCACTTCGTTGTATTGTGTCTATTCTTTAAAGTTCTAAACACTATTAGTACGTTTGTCTGTTGTTTTGTTAACCCATCGAGTATAACTTTATTTAGTTTTAAACCTACAAAATGATTTTTAATTGAAAACTGATTGGGATTTCACAGTTTGTTTCATCCAATTCCGTTTTGATGTTTTGTGAATTTATTGCGCGTGACTGAAAACTATTCATTTTTATTTATTTATCCGGTTTCACCAACGTAGTTCCTGTTCCCGTGGGGAAATCGGGGATAAATATAATTCATCAAGGATAATGTAGGATTGTAATTGTAGGTAATTGAGTTTTTCAAATACAGTAGTTTTCATAACCGATTCAATACAAATTAATAAACAAAGTTCTAATAGTGTTTAGAGAATAGAGACAAGGCACTAGTGGCGAGCACTTCATAGATACATAATGTACTGCCTACCCTCATTACGAATTTTTCTTTTTATACAATTCCTACGAAAACGTAAACGAACAAACAAACGAACAATTGCTTAATAAATTCCTAATACAGGGGAATTAATCTTAAATACTGAATATCTTGTGACCAATGACATTGGCGTTGAGATTTAATTGTCATTCTTTGAGATAAAAATTTATGGTAAAAAATAAAAGCCGGAAGATAAAATTACATAACATAACATAATATACACAGTGATCGCATAATGACTAATGTATCAGTCAGAAATATTTATCAAACAGTAGGTTTCCGTAGGATTTCACATTATATGGCCCGGGATATTGTGGGTTTTTAAGAGTATTATATTTTAAATATAAAAGACGAGCTATCGAAATGAAAATTTATTTTAAACATATCGTTGGTCGTGTAAACATTAACAGTATTTATTTTTTAAATAAATAGTTAAGAATTAAAATAATTGAAAATGTTGATACAGTATCTAGTTTGTGTTTTGGTTGTTATCTGCTGGGTTGGTATTCTAAAAGCAAGGTTTAATGGTATGTAATGAATTTGTTTATAATCTTTATACATTTATTCCGATCCTATGATTTGTGTTTAGGGCCCCAGAATGAGGAATCTCCTCACGACAGGTGCTATCTCAAAGAATATTTATTGCGTTTTATAACCGGTACTTGATCCAACAGTAAAGTAAAAAGTCTCAGAAGGTGTTGAAGATTTTTGTAATAAGATCATTGGCTGATTTATTTAATTATTTTTATTTATTTACTAACGCCCGCGACTTCGCCCCATAAAAATAGTTATAGTGAGTCAACCTTAGACATAATAAACATAATACTTACGAGGACTATTTTTTAGAACATAGAAGAACGATTCTGTCGTACATGATGCAACGGGACCTCTAAAAATCCCGTTATTTTTAGCCTCATTTTTCATTGATCCTCCTATTTTGTTGATCATAGCGTACATCCTCATAAATGGGCTATCCAACACAAAAATAATTTTTCATATCGTTCCAGTAGTTTCTGTAATTGTCGCGCCCGACCAACTATTTTCTTAATTAAGTATTATTTTCTTAATTAAGTTTACAAATCTTACTTCGTTATCAACCCATATTCGGCTCACTGCTGAGCTCGAGTTTTTTCTCAGAATGAGAGGGGTAAGGCCAATAGACCAGACTTCACACACGCAGACAATTGAGAAAATTCTCTGGTATGCAGGTTTCCTCACGATGTTTTCCTTCACCGTTTGAGACACGTGATATCTAATCGCCTGCCCGGGATCGGATTTGAACCCACACCCTCCGGAATCGGAGGCAGATGTCATAACCACTGGGCTATCACGCTGTATTAACCTTACTTACATAGATATAAATTATTACGTATTCATAACCCACTCATATTTTGTTTACAGTGATGAAAGAACGACTGGAGTTCGCTTATGGTACTTGGAGGAGATGGGGTTTACCTGTGGGCTACCTGCTACCCATACAACTGAATATTTAAACTACATACGTGTCCCATTTGTATGGGAACGAATTTCATTTCCATTATGCCTTGCTGTACTAATTGTACCTCTGTGAATGTCTGGTCTTAGTAATATTTACTTCAAGAATCTTTGAACAATCGCAGAATCAGATCTATTGAAGAATACAGCGAGTTGTACTTATACTAGTCTGGTTTTAAGAGTTTTATAATTGCTACCGCCAAGAAAATAATCAAGATCTCAAAGAAAATGGCCAGTTAAGATCTTTCTGGTATAAACGTATCAGAATATATGGTTTAAAGCAATGGCATAGAAAACATATGTAAGTACAAGGCAATGGCATATATTTTAAACTAATTCTTATGAACAAGATGTATTGAAAAAATGGATATGGATGGATTTATGACAACTACTAGAGGCTTGTGGATCTTCCAGGAATCCTTCATGACAACGTTTTGTGTATATTCCTGGAATTCAAGTAACACTACGGCAATAAGCATTATAATGCTGTAAAATCGAGAGACCCCTAGTTGAATCTAAAGTACCTAGCTTGTTGAAAATAAATTGTAAATCCCAAATTACGTGATTAATGTAAAAATACCAGTAGATAGTGTGCATTATTCTTATCTGTTTTGTTATCAATAAACGTTTAACCAACAAAGTTCAAAAGGTTTTTCTTATCACCAGTTTAAGTATAATTATTTCAACTTATTAATTTGCCTGGCAGTTTTTACTTGATTGCGAATTCGTTTAGACCAATTAAGACTGTTACTATCACACTCTTACGAGTATTATAAAGGCGAAAGTTTGTGTGTGTGAGTATGTATGTTTGTTCCTCCTTTGTGCTGCGGCTACTGTAGCGATTGGCTGAAATTCGGAATGGAAATAGATTTTACTTTGGATTAACACATAGGCTACTTTTCATCCCGGAAAAATCTATGGTTCCCGCGGGATTTGTCAAAAACTCCGGGCGTCCGCGATTAACTAATAATATTATTAGATGATAGTGATAATATCGCAATTGTATTGGTAATATTCGATATTTATTGCCTGAAACAGAAGACTGATATTCAAATGTAAGTCAGACTGAAATTGGCGAATAAAGTTTTTATTTAAGTCTCGATCACAGATCGAAAGATCAAAACCTGACCGCTCCTGAGTTCCTCCGTGAGTTACTGGCAAGACTGCTCTTGGGTCTACATAACTCCCAAGAGCAGTCTTGCCAGGAACTCACTAAGTTTCTATGCCTCAAGTTGGCGGGCGTAAGGCAGCCCAGGAATATTAGCCGCTGCACAAAGGAGCAACAAACACATTTACACACAAACTTTCGCATTTATATATTAGTGTGATAGTCTGATGTGATTACCTGACCTTTTGGAAAGTGCTTGTAAACCAAGCCTAATTGAAATAAATGAATTTGGATTTGACTTTTGGTGTCCAGACCTTCGTAATTAACAGAACAGCTGAAAGTTTGTCAACCCATGGTCCTACCATAAGTAAGTACTATGGCAAAGTATGGTGTTTGGGTATGTTAATGTTCAGAGAGAATGTATAATGTTTGTCTTTTGTATCATAAGAGGTACGAAGTAGGGCTAGATCCTTATTATCTCTTGGTAATGTGTTGTTTCGTGCTTTTGTAAAAAAGGCGCTTGAAAGCTGCGTGTCTATTTCTAAAGCTCGAGGTGTACGTTTGGTTGGATGCTGTAATTGCAATTTGCAGGTTTGGCGTAATTTTGCTCAGTGGTTTTTTGATACCGTACCGTACCGGCTTGTTTTTTCTCTCTCCTTATTCTTTACAGGTTGGGTTAACTTATAAAGAATAAGGAGATTTACTACAATCTCACCTGATAATATGTGATGATGCAGTCTAAAATGGCAGCAGGCTAACTAGTTAGGAGGAGGTTGAAAGTCCACATCCTTCCGGTTTCTACACGAGTTCGTACCGGAACGCTAAATCGCTTGGCGGTACGTCTTTGCCTGCAGGGTGGCAACTAGCCACGGCTGAAGTCTCCCACCAGCCAGACCTGGACCAATAAACCTCAAACGACCCAGCCAGGAATAGAACCTAGGATCTCCGTCTTGTAAATCCACCGCGCATACCATTGTACCACGAAGGCCGACCAAAAATTTTTTAAGTATGTTAGCCATGTATGCTAGAAATTACCAATATTCCTTTTTCCCTAAAACTAGTTATGCATGAAACCTTTTCTGTCATTCTATAAGTATTGTGGTGATATTATTATACAGCGGTTTCAATACCTTAAGTCTGGCCTCTTAACCAGGGAGTTATTGAAGCTTACAACTTTCTGCGAGTCACGATGGAAAGTTAAAAGTCATATTATTTGAACAAAGCCGTGTGTTTGACGGTTCAAATATCCCTTTTTTCCAGTTTGTCTATATGTATAGTGCAACCAGTTCAATCAACATACATACAAATACACCTCCTATAAAGTATTCAGCATTCATGAAATAGGTTTTCAGCTGTTATTTCCGGCAAGGCAATCATTCGGCGCGCTATGGCAACCTAACTAGCTACATAGCTGCATGGTATGTCACATTATGCGTTATACGAATCGAGATGTGAAAACGCCCTGATTTGAAATTCGCACACAGAATAATCAAATATAAATTGAGTGCTCAAGTTGGAGCAATCAGAAATGAGTAGGGAAATGAGAATATCTGCCGATTTGTATTTTATATTTAAGTAAGTTTTATTATTATTAATTAAAAAGTAATACATTAAAACGAAAAGTATACATTTTAAGTTTACAGTTCCGAACCAACATTTTAATCCTCCATATCTGGGCATCAAACAGCGTATTTCCTCCATAGTCCAACGTCGCATACTCACTTTCTTCGGACATATCACACGAAGAGATGACACGTCCATAGAGCGACTTGTGGTGCAAGGAAAGGTGGAGGGCACAAGAGCGTGTGGTCACCAATGCGCTGGACTGACCACGTGAAAACCTCTCTCCATGGCTCGCTCCACGAATGTGCTAGGAGAGTCACGGCAGGAATGGCGAACGACAGTAAGGCTTGTTACCATTCCCAAATGACAACCACGACCACTCTGTCAGGAGTGTAACGACAAAGAAGAAGAGATTGGTCCCATAGAATTTTTCAAATCGGTCCAGTATACTTATTGGTTTTAAAATGGTGGTTGACGGCCTCCGTGGCGCAGTGGTATGCGCGGTGGATTTACAAGACGGAGGTCCTGGGTTCGATCCCCGGCTGGGCAGATTGAGATTTTCTTAATTTGTCCAGGTCTGGCTGGTGGGAGGCTTCGGCCGTGGCTAGTTACCACCCTACCGGCAAAGACTGCTGACCGGCAAAACTGTAATTATGTCATAGATGTCTCTACATTTCGTCTTTTGCCGCTTTGTAAAGCTACGAGTAATGTAGGTTATGTTATGTATGAAGCAGCTCTTTACGAATAGAAGTGAAAAAGCTTTTATTTGCACTAATTCTAGGTAAGAAGATAAAGGTCTCCTCACCTACATTCCAATTAAATGGTCATCCACTATAGTATAATTAGATGGTATCTTTTCATCTCTTAGATGGTATCTTTCTTTTTTCTTCTGACGTCCCTTTTTCTTTTTATTTTTTCTTGGGGTCCATTCCGTTAAGTTTTTTCGGCTACCCTCTATTATCCATTCTGTAAATGTGTCCTGCCCATTTCCATTTTAATAGCCTTATTCTTCAAAAGAATAAAGAATAAGGGAGTCAATGATATACAATGAATAATTTACAACCTGACAAATTCGAATATCTACCCCTCAACACTTATAATATATTATTTATATAGTATATTTATATAGTATAGTATATTATGTATTGCCTGTAATCCTACGTCACTTAAGATTACATGACTCGAGTCCCGGGTGTGGCTGTCAAGGGTTAGTAGCCATATGGCACGTCGATTCTTTCTACAAACGCTAACGCTTTGAAAACTAAATATATGAGAATGAGAGATCCTATTGATAATTTGATTACGTGACCTTTTTTTACTAAAGATAGGCTCGCGATTGACTACAATTAAGCCTAAATAAAGCATCAATGCGGTCTAAGTTGTCTAGCCCTAGAAGATGACTATTTACCTTTTTTGATGACGAATGTCATTCGCATACATTTTTTTATTTTCGAAGCGAATGTAGAAAGAGATTTGACGTGGCACATGGCTACAGGTCAACTATTGAGCTTTGCTTTCTTCAAAAATTCGCTGTAAAATATCTCTGAACTCGGAGTTGAGAAGTCAGTGACTTTATCGCCTCGGAGAGCATGTTATCCGTGGGTCCCTGTTATTATCTGATAGTGATAGTTACGGAATCAAACGTTAAATATTATAAAGCCCGAGAGCCCGCATTGGAGCATTTTGGTGGGTTGTGGTGGATTCATATCCCCTCTCTATATTACAATTCCCTGAGATATACATATGTTTTATTGCTCTTTATTGAAAGGCCCGTGATAGCCCGTTGGATATGACCTCTGCCTCTGATTCCGGAGGGCGTAGGTTCGAATCCGGGTCATGCAGCTCTAACTTTTAAGTAATGTGCATTTTAAGAAATTAAATATCATATTGTGAAGGAAAAACATATTGAGAATTTTCTTAATTTTCTACGTGTGTGAAGTCTGCCAATCCGCATTAGGCCAGCTATTGACTAGTGCTTGACTATTAGCCTAACTCCTCTCATCCTGAGAGGAGACTCATACTCAGCAGTGAGCCGAATGTGGGTTGATAATTATGATATTCTATTGAATAATAATGAGTTGAGAATCGTTTTACTTCGAGATATCAACATGTTTAATATGCATAACCAATTTTCATATTCATTGATCAATAACATTTCCATTGGTAATATAACAAGCGTTTCCCTCGTCAACATAACATAATAGAAACCTTCGTCATGCCGAATCTGTGTCAAGTTGAGTCCAAGTTATTGTTAAGCACAACTTAAACCTAATATATACATAAGTGGGGGTAAGAAAATTAATTTATTAGCTTAACTAGGTATAATATTTGTTTTGTATTTCTATGACGACTAAACACAGAAGGATTGTAATCTTATAGTATAGGTAGGTCAGGTATGATTTACTTTTTATCGTACCTACTTTTTTAGTTTTCTTTAGCGGACGCCCGCGACTTCTTACATATGGAATACATTTTTTCACAAATCCCGCGGGAGCCATGGATTTTTCCAGGATAGAAAGTATTATGTGTTAATCCAGAGTAAAATCTATTGCCATTCCTAAGCCAAATCGCTTCAGTAGTAGCGGCGTTAAAGAGTAACAAACATCCAAACAAAGTAAAAATTAAGATCAGTTACTTTTGAATAATCGTTAAATCTTTAACAAATATAACAGTTTCATCGCCATAAAATTAAACCTGTCAAGCCAAAATAATATACTGCTTCTTCGGTGTGAAGCTGAATAGAAAGTATCTAATTAGCAGCGCAAAAATTAATAGGCACCACTTAAAACAACACAACGGTACCAAAAAACTTGTAAAGAGTGCTTATAACTTAAGCAAGCGTATTCGTGCTTCAGTGCTCTACTTTGGTAAGTTGTAAAAACATCAAGAAAATTCCGTACGATGTGATTTACAGATAACTTTCCTTTTTGATTGTTTTCATGACGTACAATTAAACTTTGTTAAGGAAAACTTGTTAGTAGGAATCTATTTGTACATTTGGATAATCCCCGAACGGAACATTTGAGTACCTACGCAAGAAACCAGTGTACAGGGCTACAGAGTGAGGAACCTCCTCACAGTACGCGGTGTCTCAAGCATCACTGTATGCGACCCTTAATCGAACAGTTAAGCTTCTCTTAGTGTTCTTCGAAGCTTAATATTACTATGATTACGTTCCTGTTCACTCAAAACTATTAAATTATTATTGAAAAAGCTACTTACAATTTAACCCATGAGCTTTCGTCGGAAGCATCTTGTTCATCCAGGTTATAGGCTAATTGATGTCAAAAAAAGCCAATATATCAAAAACATACTCAAAATTCTCAGACACGACAAAAACTGGACAAAATAAAAAAGTGTGTGTCAGCTACGACGAGTTTACTCTTTTAGATCTGTCTAAATAGGTGTATGTTGCCCCGCAGCATACACTATGTACGTCTCAATACTCACGTCTGAAAAGTTGCGCACAAAAAATGCACAAAAACGTAAAGGGTTATTTGAAAAAATCGATTCTTAAGGAGTAAACTCCAATAAACTACAAAAAGACAAAGACTAAATAAACCAGACAGAAAAAAACGAGTGTTTTTATCATAAACTAGTACCTAGGCGAACTAGGTCCTAGTTATTCATTGCACACCATCGTTATCCTTATCTATACTAATTATAAATGCAAAAGTAAGTCTGTCTCTCTGTTCATTACCTTTTCACAGCCTTTAAGCTGAACCGATCAAGATGGATTTTGGTATAATGTTAAATGGGACCTTAGAGCAAAACATAGGGTACTTTTTGACCCTAAAATAAATATATTGGTAAAAAGTACTCCATTTCATAAATCATAAAAAAATAAAAATTATAATGTGATTCAATAATTTTTAAAATTCAACCCTTGAAGTGGTGAAATAGGGGTTGAAAGTTTTCATTGATTTCCACGCGGACAAAGTCGCGGGCGTCCGCTAGTGCCTACATATGCGAGTAAGTAGCGACCTAAAAACTAAAGAGTGAACTTTCGAAACTTTGAAAAAGCTGGTTAAAAATAGCTTATCCTAACGAGAGAGATTACTCGCTGACGGCGGCTAGAGCTTCACTGTGCTTCATTGCCGCGTAGTTGGAGGAATGTGAATAATCTTTTCCTTCTTTTTTCTTTTTTTAAGTAAGAGCTTTTATGAACTTTTACTATTGCGTCTTAGGTTCATAGATTCATAGGCCGCTTTCAGATTAATTCAAATATATAATAGATAGCATAGTGGAAATGACCTCTGCCTTCGATTCGGAGGGCGTAGGTTCGAATTCGGCCAGCGGCAACTTTTCAGTTATGTGCATTTTAATAAATTAAACCAAACACGATTAAAAGTTATAATTTGCTAAAGTTACATGTTAAATTAAAAATACTTTGGATTGACAAAGTAACTGAAATACTCAATAAGAATGAATGATAATAAACTATCCAGCAGATTTAGACATTTGTAGCCGAGATCGATTCACAGAGAGCTAACATCTGTCTCCATTGCATTGACGGCGACGAAAAGCCAGTTATGACATTCCTATTGCATAACTGATGGCTGATTGACGTTCAAATATGGCTTGGCGGTAATTACAGGGCAGGGATTTTGCACTTAATATAATTATTTCTTACAATTCTGAATCCTAGGATTCTATAATCTAAACGTTACTTCATCATCATCATTTAATAACCCATATTCGGCTCACTTTTGTGCACGAGTCTCCTCTCAGAATGCGGGTTAGGCTATTAGCCACCGCAGTGGGCTGGGCATAGCCCAGTGCGGATTTACTACACACGTAATCACACCACACAGCTGATAAGTTGTAGGTGTATACCTCGGAACGGATTTGAACCTACGCCCTCCCAATCGAGGGCACAGGTATACTTATCACTGCCACTGGGCTATCATTATTACCTATTTCATCCTAGCATGGTTGGAAAAACTTTCAGCATTTTTAAAATCAGGATTGTCTGATCATAAACGATTTGTGTTTGACGTCACGACTATAACTAAAACCCAGCACATCGGATAGTTTTATGGAATCCCGCGTAAACTAATTAACTATTTAAATTAAAACCAAATCCAACAGACAAAGTGGTGCGTGGAATTAATAAAGAATTTAACTAATCTTAGCTCAACAGAAAAGCATTAAGGCTAATCCGTAACAACTGGTCCCTTGAGAAGACATCTGTGTTAGTACACAACTGCCTAGATTCGGCTTAGAGTAAGTCCTTTCAAGTGTAATTAATTATTACTAAGGGAACAATTAAGGGAGATCCTTTTAAGCAAACCCTTTGTATGAAGCAGGTACTCGTAACGTGTGACCACTACTATGACATTATTATCTGTTTTCTTAAACATAATTTATTACGAATTACGATGATAGCCGAAAAGCCTTAATAAAGTAATCATAACATTTTTTTTTTTAAATTTGTAATAGTGTATTTTATTTTTATATAAACAATGTTATAAAAAAAGAATTAATAATTAAATGAGAGTAAAAAGCGTAGACATAGATTCAGACACAAGCCCGATAGGTTCTGAGAAGCATCTCCAGTCTTGAAAGAAAAAAGGACATCGTATTCGTTGATGAGTCAATAGAACGACTTGTGGTGCAAGGAAAGATCGAAGGTACAAGACTGTGTGGAAGGTCACCAATGCGGTCGGCTGACCAAATCAAATTTGCACTCAATGGTTCGCTCTACGAATGTACTAGTAGAGCGAATGAATGTATGATAGGAATGGCGACGGATTACAAAGTTTGCCACCACCCCTAAGTGACCATGATCACTCTGCCAAGAGCGCAGCGACGTAGAAGCATCTTTTGATGAAATACGTAAAGTACAATTACAAAAAAAAACAAGGTAAAAAGAACGATTGTGTCGTAAGCATATTCAATTATAGTAATAAGTATCTCTGCCGTAGGAATTTAATATTCGAACTTTTGGATTCCAAAGTTATAACGTTATAAGTAAAGTAAGTTATAGTTAAATTTCCTCTGCAGTATTCG
Source organism: Bicyclus anynana (assembly GCF_947172395.1). Lineage (NCBI taxonomy): Eukaryota > Metazoa > Arthropoda > Insecta > Lepidoptera > Nymphalidae > Bicyclus > Bicyclus anynana. The sequence continues at coordinate 16,603,536 of NC_069083.1, forward strand.
TTTAAAGCAGATTTAAGTTTCCTTCTTACGTTTTCCAGCTAAACGATTTCCTTGCTCTTTACGCGTTGATATTAAATTTTTGAAATTGTCATGAACGCGAAATGAAATCATAAAGCGATAGACTTATAAAATACAGATATTCCATTTTATGGTGAAGACATAAAACCCTGAATAATATTATATAAATTACGCGAATGTGAGTTTGTTTGTTTATTCACACCTATGATTTTAAAAATTAAAATGAAATGCCATATTGTCTGCAAGTAACAAACGTAACGTCACGGGAACGGGGGAATACGCGGGTGAAACCACGAGATATTCGCTAGATTTGGTGGTAAAATTACAAGAAAACACGTTTTTCAACAACAACAAGTCAACAGACTTCAAAAAAAGGAGGAGGTTCTCAATTCGACGCGCATTATTCTTTTTTTTTCAAAATTAAAATAACTGAATACGTCTTTGAAGTCTGTTCCATTTATATGTTAAAAAGATTATTGAATTGTAAGGTGGTAAAACCTGGACGCTCAGAATGAAAATTTCATTTTTCATGAAAATTAAATTTGACCAATCTGAAAGTATACTCTTTCAAACAAAAAAACAATTTTTATAATTGGTTAAGAAATGACGAAGTTATGCGGTAACAAACATAAAAAAAAACATACGCGTCGAATTGAGAACATCCTTCTTTTTTTAAAGTCGGTAAAAATATGTTTTCTGTGCTCGTTTTTATAAAGATGACACTAAAAAACACGCAGCTGAACATACCCTCCTCCATTTTGAAGTCATTTAAAAATTGCGCGACGCAACGCGGACGAAGCCGCGGGCATATGCTTATGCCTTTATGCTGGTGTAACATAATTATCGCTACAAAGCTTCCCATGTTGGTAGATGAACGAGCATGAAATTGTTAATGATTGTGATTTGCTATTCGCTAAAACCGCACATCGGGTGGCCGCAGATGTCCCTCACGCCAGAGCCTCTCAAAGTGGACGATTTTAATTAATGTGTCAAGTGCCAAGTGACCCCACAAGGACATCATAAAGCTGATAGAAGCTTGAAATTGAATTGCTTGTTAATAAAATTGTGGATATGACCTCAGCCACAGAAAACATATGTACAAGTACCTCAGCCTCCGATTCCGGAGGGCGTGGGTTCGAATCTGGTCCGAGGCATGCACCTTCTACTTTTCAGTTATTAAATATCACGTGTCTCAAACGGTGAAGGAAAAACATCGTGAGGAAATCTGCATACCTGAGAATTTTCTTAATTTTCTACGTGTGTGAAGACTGCAATCCGCATTGGGCCAGCGTTGTGGACTATGGGCCTAACCCCTCGCATTTTGAGAGGATACTCGTGCTCAACAGTGAGCCAAATATGGATTGCTAATGATGATGATTTAAATAGAACTTAATATAAAATAACTATACAGAAAACCACGATTTTCTTTCATATAATCTGCTAAGCTATTTGATTACATTATTACAGCGCAATGTATTATACTTGCATGTAGTGCACGGCATATGCTGAGCTGTACACCGTTTCTTTACATGATGTCATTAGATTAGGGTACTGACTATAACTTTTAGAGTTGAATAAATTTATTACCTTTCTTTCTTGACACATAAATAAATGTAGTAAAACGATAAGATTCGGTATAAGTATATGGAACATGCAAAATACTTTACTTAGGTATATATTAAAACTACTAGTGGTTAAACTTTGAGAACCTATGCTTTTGCGTCAATAAACAGAAATAACCGTGTGCATGATTTCAAAAGCACAACACATTTCATAGTATAAGAGCTAGTCTACAAAAGAAATTGATGGCAAATTAGGTACTAAAAATTTCCCAATACATCTTTAAAGTGGGATTAACAGCGCTTGAATCAATTAAACATTGAACTAAACGGATATTAAAAAATATATTATTTTAAACCACCGGGAATCGAATTGACCGCTCTCACGCAGAAAGGTTCGGGCACCTGTCAATTAGTTACAGTGATAATTGTCAGGTTAATCTCCCAGAGGTATCCCAGACTGTTAGAGGTCCTTACAGTTGTTTTAAAGTAAATTCCAACCTCATATTTCTCAATATAAAAAACACTGCATAGTCTCGAGAACGGAAATAAAGTGCCAAATAATAAAATAGGATGGCTGATGTGCAAATGATGATGATGAGTAATTTATCAAAATAAATTTAATTACAAATTACCATTTCAATGTAAAGAGAAAGGCAGAGTAAAGTTAGAAAAACTTGAAAAAAGTGAAAAATATAAAAGTAAAGTGTAAGGTAGACTAGAGTAGAGAATTTTTTTTTTCAAATATGCGTGAGATAATAAAAAAAACACTTCATATTTATACATTTTTAGGATGAAGCTATTTCTTTAGCATGTAAGTTAAAATAAAGTTTATTTTTAAATAACTTTATTAAATGAATATACTAGTACCTAATGGCACATGAAATAATATTTTAGTTATTATTCTACAAAATACATATTGAAATTAAGCATAATGCAGCGCAAACCACAGTTGGTTATTGGTGCACTGGCTAATATAATTACATAGACAATATTAAAAGCTAAAAAACAATCAAAAAGAGAAAAACAAAAAAAAGGAAAAAAACGTTTATTAGCAGGCAGTAAAATAAAAATAACTTCAGAAGATATATATATTTTGTTTTGAAAAAAGTTTGTAGCATGAAAAATCAAGACTTATAAATTTATTTTGGTAAAAATTCAACATTTTGCCTTTGCAGGTTTCCTTTAGATTGTATATCTATACTCCTGTTATTAAGAGGTAAAGTTTTTATGAGGTTCTAGGGTAAGCTTGTCTCTGGATCTACTGAAAATTGTTTTACCAATAGAAAGCTACGTTAGTTGTAAGGCTTTATCGATATTATATACATGGGATCAGGAACTGCGCGGGTAAAACCACGTGGCGTTTGCCCCTATATATTACTAACGGACGCCCGCGACTTCGTGCGCGTGAAATTTAGAGGTTTTCTCAAATCCCTAGGGAAATCTATTTCTATTACAAAATTTAGCCAAATCGGTTCAGTAGTTGCGGCGTTAAAGAGTAACAAACATCCAAACAATCATCCTTACAAACTTTTGCTTTTATAATATTAGTAGGATGTGAGTAAGTTAATATAAGCACTTGTTAGTAAAATGCGTAATTAAAAATTTTCCGAGCAAGCAATAGAAATATTTAAAACTTATAATTTATTAACGTAGCAAGAGTCCTTTAAACTGCACACCAGCTCTGCACCTACGTTATTTAACGGCATTTTCACGGCATTTCACGGCATTTCATGGCCTTTCCGACGTGCCCCGGAGAGCACGTCTGGCTGTCAAGCTTCGTTTATTAATACTAATATTTACCTTCACCCCTTACGTCGGGAAACACGTAAAACCGTCGTAACCGGTAATAATAATTGTTATGAACATAATATTATGATAATCGTTAACCCGAAAGGAAAATTAATTTCTTAATAACGACGGTTTTTGAACGGCTTTAAATTAAATCTCGGGCGCCACATTGCTTTCAGATTACGTTAACCATTAGGGAATATATTTGTATTAATTATTTTTATGACCATGATAAAAGTACAATTATAAGATATTATTCAAAATAAACCTTAAAAAACAGTTTGCTTTAGATCGCATGACTGAAGAAAAGCTTCTTTAGCTCTCCATCTCAATATCCGTTCGCCTCAATTACTTTATTAGCCTCAATAGCTCAACGGTAAGAACGGTCGGACTCATCACCAAGTGACCACGTTGGTCTATTGTCGTACCCACTTCTAACACAGTCTTTCCCGACTAATTGGAGAAGAATGGGAATATTGGTCATATTTTAAACAAAAAAATATGGCAAATATTCTTTTAACAAAAAAAAATACTGTTTTCGTAACGCATTCACCAGCCTACTTTCCAAGTCAAGCGTGTCAGAAGTTCAACTTCAATAAACCCCAAAAAATCTGACAAATTTTAAGCATTTAAAACACTGCCAACCCAGGATCCGTGGAACATTTTTACAATTGATTCAAGTTAGTAGCTTTATCTTGATGAGAAGCTCAACTTTTTATTTACGAAAATTCTTGATTCTGGTAGCTAACTGGGTTACCAGGTAATAAAAAATTCCAAGCGTTGGAACAAGATATGGTACCACGCAACGTATCTCGTTCCAACGCTCAGTCACTTTTATTACCTGGTAACCCAGTTAGTTACCAGAAAAGCGTTTCATCAAGATGAAGCTCACAGAAAATTAACTTGATAATAAAATTGTAAAAATGTTACACGTATCGGCTATACCATTTTAGCGCTCTACGCGAACGTGGACTATCAAGTTTATGTCAAAGACAATTTTCTATTGATACCTATTATTAACGTTGGAAAAATATCACTACTGTCGAACTTCACTGTTTAACAATTTCCCGAGGATTTTACACACTTTCGAATTTAAACTGAGTAAATGTTTTTGAGTATAGATTCATATCAGAAAAGAATACAAAGAAAAATATTAATTCAAATCACATGACTACCTTATTAGGGGGTTGCATTTTAAAACATGATTTGTGATCACAAAATATTATTAGAAAATTGTATTTTATCATTTTGTTATTGGGTTGTTTTTTTCCTACAATCAGACCCGATGGTAAGTGATGACGCAGATCACCACTAAGATGGAAGCGGACCAAGTTGTTAGGAGGAGGATGAAAATCTACACCTCTTTCGGTTTCTACATGACATCGTACCGGAACGCTAAATGGCTTGGCGGTAAGTCTTTGCCGGGAGGTAACTAGCTACGGCCGAAGCCTCCCACCAGCTAAAGAATTTAGTTGTTTTAACTGATTCTGTTTTCAAGCCAGGGGTTATATGTTACGTGTGTGAAAGACAAATCGAGTTGCCATACCCCTTTCGCTTTCGAACCGGAAAAGGCCCAATGTATTGTTAAATAACAGAATTTTATTCGAAATGTTCATGTATTTTCGGTGTTGGCAACTCGTTGGGTACTTATGTCGGTCCGACTTTTACAGGCACTTCATTCGAGGACCATTCGAGGTATACTGTGGACCTTCATTTTAGTCCGTACTTCAACGGGTATGTTTTGATTTTGCGGGGAAATTTTGTAGAGTACGACCAACTCTAATCCTAATAGGTACTCTAATGCTTTGTTAGTCTTAATGGAGTTAAAATTCTTATCGGTGCATGGCTTCATTGTATATTAGCTATAGTGAGCTATTACGAGAGCTCTACACAAAATAAAAAATATTCGTTATTCTTTCCGTAGATGTAAGAATATGGATTCAGAGTAAATCCTAATCCAGATCCAGAATACAAAACCAATATTTAATTTATCTATATCTATACTAATATTATAAAGCTGAAGAGTTTGTTTGTTTGATTGAACGCGCTAATCTCAGGAACTACTGGTCCGATTTGAAAAATTCTTTCAGTGTTAGATAGCTCATTTAACGAGGAAGGCTATAGGCTATGTTTTATTTCCATATTCTTACGGGAACGGGAACCACGCGGGTGAAACCGCGCAGCATCAGCTAGTGAAATGATAATAGTGATATCGAGAGCCGCGATATTCCAGAGGATATGACCTCTGCCTTCGATTTGGAGGGTGTAGATTCCGCTCCGGTTCATGCCAACCTCCAACGTATCAGGTATGTGAACTTTATGAAATTATATATCAACTGTCTCAAACGGTCAAGGAAAAAAACCGTAAGCGTAAAACCTGCATACCTGAGAATATTCTCTAGTCTCTATGTGTGTGAAGTCTGCCAATCGGCATTGGGCCAGCGTGGTGGTCTATTAATCTAACGCATGTCATTCCGAGAGGAGACTAATATCAACAATGAGCCGATTATGAGTTGGAGGAAGGATGGTGATGAAGGAGTGACATAAAACTTAATAATTTGCAGTGACAAGATACAGTTAATAAGCAATCATCTGATGGTAATAATTTATTGCCCTATTTGCGGGTAAGTGGAACAAAGGCCGAGCTTAATTTATGCAAATAAGCGTACCACGAACCGCGGCGTCCACTAATCCTGCACTGGAGTGTTATTTGAATGTGTTTCACACTAATTGCTGGGATTCATCGCTGTTTGCATTGAATTCATTAATTAAGTTACTTTTTAGATAATTAACTTTTCTGACTAGGATTCTGACTAGGTTTGATTATGTGAATAAATTGATTTTTATGAGATACTAGCGGACGCTGGCGACTTCGTCCGCTAGGAATTTAGTTATTCACAAATCCTGCGGGAATCATGGATTTTTCCGAAATGAAAAGTACCCTATATGTTAAATCAGAGTAAAATCTATTTCTATTCCAAATTTCAGCCAAATCGCTTCAGTAGCCGCAGCGTAAAAGAGGAACGAAAATACTTACACACTTTCACACTTACACACAAACTTTCGCCTTTATAATATTAGTGTGACTAGCGGACGCCCGCGACTTCGTCCGCGTGGAAATTAATGTAAACTTTCAAGCCCTATTTCACCACTTTAGGGGTTGAATTAAAAAAAATACATTATATTTCGTATTTTTTTTCATCTATATCTCTAAAAATTAAGGACTTTCCATACGAACTTTCAATCCCTATTTCACCCCCTTCTCATTTTATTTTTGCAATAAAAAGTATCCTATCTCAGTATTATGGTCTTAAATCGTACCGTTCAGACAGATTTAATAAATTCGAGTAATAATTACTTGTTCCATTAAGTTCCATTCGTTTATCGTGATTGTTATTTTATACAATTTATAAGTTTCACATAAATCATAAATTGTTTCTTATAAAATCACGAAAAATATTTAAATTGTATTACAAAAATAAAACAAAGCTCAAGTACATTCATATGAAATTCAAACAAATGATTATGAGAATCCTATCTCAATTTTCTTTCACGACATCTCGACTCTAAGCAAATTTAGGTCTGACAAGCTTTTGTTAAAATAATGCGATATGAATAAACGAGATATGTATATTCAGATGTTATTAGGAATGTTTGTGGGATATTTTTAGTTTAAATTTTAAATGTGCTATGATAACTACTATCTTACAAAGTCTCTATAATTTAAACTAAATAGTTGCCTATTGTGTGCTTACTTACGTATTATGAGAAGCTCTGGATGACAAACTTTCAGCTTTAATATACTAACCGACGCACCGCGGTTTCACCTGCGTCGTATCCGTTTCCGTCAGTACCCTGCCCTTATGACAGCATGTCTGTCTGTAAGCCTTAAAAAGAAAGGCTGTACTACTCAGCATATGCCGTGCCCTACATACAAGCCTATACATGGCGCTGATTTTTAGTTGAGACCCCTTGTGTCGTCGCAGCTAGTATAAAATGATAAATTAAAAAGAACTAAATTATAAACTTTTAGATAAAATATAGCTTCTGAAACTCACAAATAACGTGACTTTCGTTAGTAATCGGTTCATTAGATCCACCTTTCTAGTGGTAAAAGGGTTTTTAAAGTCAGTTTATTAGATCCAGAAATTGCCATTATCTTTACCCCTTTATAATATACGAAGGTTTAAATTCATTATTATCAGAAAGGGAATATGGAGGATTAGGGTGATAATGTTAAATTGCAACCACTCAGATGTTAATGATAATGCGCGAGACCGACGGCTTCACGTGATCTCTGAGGCATGTGGTGTGTTTCCACCAATTTTGAGAATGTTCACTTAAAAGAAAAAAAAACTCGGTTATTTCATGACCCGATCCAGGATTCGCACCAGGATGTCCGAAACCATATAGGTTATCCATTGGACCAACGAGGTCGCTTAAATTAAAAGATGGTAAATATCAAAGAATTATTCCTTGTGTTATTTTTATTATAGCATCGTGTAGAGGAAATGTCTGAGAAATTCTCAGTAAAGGCATGTATAAAGTGAAGCTAAGCAACCAAGCAATGTCCTTCCTGCATTGCAGAGCTGGCTTTAAGAATTCTCTTTTGCATCGCAGAGTGATATAGCGTTTGTGAGCGAATTTTTGGATTATGTAATCCAACTTTTGCAATTAAATTCCTTAACTAGGTACTCTGATAAATTTTATTGAACCAATTATAGTAAGCTCAAAGAACCATTTTTTGTGTTTTACAAGAGCAATTAAGTGACTAACGATGTATGATGTTAGAGCCAAATGATGGTTCAGGATTCCTTCAAAACATTGCTTGACAAGTACAAGTGACAAATTGATTTCTAGGGACTAATGATGTATCCAGATAATGGTCCCGGACCTATTAAATAAACTTTACTTTTTCTTCTTTTACAGGTGACCTCTGATATTAGTAAACGTGAAGTTTAATTTGCAGACGTGAATGACCTGAGTCACTTTAGCTGATGGAATAAGCTGACGGTAATCCATCGTTTATTATAAAATATCAGTGTGATTTCCATACAGACGGACTTCATAATCATAATTTCTTCACATATTAAATATTGTGTTTGTGTCTGGGTCGGTTACCGGTCGAGGATCAAGTTGACCACAGATATAAAGGAGTGGTTTTTGGGTTTATCTTTGTTATATGAATTTGTCAACGATTCATTCATTTATTCGGTAAGTAATTTCATTTGTCCCGACCTCTAAGTCTTTTTTTTTATTCTTTACAAGTTAGCCCTTGACTACAATCTCACCTGGTGGTAAGTGATGATGTAGTCTTAGATGGAAGCGGGCTAACTTGGTAGGAGGAGGATGAAAATCCACACCCCTTTCGGTTTCTACACGGCATCGTAACGGAACATGAAATCGCTTGGCGGTACGTCTTTGCCGGTAGGGTGGTAACTAGCCACGGCCGAAGTCTCCCACCAGCCAGACCTGGACCAATTAAGAAAATCTCAACCAATCGTCTGCTAAAGGGTTTGGTTTTACGAGTACGTTTGTTACGAACTACCCTTTGTAGAAATCTTGCTTGGCAAGCATGAGTTTGCGTTCAACCATACTATTATGTATTCTGAGGTTTAACCCCTTTCAGGTTTTGGATAACTTTTCATTTTAGTAGTAACAATTCAGTTTATCATAAATTTTAATAATATTCCTTATCATCCTATAAATTACTTAAGTTAAACGATCCTGTAATTAATTTTATGATAAAATGGGCTTCGCAAACCCCACTTTCAATTTTCACAATGTCGTTGTGGGAACTTGAGAATTGTTTATATAAAGTTTTCTTTTCACCTTCTTTCTTTATTGTCTGGAAATTTATTTCTGGAGAAAACTCCTGTAATACTTAATTACATAGGCAGGGCAATTCATCATTTTGTGAATTCAAATTATTGTTGGAAAATTCTAAATTTAGTTAAATAACAAGGAATCCTTTAAGATTTAATATTGAATTTTACTTTCGATTCTATACATTTTCAAATTTGGATCACCATCGTAATTTAAAAATACGGAACAATAGATTTTTCCAGGATAAAACTGTAACTGTCAGTCAATATAAATGTAAGTTTTATATTGACTGACATATTACTACTAATACTACGACATAAACACTTAAAAAATATAAATAAGTGGAATATGATTAAAATTAAATAAATAAATAAATTAATAAATAAATAAATCATTAAGGGAATATGCGGCCATTTACATTTATTAAAAAAATGTTACAAAAAATTAAAAAAAAACGAATGTAAAATATTAGCTTATAGTCGAATAATGAATTCTGCGAACTCAACTGAAGTTTCCTGTGATACCATTTTTTATTGAATCAAAAATAGTGATGTGACAAAGTGAGCGAACATGACTCACACAATATATTCTAAACCAAATTAGTATATAATTTTAATAAATAACAGTTACATCTGTTATTTTTTAAGAAATTAGCATACTAGTGAACCCGCCATCCTCCCAAAAACCCCAACTTTATGAGGATAGAGGAGAATTTTGTAATTAAATAACAATTGTAACACTTTTTGTACAATAATAAATATTTTATTTTAGAATTTTATTATAAATTTCATTACTCTAAATTTTCAAATCGGAAGTAGTGGCACATTCAGAGACTAGGGCAAATAGGTAAGAATAGGCAAATAGAAAGGTCAATTATATAATTTACAAAATTTTTCTTTCAACCGTCTATCACAAAGCGCTATGATAGAAATTTCTGTTCAAAATTCTTCTTTGTGAGTGAATGAACTGAGGCACTATTTTTTACCTATACAGAACAGACCATCACTATGACAATAAATATGGTATCATTATTTTACAAAGTGACATTAGCATCTGTCAGAAAATTCGCAGGATTAATGATTTTACTATAGCAATACAAATTGCGTAATATAGACCTACCTGATATAAGCTCACAAAATTTCATAAAAATCGGCCCAGTAGTTTCAGAGGAGTTTGGTAACACCGCGACACGAGAATTTTATATATTAGATATATAACAGATAACTTTGCTCTTTAGAATAAAATTTTTTAAAGATAATGAAAGAAATATTTCAGAAAAATAAATTCCTTTAAAATATAAGTTCAGAGAATATTATCCGATGTTTTTAAAACTAAGATATTTTTGTGATTCAATTAATACATTACATACATTCTTAGGAAACATAATTAGGGCATGGTTCGATGGTGTACCTACACCTAATAAAGGCAATCATTTAAACTTAACACCTATGTTTCTGATAGACGTTCAATGTCCTATGTGTAGCTCTGTCATAAATGCAATGTCTTCTCTCAATCAATATCAATTATTACTAAAAAAAAGGGGTTGTAAGTGAAATACCAGTATTAAAACCAGTAAATCTTGTCAAACGTATCACGTTATTCGTTGTATTTCATGCCATGAACTTTATATTTATATTTTCATCAGTGGAAAAGTACAAAGGAGTTAATTATCCGACGACATAAAACAAAACCTCAGCAACGGTTGTCATTTCCTCCGAAGAAAAAACATGCATTTGTTTCCCAGACCAGCGTCCTATTATAACAACTTCTGCAGTGCGGCGATTTCTTTATAACTCTTTGACGTATTTCCTTAGCATATTATTTATTCGTATATTATAGTTTACATTTGTGATAACACTTCTGCAACTTTGTCGTCATTACAAAACAAAAAACGTGCATTTGTTCTTAGATCGCCAACCAATTGCATCTATTTTCGTAGTTCAGTGATGTGTTAAATATTTGACAATGATGTCATTAGCATATTTATGTTTGTATAGATTTTGTCTGTAACAAACTACAAATCATTAACTAACAGAAAATAACAAAACCACAACAACGGTTGTTATTTCCTTCGCAGAAAAATCACGTAAGTATTTGTTTTATTAAACCGGCGAGCGTTTAAGTGCGCTATATCTTTAATTTTTTTTTATCATTTTCTTAGCATATTTATGTAATAATTTCTGTGTGACAACATTACAAAGGAGTTAACTGTTCTCAGAAAACAAAACCTCTGAAACGCTTGTCGTCATTTCCTCCGCAGAAAAAACATGCATTTGTTCTCTCAGACCAGCGAACGATTGCAACAACTTCCGCAGTGCGACGATGTCTTTAAAATTTCTCTTTGATGTCAATTTCTTAGCGTGTTTGTAACATTTATAATGAAACATGGCGGCTGCCGCGCAGGCGACGTAAGAGAGTATATTCTGTACACATTTTTATTGGCATATAAGTTACTTGAAAGGTTATTTCTATTTATTTTATATTGTTACTATGGACAGCTATTGTTCTCGCTCGCGTGCAGAAATTTTTTCATCCTCTTGGGAACAGTACATTTTATTAGTTAAATAAGTGTTCTTTTCCGTACCCCTACCAACGTGTTTTATTAAAATTACACGTACAGGTTAAACCGTGAAGGAGTGTAACAAACAGATCTGCGAGCTTCTTATGCGGCTATTTACCAAACGCTAAAACGCTCATCGCTTGGTTGTGACCTTTAGGATGGTGAATAGCCACTAAAACCCAGAGAAGCCACCTGCATCCTATTAGGATGCGAAAAGATCGCGAAAGCTTTCACATCTCGACGCTCTTGTCGTTGCACTCAGTGGTATACACAAGGGTAGGAGGAGGTGCGCATATCGGCGCCTTCTACCACTCGTCCTTCTTCTGCGGAGTGGGTCAGCGTCACGCGCCCGCTCTCTCTGCTGTTCAGATGCTTCCTTAAAGCCGATAACGGTCTCACAGAAGAAGACAACGTGAGACCATCCTTCTTCGCTGTCGAGTATGTAGTTGACAGCGCTCGACAGCGAAAATTATCCCCGAAGAAGAAACAGCAGTGAGTGCGTTTGCGGTGACCATGACACATATTCCAACAGGGTATGGGTATAGCCTTGTTTTCTGGCGCGCCAACTTCGAGCCATGACCAAATCCTACCACTAGACAAGATTTAAGTTAATTGAATAAAATATAACATCTGACTTTTAGTTTTAGAAAATGATACTCAAGACCTTAAGAAATTAAATGTCACCTGTCTCAAACGGTGAAGGAAAAATATCGTGAGGAAACCTGCATACCAGAGAATTTTCCTTATTCTCTGCGTGTGTGAAGTCTGCCAATCCGCATTAGGCCAGCGTGGTGAACAATTGGCCTAAGCCCTCTTATTCTGAGAGAAGACTCGAGCTCAGCAGAGAGCCGAATATGGGTTGATATTGATGATGATGATGTGCGATCTTTATTTAAATCCAAAGTCAAATGCGATAAATAGTTGGTCAATGTTGACATATTATAAATCTTTATACACCAAAATAATAAATTGTATCACGAAAGCAAAGGGTCGATTTAACCGTAGCTTCCATCTCATAGGCCGGGTACTTCACACCACCTCGAACTATTTTTAGTTGGCGAAGGGAGTGGGTAGCCAAGTGTTTATTTTGTACGCCATTTACGTAAGATGTTAAGTAAATAAGCCCCTCAAATATTTATGCCTATTAAAATGTTGACACCCCCTTTTGGCTTTAACACCCCCTCGGGTGTGGTTTGCATAAAATATCTTTAATGAAATTCTACATAGCAAAACCACAATTTGAATTGAAATTGAACTACTTGAATGACAATATCCCAACCGACCTGAAAATTTTTACTGAATTTTTTTCATGGGAGAAAGAAAAGTTCGATATTTCATAGCCAGTACTCAAACCCGTGATATCATGATCCACAGACCCCACAGGCTAAACTAAACCAACGACGCAGTCAATTTAAAAGTGTCAAAAGCTCACTTTTATTTTGTCTATTCGTAATCTAATCTTAATTAAGAGTTCGCGTGACTAAAAATAATCCTTCAAAAAGTATTCATTATTAGGTATAAACAGATGCCCGCGACTTCATCTGTTGGATTTTTTGATATTTTTCATAATAACTTTTTTCATTACATCCCATTTAAATAAAACGGAGCTTATAAATAAACTTAAGCTTCTGTGAACTTAAACTAATCACAGTTTTAATAAGTAATAATTATTTATTGTTACACGCTATTTTTGATTAGAAGTATGAAAAATGTTTCAATTAATCACCCTTTTTCATTACAGGTGGTTCCTAAAATATATTTTTTTAATTCAATGCCAATCCCATAACTGCGATCTCTCCTGATAATAAGTTACAATTAAAGAACTTTTCTGACTAACTTGAAACAAGTATATTCTAACGATGACGAATTACATCATACCGAAAATCGCTTGGTGCCTGGCTACGTACTGGTACGTCTTTATCAGTGGTAACTGGTGGTGGTAAGTGGTAACTTCTGGTGGTAAGTGGTAAATGGTAAGTTGTGGCCATGGTCTAAGCCTACCTCCAGACCTGAGCCAGTTTAGAAATATAAAATCCAAAATAAATCCCCGAGTTAGTTCGTCTCATCGCAGCATAGAGAGCATTATTTTTAATTGTGCTGCTATTGGTCGATATTTGTCTTTATCTCTTCTCGAGATATTTGGTACTAATCCTATGCCCATTTGAAATTGAACCTCAGACCTCTGAGTTGAAAAGCACAGTATTACCGACTGAGCCACAGAGGCGCACATTTTTCGTAATGCAATTGCGAATACATTCGAGTACTGGTACCTACATATGAAGCCGTTGTTTGGCAAACCACGTTAGGCCTACGATCGATAACTGAATGGCCAATCCGACCACGTAGGCGCGGAATTTATGCGTTTATATTCCCCCTGCGCCTCGGAGAGGACGTTAAGCCATTGATTCAGGTGCGTTATCATCCTACGCGATAATAAACGTTCCTGAAGACGGATACTCTGAAAACAATGTCACGTATCTTTATTACGAGTACGTATATCTATAGGTAATCCTTTTCTCTTATCTATACTTATAATAAAACTGTAGTAACATTGTCAAATTCTGTACATTGAAGATATTTTGAATATTTTGTTTTTTTTTGCCAAATGACTTTTTTATTTGTTTTTCTGTTTGTCTGCCCGTTTTTTTGTAGGCGCTGAAACTGTATGTAAACTTGTCCCGATTTGAGACCATAACGGAGAACGGTTAGGATACGTTTTGTCGCTAAAATAAAATCAGAAGAGGGTAAAATAGGTTCTGAAAGTGTACAAGGAAAGTCCTTAATTTTTTAGGTTACACCGGTAATTTAGAGAAATCTCAAAAAAAATAATTCAAAAATAAAGCTCACTAAAAGCTCAAAAACGTCGTCTAAAACTCCAAATTAACAGTAAGTTGCAGGAATAGTCTGGAGTATCAGCCGATTTACAAATGTGTTTTGTAATGTTGGGTATTTCTGGGTCCGCCCCGTACAGTTATACTCACATATAATATATTATATTACATCCTAGCAACCCTATGTGGGATGGAACACAATGGAACTTGGAAGAGGTCATAAAAACATGACATGTCCATTAAGAGTTTGAAAAATCGTTTATCGTAAGCGATCCTAAAGTTTTCAATTGTAAGAGACAGATTGGCCACTCGTGAAAACTCATCGAGTTTCCCTTTATTGCCTATATGAGTGCGTTGAGTTCCGATTAAAGATTAGCAAAAGTATAGATGCGGAGCACGCTCTTGTTTACTGACTTTTAAAAAATTGATTATTTACTCTTTACATGTTCTTTAATTCGTAATTCTCATTAACCCTATTTTACCTGCAATTGTGCGTAGATTACCTTATCAGCCGATAGATGTCTACTGCTGGACATAGGCCTCTTGCATGGACCTCCAAGCACAACGGTCTCGAGCCGCCAGCATCCAGCGGCCACCTAGCGTAGATTAAGTGAAACTAAATTCAGTGGCAAGCAAGCAAGGGTAGGTACCGTTTTATTGAAATCGGTTGTAAGGCTAAAAGTCTTCCTATAATAACGAATTTTACGTGAAAGATATTGTGGACGTCTGCTAGAACCTCATAGATGTTCTGAATGATCATTGATGATGAAACAAGGATGATTCTTTCAGCCTGTTTTCAGTAGAATCTCTCTTTGGCAGCGATGTTGTCTTTCGTAGTGCTATATTTGTTCTACTACTACTTGTTGTACTACTTTAGGTCCAATTGAAACGATTTTGGATTTCAATCCAATTAAGGCTTTTAATTGGATTGAAATCCAAAATCGTTTCAATTAAACGTAGACGTATAAAGATATAATTCATCTGTTCAACATTTATTGCCTCAATTGCTCAACGTTAAGAGCGGTCGGACTCATCACCGAGGGGTGGTGGTTCGATTCACGCCCCGTTGGTCTATTGTCGTACCCACTCCTAATACTTCTTTCCCGATTAGTTGGAGGGGAATAGGAATATTGGTCTTAATTAAAAGATATGGCAAAAAAAAATCTAAATCCTTTTATCCGTTCTGGAGTTATAAATAACCATTCCCACTTTGTTTCATAAATGAAGAAAAGAACATTGGTGGTCCCGTCTATTTGTCGAACGTCACGGAATCCAATAAAACGAAGCAGCAAACAACAAACACAAAAAAAGATCGAAACTACTGCATATTGATGGACCGATATTCGTAATTCATTCCGACTAGAGCGGTATTGTACGCGTTCGTCGCTAGGACTACGACACAGCGTCGATACAAATCGACCATTCGCTAGACTTGGTTTTGCCGGATGTTTTGTTCGAGCGGTTATTGGTTATTGGCCCTTTTTTCTTTGGTGACTTTTTTGTTATTTTATTCAATGAAGAAGATTTCTCTACAGCTATGGGTGTAACTTCATGTAAAGTAAGCTTTGATATAATTTTTAACGTTTCGACAGTAATTGTCGGAATATTTGCTACAGGTTCTTTCAACTATGAGCTCCGCTCAATGCTACTTCGAATTTACTTGAGCGCGGCAGAAAGAGATGTATGATTGAGTACCTCCGCCAATTACCTACCCTTGCATTTAGGACAGTACGAAAACAAACAATTTTAGAAATACTCAACCAGCACATCATATCCGGATAAGGTGGGTTAGTTAACAGGTAAAGAATATGTATTTCCAAAACTTGACGGCTTGAAACATAAGATACCTCAGGAGGATTACAACATTTCAAAATAAAACCCTTGTATTTCTGCATTACGCTCTCGAGCCACAAGTGCAATTAATTTTTTCCCCTATTATTTTCTAACGATTTCGGAAAGCTATCCGATTTGTAGAGATACATATTTCGAGCATATCTCTCTCTGTCGCACACTAAATCGAGTGACTTTCAATTTTCGTGTCTAAAAACCTAGTAAATTATACTAGTATAATGTAAGAGACAGTTGGAAATTGCACAGTTAAATGCAATTCATTATAAAACCATATGCGCGTACCGCCGCACATGCGACGCGGTAACCGTTTAAAATGTATGCAAATAGCTGATAGAGTGCACGAACACCGCACAGAAGAGCGAATTAGTGTGCGGTCGGCATAGTGTAGGAACCGTTTCTTATGCATAGTTACAAATTGCGAGTCTCACAACATAAATTATCTTTCAAATTCATCTAATCGCCTCTAAGTTAACCTTCTATACTTATAATGAATCTATAGAGAGGTCAATTCTGTACATGAAATATACAAATACAAAATAACTATCAGGGGATGAGTGATTAGTGATCGATACTGATGCCAAAAATGCAAACAGTAAAATGCTCAAAAAATGTCTGTCTGTATGTTCGTTATAGAAACAAAAACTACCGACGGATTTTAACGAAACTTGGTACAATTATTCTTCATACTTCTAGGCAGGTTATAGTATACTTTTCATCACGCTACGATCAATCGGAGCAGACCAGTAAAGGGAAATGTTAGGAAAACAGGAGAAGTTACTCCATTTTTACAGCGATACTAATGTAAGAGATGCATTAAAGAGGTCTAAGGGCGGACGAAGTCGCAGGCGTCCGCTAGTTATTAATAATAAATTTACTCAAAATTAGTGAATTGGCCAACTTGTCACAACAAACAGACAAACTGGACGTTTCAAAGTGCCTCAAAATAAATAAATTTTAAATTTTTCGAGAAAATGCCACATGAACAGGATTAACGTACTCTGAGGGCTCAGATGTAAATCAACACCAATTTTATAAAGTACTAGCAGACGCCGCGCGGTTTCACCCGCGTGATCCCCTTTCCCGTAAGAATACGGGAATAAAATATAGCACTCGGGGATAGTGTAGCTTCCCAAGAGTGAAATTATTTTCCAAATCGGTTTAATAGTTCCAGAGCCTATGCAAAACATACAAACAAACAATCAAATCTTTCCTCTTTATATACTATATTAAATTGTATAGTATAGATTAGAAGTAATAAAATTTAAACCTAGGACTCCAGCCAGGATCGTGTAGGTATCTAGGCCTCATAGGCTAACCACTGATTCACCGAGGCATTTAAGACAACATTATTATCGTCGAATATCTGTACGGGCGTCTAGTTGTTATTATTGTCCCCTGTTGGGACCACAATTATTATCTTGGAATGATGATGAATAACCAAATAGAAGCGGCTCCTAATTAATCTCACGCAAACAAAGGACGCCCCTAATTTCTGTTAGCAATTAATTATAATAAAAGAAAAAAGATTTGTCGTAATGATTAAGTAAATCTTTATCTCACAAAAATATTTTCATGTAATATAACGCCAAGATGAGTACATATTGCTTGCAGTGTAAAGTCATCGGATTTTATAAAGCTTCTAACCTAAAGGTACTGTTACACCTGCTCTAAAATAGCATGCCAAAAACGTGCTATTAAATATGCTCCATACGAGCATTTTTATCATCAGTTTACATTTGCTCGCAATAAGCATGCTATTTTTAAGTATGCTCCTGAATAAGCTTGCTCAACGCAAACATTCCAATCACACATGCTAATTTGTATCTATCGCTCTCTGTCTATAGTATTGTATTAGACAGGAAGAAATGAAGGTGAATAGAATACAGCAATGCTGATCGACTAGCATATTCAATAAGCAAACCTGTTCAGACGCCCTAAAACCACGCCCCATAAATAATAAATCGCACAACTGTTGATTCTTGAGCAAGCTCGAAATAAGCATGCTCATTATTAACAATGTTGCGATACACATGCTAATAAGTAGCAACTGCTCAATAGTAGCATGCTTTCGTGCTTGAAATGAGCATGTTAAAAATGCAAAATTAGTAAAACGTCCCACGTAGGTATGACACTAATATTATAAAAGTGTATGTGTGTGTAAGCATGTATGTTTGTTCCTCCTTTACGCTGCGGTTACTGAAGCGATTTGGCTGGAATTTGGTACGCAAGTAGATTTTACTCTGGATTAATACATACGCTACTTTTCATCCCGGAAAAATCCATGGTTCCCGCGGGATTTGTGAAAAACTAAATTCTACGCGGACGAAGTTGCGAGCGTCTCCTAATTCTTAATAATATTGAAAGTTTGTAGGCACCCTACGAAGTCTGTAATCGGCATTCAAGATAATTAAAGTAAGAGACAAGTCAAAGCCAAACGGCGCGGGAAATTGCTGACGATTAGGTGCAATCAATCTGAACACTTGCTTTGACTGAGTCGAAGACAGATCGGCAGCTCGTGAAACTGATTGAGTTTGCATTTTTTGTTCCTTGCTCGAGCTTTATTCACAAAGGACAATACTACAGATATGTCAATAAACTTTATTGTCAGAGGGCAATGTATTATTTTATAGATTTAACTAGTTTACTACCTATAGACACCAAAAGGAATCTAACTTCCTGATTTTTTAATTAAAAGTAAAAAAAATATTTATTTCGCGAAAAATCAATCGAAAAATGTTTTAGCTCCTACCTCACTTAGATCAGAATGTTGGTTCAATTGTTTTTTATACCCCATATCTGGATATCTATTAAATGGACTAAACATAATATGCTTCGCAACAATTTCATTATATTATGTTTTATTAAGAATATAGTTAGCCAATAGTTTTATTAAAGATACCAATAGCTAATAATAAAAACAAAACAAAATTGTAACAAAAATTATTAAAAAAAAAGATTTTTTAATAAATGACGAAGTTATGAGGTAACAAACATTAAAAAAAAACATACTCGTTGAATTGAGAACCTCCTCCTTTTTTTGAAGTCGGTTAAAAATAGATCACTCTGAAACTACTGAATTCAAATGAAACTTGGCACGATTTGAGTTCATACTCGTATTACGAAGAATTATTTTTATTATGAAAATAAAAATAGAAGGATGTGAAATAGGGGTTGATAAACAAGTTGTACAGAATAAACGCAAGAATTGATGACAATGACAAGAAATATTGCAATTCCAAATGAAATAATATACTTAAGTATCGAAAGAAGAATAGTATCCGGGCACAGAGTTGGAGGGAATAAAAATAAAGTAAACAATAACATAAATTTCTATGGAAATCGGAGTTGCAGACAAGCAAATAATGTCTTTCGAAGAAAAAGTTTTCATTCAATACAATGTGCTCTTACTTTAATAAGCTTAAGTTGAAGGCAAAGTTGGCGAAAAAATATGAAATCGGTACCTATTTAAAAAATATTTTGAAAGCAGTATTTGATAACTATCGTAGTTATCAAATATTACTTTCATTCTAGAATACTTAGGCTCTTATTTATTTGTTATAAGTATAAATAATATTCTAACACGTGTATAAATATAATAATGATCGAGTCTTCGGATGCGAACTACATGTAAAAACAACCAGTGGTCAAGGGTCTAGACTTTCCTAGTCACATTCATGTCCTTCAAAACAATAAATTAATATCTATAATAGAGTTCTCAGTTTGTATTTAATTTTCCCTTATAATAATCAATACTAATTATTGACATAACTCTTCAAAAAAGTTTTATTATAATTAATTAATAATATTTCTGTATGAATTAGCCAATCTGCAAATAATATATCATAAGCATTGACCGTCCTATAATGCATTTGAAGTCCGAACATGTCCGCATAAAGTTTCCCGTCCAGTTACGTCCACGTACGTTTCACGTTACAGGACGTTGAAATCGAACCTTCCGTTCTCGACGTAAATTCCTTTTTACGTCTATTTATATTCCGTATTCCGTACAGTTGTAAAAGGGATGCAGGTACGGGAGATCCGGGCGTGCGACTTCGGCCATCCGGCACGGGTAGTATCTTCCTTCCCCCCAATCTCTCCCCTTCATTATAACCGGCCGGGTCGCAGGGGCGCGGGGCGGGCGGCAGTGTTGCCTGTCACAAGGGTATTTTTCGTCCGGCTCGTGAGGTAATGAAACACGCTATTAATGTCTTCATAAAGGAAGTCCTTTATTACGGTTCATAAAATATGACGGATTCAGGGACAAAAATTCATTGTTTTAAAAAATATCTCTAACGACCACCAATTCATAAATCGGTTCTACAGAGAAATGTGACTGCAAAGAAATTTTGGGTTGTAATTTAAGGTGTTTTTCAATAGTTCAATGTTAATTTTAAAAACATTTAAAAAATATATTTTGTTGTAAATAACATGTAAGTGAATGATTTTTCGATATCGGTTTATTTTATCTTTCCAAAAAATTTTTCCTGGAATTTCATATAACATTGGATATTGTAATACCATTATTTTATTTATTCTTTGATGCATTGTATCTCATAGCTTGGTTTTGTATTGAAGCGATAATTATTCAAAACCCGACCCAACAATTATCGGCTTAATACTCGGTGTACTCACGGAGTTAAGCTTTAGCATTTCTATGTTCTGTGAGTGTTCTAGTACTCGAAGTAGCCGTATGATTGCTAGGCAAGGACAACACCTTTTACAAGTACATATCTGTTACTATTTTGATGGAAATCCTTAAGAACTTGTGGACGAACTGCCAGAGGCGTGACTGTACCGTGGTACCATTAGTTGGGACCCCAGAAAATCGCCACGACTTTTTTTACCATAAAATTACCACCGAGTTCACGGTCCCTCGGGCATGCATCTAGAGAAGGGTCCATGGCCCACTCCCAATCCTGTGACCCTATAGTAACGCCACTGACCTCTATCTCGTAAGTAATGTTTAATTTAATAGTAAGAAAAAAAACTAAGCCTACGTCGCAAGAATAAAAACCACGACCTCAAGATTTGTTTACCTTATTAGCCGATAAACGTCCACAGCTGGACATAGGCCTCTTGCATGGACCTCCAAGCACAACGATCTCGAGCCGCCAGCATCCAGCGGCTCTCTGCAACCCGCTTGATATCCTCGATCCACCTAGTGGGGGATCGACCAACACTGCGCTCTTCGAACTATGTGGCCTGCCCATTGCTTCAGCTTCGCGATTGCTGAGCTATGTCAGTGACTTTGGTTCGTCTGCGGATCTCCTCATTCCTGATTCGATTACGCACTCCAAGCATCGCTCGCTCCATCGCCCGCTGAGTGACTTTGAGCCTTCTAATAATAGTTTACCTAACATTATCAAAAATATAATTACCGCCCTTTTAAAAATGGGATGTGTGCGAGTTTGTCCTGGCAACCCTGTTTCTCAGGCTGCTGGGCGCGTCCTAGCGGGTCGCGTCACGGCGTCAGTCCGCGCGAAGCGGCGCGGTGGCTTAGAGCTCCGCAGTGTCCCAGCCGGCCGCCCTAAGGTACGCGGCATATCTGTTGCGCACAACAATGTTTATGTTAACGCCTACACTACTTTCGTCTTCCCTAGTCTTTGTTGTCTATGCGTAGTTTTTCGCGCGCTTTCGCTTTACAGTACCTTTGTTGTGGATTTTCTTTTGCTGTATACGAGTCTTTAGAATTAAGTTATCGAAATTATCGATTGATAATAAATTATTCTTTATTAAAATTTTAAAAATAATGAATTTAGATTTTAATATTGAAACAAAATTTGTTTCTACATTTTTGTGTATTCAATAAAAATAATACTTAACAAAGACTTTCTTTTTTGATTTATCAAAAATGTATTGAAATCATATTTTATTATAAAAATGTTACTTTTGGAGTTAACAGTTGAATATTATCGATTGATAATATTTTCTGTTAGATATTAATATATTTTTTTAAAAGTATACTGCTATATACCAACGATTTATTAGGTCGGTATAATAATTTAATATAGGTGTAAATACTTATGTATTATCATGTATAACATAACGGAAAAATTACAATGAAATGAAAACATATTCATTTGTTATGTTACCGATTTCTTGAGGAAATTAAAAAAAGTTTGCCGAGGGTTTCTTTTTAGACTGGTCATGATTATAACTCTCATAGCTTTCATGTCAGATTTACGACATTATTTTTACAGTAAAACTAATTTTACTTATGAATAAATACAAAATAAACTATCAGATGTTCGTTGAATAAATTCATTGTGAAAAAAAATCTTTGTTTTTAATAAGTAGCTTCGATGTATTTCTTTGTTCCGGCGCAAAACTGAACGGTATCTTTAGGACATTTTGAAATTGCATTGAAAAACCCTTTACGGATTTTTCACTAGAGAAAATATTTTTGGGTTTTATTACATACTTATTGTTAACTCAAGTTATTCTTTATGTACTAGTATATCTTATAGTATATACCTTTGAACTTCTCTCCCGTTAAGTTGAGTATTATAGTTTTATAATAGAAAGACATCAAATTAATGGCATTAATTTGGGCGGAAAATTAAATGGAAATGAAAAAATTTGAAAAAGGATAATAAGGCATATTTTCAAGGATGACTAATTTATTTACTTTTCATTTATTTCTTTTTAATATTACATCTGATACATTAATTTATATAGGTATTATTGTAAGAATAGTTAGTACAAAAATGTCACCGTGGATTATTCCGCGAGTCTCTTCTAGTACATATTACATAAATAATATTTGCTAGAACGTCTATTTAGAAATTTTGAAAAGTCATTTCAGTCAAAATGGTACGACTATTAGCCTAAATTACCTAATAAGGATAACATAACAATTAATTTAACTTAAGTGCGTAGGGACATGTATAACAGTTGTTTAAGCACGATTTATGTCATGAATTGAGTTACCCTTTATTAGCACTTAAGTTTCATTTACTTGTTGTTATTAATTTAAATTGTTATACAGTTATTATTTTAATAACTAAACAGTTTACAGGATTTGACGAAATGATTTTTTTAATGTTTTAGTTTTGTGACATTTCTAAATTTTAGGGTAGTTTTCCGTCGTTCTTCCGTTTTTTTCAACGTTTTATAACCCTTCAAATTATCGTTAAATTTGATTTAAAAACTTCCAATTAATAGGTGCAAACTTTAAATTATTGAATGATCATAACTACAATTAGATTCATTATACAAAATGAAATCCGCATTGTAGGACTTGTAATTAATTCCCAATTATGTGAGCTGTATTATTGTACCTATACCGCCCTATCTAGGCTTTGCATTTACTTCGAAAGACTCCTCTTTGACCCTCCGGTCATGTACAAAGAACATAGCTATCGTTTCTTTAAATAAATAATATTCCAGAAATAAAGATCAACCTATTGCAATATTTTTTAAAAATAATATATACATATACGCATAACAATAACAGAATATAAAAACCTTGGGCCATGGAGGCCAAAAAATTTTACCGACTCATTTCACCGCGGCTAGTTGCCTAGACTGGTGACAGAAGGGCTGGGTCACTTTTTCCGCAAAAGATCAGCCTGGCTGTCCAGTGCGGAAATGCAGCCAGTATTCTTGCCACTATTCCATGATGGGCATGACTTGTATAGTTTTTTTACTTTATTAGGATATGTCAGCTTAAGTTCTATATTGTATTATTAGTCTATAAAAAAAACGCAGAATTTAAATTTTATTTTTGTTATTTTTGTATGCGCTTAGAATATATTACAATAATAATAATTGGTATCGTCGTACGTACGAGTTCATTTAATGTATGTTTTGCGTCCTTTGGACGTTTTATTCCCAGCTCTGTTGAATATTTAAAGCGAAGTGAGACGTGCGTTGCTAAAGAATTCTATTTTATTGTGCTCGTATGAAGTAGATATATCTGACATCGAACATTGGGTACAACATTCTATTAAGTTAATTTAAATTCTCGTGTAAGAGATCTGTATTATGGGAAACATAATACCTATATTACTTGGAAGCAATGATATTAAATACTGTTGCATGAAAAATGAGCTCCAAAAAAAAAATACACAACTCAACGTTAGTTGTGGTCAACAACGTCATTTAAACAAATAATACATAAATATCGTTTACAACGTCGAGTTGTGTGTTCAGAGAGTGTAAAAACTATATATACTTAAATATTTAATGGAATTAAAGACAAAATTGTGCATGTGAGCGCTCAAGGTAAGCCTATTATTCGAATCACTTTTTGCGGTGATTTAGTAGGGACTTAACCAATCTAGAGTATAAAATTATTATCATTGCTTGGAAGAGTGTTGGCGAGAAAATTCGGCTGCATACTTGTGACTACCTTTTTATTCACACGCCCTTCTGGCGTCCGTATTTCCTGCCACCTAGAATATGAACACATTTAAGGCAAGTGTGAATAGGCGTCTTCTAGGCAAGCGCTCCAACT
The DNA here is from genome assembly GCF_947172395.1 of Bicyclus anynana. Taxonomy (NCBI): domain Eukaryota; kingdom Metazoa; phylum Arthropoda; class Insecta; order Lepidoptera; family Nymphalidae; genus Bicyclus; species Bicyclus anynana. The sequence goes on from NC_069083.1 coordinate 16,628,430, forward strand.
TAGACCGCATTACATACTGTTTTCCATCAGGCTTAATTGTAGTTCAGCCAATTTATTAAAAAAGAAATTTAAAATGTGATGTCATCAAGTCTAATTTAATGTCCAAGTCCTGCTCAATTTAGTAATACAACTTGACATAATTAACTTCAGGTTTTCACTAATCCCACGGTAATCATCTTTCCGGGATAAAAAGTGATCTGTGTTAATCCAGGGTATATCATATATCTAACTCCAATCTATATTTAAGCCAGCGTTTCGTTAGACGTGTTGTGAAGGAATACAAACATTCACACAAGATTGCGTCTTAATAATATTTCTGTGATAATATTCGTCTGAGGCTATTTATGTTTGTTATTTTATCGTGTCAGGTTTACCTAAATCTGGTTCAATGGGCAAGAAATAACAAACGATGTTATTTAGCGTTCATTAAGCCGCATTTCAGCCAGTTCAGCCCACCTGGGCTATATCGTGGCTATATCCGATGAGTTTGTGGGAGAAACAATAACAATGAATTCTAATTAGACGACTTCCCTTTCGCGATTGGAAATTGTTAAAGATTCAAATTGAATGCTTTTGTAACGTATATATTACCTCTACGGTGGAGGATTTCGTCTGATTGCAAAAGTTTATTCATTTATTTAGATTTCTATGGATCCCTTAAAATTATATTCAAATCCTCAGAATAGAAGCCTCAGAGGTTTACGATAAAATGGACAGATTCAATTCAAGTCATAGGCTCTATTTCTGCTCGCTAGACTATTTTCGTATTCATAGTCAGGGATCCGTAGAGCATTTTGTACAACTGATTGCTAACAAGTTAATTTTTCGTGAGTAGCTTCATCTCGATGAGACGATCAACTTTTTTGTTTACGAATATTCTTGATTCTGGTAGCTAACTGAGTTACCAGGAAATAAAAATTTCTGAGCGTCGGAACGAGATAATGTACCACGTCTGTAGGACATTGTGGCTGTTGTTAACTATTAATTAATCAACAAGAAAAAGAAAATCTGGTTAGTAAGAACTTTTAATAAACTACCCTCCTCCTTACTTGTATCTATGACGGGGTTATTGATACAAGTATTGATTACAGAGATAATCAGTTGTAATACAAAATCTAGGAAACTACGAACTAGATAAAAGGCAATACAGTTAAATTAAACATAAAATAAGCTTTCATTTGACATAATTAGTCGACTAAATAACTGATGAAGGTCTATAAATAACGTTACCTAACCCCAAAGTTGCAGTGTGAAAGCAGGCATCATTTACTTTTCCAATTATTTTGGGTATATTCAATTAACTAGTGTAGTATTTTTTTTAATTAACCAATGAGGGAAGGTATGAGGGTTAAATAAATAAAAAAATATCATTTAATACCGCAATTAACTAGGCAACCTATGTGCAATGTGTCAATCTATCATTCATTTCTTATCCCAATTAAATAACAGATGACGGTATATATTTCTTATGCCGGATCTCGCACTGTCGACATTGTCGTTGATGTAAATAAATAGTATGAGGCATTAGGCAGCATCTGGCTTTTAACACTCGACCCGAAATGGAAAAGGGTTGTATTGGCAGGGAGGCTTTTACGGCTCTTACTCGACGCGTACTACATGAAGTACGTAACATCATCAATTTAATCACTTTGTTAATGATTTAACACTATTTTCTTATGGACGTCTAGACTAGAAGCCGCGAACAGATACCTAGTTAAGCCTACATCTTTATTGGTTCTTATCAATTATTATAAAGTTGGGCCAGCGATTTATTTCTTCCACATTTTTTACTAGCGGACGCCCACGACTTCGTCTGGGTGGAATTTAGTTTTACACAAATCTCTTGGGAACCATGGATTTTTCCGGGATAAAAAATTGCCTATGCTATAATATATCTCAATACCAAATTTCAGATAATTCGGTTTAGTAGTAGAGACGTGAAAGAGTAACAAACATTCATATCATTAAAATCATCAGTTTTCGGAAATTTTGGGAAACCATAGATTTTTTTGGGATAAAAAGCCTATGTGTTGATCCAGAGTAAAATCTATTTCCATTCCAAATTTCAGCAAAATCGCGTCAGTAGTAGCGGCGTAAAAGAGTAACAAACATCCAAACATACATACAAACTTTCGCGTTTATAATATTAGTATATAAATTTTTTTTATTCATTTCTTATGACGTATCAGAAATAGTAGCAGAAATAGTAGCAGAGATATACCTACTGTTTAGTAAAATGATCTATTGAGCAGGAATGACAGATTATTACAATTTATGGCGTGCTCTTTGGAGCACAGAGATGAACATAGAACAGTTAATAGAATGTTTTATAGACTATAATTTCTCTTTAGGCTCTCCCAAGCTTAAAATTGAGAAATATGAATTTTAGCCTATTAAGTTCCATAAATAATCTAGTTATTATCCTCTACAATTTGCTCAAGGAAATTAAGCAAGTTAAATAAGATAATAATTTTAATAATAAAAAAGTGACACTAGCTTCACGGTATAAAGGGGGTAAACTAAACATCCAAAAGATATGGGTTCGATCCTCGTCCATTCGAACTATTACCAGTTTTCACAGCAATGACTATGTTGTTTTTCGAAATAATAATAATAATTGATATATTGGTCATATTTAATGCAAATACTGAAATAATATTTCTTTTAAAACATAAGTATTAATATCAACATGTGCCTGGATTGTTTTATGTATATTTCTTAGTGTATTTGTTTGTTTCGATATAATTTTTACGAGCAATTTAATTTTCTCTTCAACCAAAATCGACAATTGCATTGAGAATTTTATTTCTACGGTACGGTTACGTTAAAGGGGAGGCTAATAGGGTAATTTCATTCATTTTTTTATTATCCAATTATCTTGGTCCGTTTTTAACTGCTCTGAACTAAAAATATTTTAAAAACATCTTTTTTGCCGAGTTTGATAATGTTGAAAACAGTTAAACGGAACTTCCTGGGTTCATAATATCTTAGTGTTGAGAAAAACTAGGATTTCAAATTTTCTAAATTAGCTCATGTTTGGTCGGCTGGCTTCGGCCATGACTTGTTAAATCACCATATACCAAGCGATTCAGTGCACCGGTACGACAGAAACCTTTTAGGTGTAAAAATAAAATTCTCATCAACTTTATTAGCCCATTTGATCATCACTCGAGGCATTGAGCCGCATCGGACGTGTGCGTAGACGTAATATTGTTTGTGCATTTAAATTTTAACTTTTCATAATATTTATATGAAAAACACGTGTAAAGTGCTAGTGATTGTGTATTTTGGATATTTATTGAAGATTTTACAATTGGAGAATAAAAAACAGAGGTACTTATCTATAACAGTACTTTATTTATTATAATAAATACCATGTCACACTCACAACCTGATCTTTCTAAAATAAACGATGTCGAAGGGTCCCTCGTTACTCTTAGAAAAAGAAAACAAAGAGATTGTTGTGATATGCTCACGGAATTAAACATTTTTCGTAAAGAAATAACTACCCTTCTTGATCGTCATCTCACATTGGTGCGCGAAGACATATCGACGATGAGAAATGAGATCGCGGAATTAAAAGTAAATTTAACAGAGGTTAAAACAGAAAACAACACTATTAAAGAAAAAATTCAGCTGATAGAAAAAGATTTTATTGACTTGGAAAAGAATAATAAGTTGTTAACTGAAAAATTACTACACAAAGAACAACAAGACCGTCGAAACAACATAGAAATCACGGGAATTCCTTTTAAGAAAGGTGAAAATCTTCTCAGCATTTTTAATTTATTGGCTACCAAGGTTGGGTTTACACCCTCATCTTCGGATGTTGACTGCATCCATCGGGTCAGGCGATATCCTCGTGAAGGAAGACCAGGCGATAGCACTCGTAATGAAGACGCTCAACCACAAAATATTATTGTTAAATTTACACAGCATAATCGTAAGAATGCTATGATAGCTGCAGTTCGCGCGCGCCGAGGTCTTACAACAGCTGATGTGGGTATCGACGGCGCAGCCAAACCAATTTTTATAAACGACCACCTTGCACCACACAATAAAATGCTATATGGACGTGCTCGTAAGGCCGGTCGTGAATTGGGATATAAATACATATGGCTTAGTGACTGCAAGATATTCCTTCGAAAGAGTGACGCGTCTAAAGCAATTTTAATATCTTCCGAAAGTGATCTAATTAAAATAAAGTGACGCGCGTACAACCATTCCTTATTTGATTATTCTATGTATCAAAATCTCTATACTAATGTTAACAGTATAATATTAGTGTTATATGTCACACAACATCGAGGTCTAATATTGACATTTCTAAAATATAACAATTCGTTATATGTTAAAATAGCATATTGCATAGGTATTATAAGGTATCTGCTCATTATATACCTAATATATTGTGTTCTAATATGTATTTGCTTAATATTTCGCAATTATTTTAGCTTTATTAATAATTGTCTTATAACTTATCAAAAATATCTAATAAGTCAAAGTAACGCAACAGTTGCAACTTATTACCTCTTTTTTAAAAAATATAAAACATGGCGCATTAGTGCCTTGTCAATAAAGTGTATTCACGCTTTTCATTTTGTTGTAATCGTAAGAAATGGATACAGTTAAGCCTTTATCTATTTATTATCAAAACGTAAGGGGCTTACGAACCAAATCTCATGACTTCCTAAGTAATATTTTAAATTGTGACTACGATATAATCTGCATCACGGAATCCTGGCTGAATGATAGTTTTTATAGTTCAGAATTTTTCGATAATAGATTTGAAGTATTTAGATGCGATCGCGATCCACTCGCGAGCGGCAGTGCTCGCGGGGGGGGAGTTATAGTCGCCGTACGCCGCTCGCTACAGCCCAGTGAGCAATCGGGCTGGCGCGCGCCGCCGCCCGCAGACGAGGTATGGGTGAGCGTGCCGCTGCGCGCGCGTGAGCTGCACATAGGATGCACTTATATACCTCACGGTAACCATCATCAGCATTTACTCACTTCTTTTTACGATAGATCTTGTGATATTATTCACGCTCATACCAACGATGTGTTTTTAATAATAGGAGACTTCAATGTCACTCACGCAGAATGGTACTATGATGATAATACAAATAGTATGAACATTAAGCCAACTAATGAACTTTTTACATCGCTAACTAGTGATTTTATGAATCTCTCACTTCTATCCCAATTTAGTTCCGAGCTTAACATTAATAACAGATTGTTAGACTTGGTTTTTTGCAACGAGACTTGCACCGTGACCTCATGTTTGCATCCACTCGTGTCTGAAGATAGTCATCATAAATCCCTTGACATAGAAATATCTTTAAACAAAAAAGAGACACTAAAAAGTAACACTTTTATTAAAAAAATGTTCTATAAATCTGACTTTGATAACATAAATCTATGTTTAAATTCAATAGATTGGGACAAAACTTTCTCGACTTTATGTGCTGTTGAATCCAGAGTTAACTATTTCTATGAAATTCTGTATGACCTTATTAATAAATATGTACCGCAACGCGTTGTCAGAGACTCATACAAGTACCCTCCTTGGTATACCCGTTCACTTATTAAGGTTAGCAATGAAAAACGAAAATATCATGGAAAATGGAAAACATATGGCAACCACATAGATTATATACAATTCTCTTATCTTCGACGAAGATTTAGGAAAATGGAACGTGATTGTTATAATACCTATAATATTATTTCGGAGGATAGGATAAGATATAATCCAAATTTTTTCTGGTCTTACGTAAAATCTAAATATAATAATAGTGACATACCAGAAAAAATGATTTTTGACAGTAAAATTTATACACACGGTAATGACATTTGCACAGCATTCAACACATACTTTCATTCTGTTTTCATACCACAAACAAATAATTGTCATTCCAACACTACACTTCCTGTGCACTGTGACTATGCACCCATTGTTGACATTAATTCTATTAACCTTAACGATGATATTATATTAAAGGAGCTTAAATCTGTTAATATTCGTAAAAGCGCAGGCTATGACAACATACATCCCATATTAATCTCTAGGTGCGCTACTGCACTATTGAAACCTATTTCTTATATTTTTCGAGCTTCTATAGAATCCGGTATATTCCCCAATATTTGGAAACAAGCTCTTATTACTCCTATACCTAAAAATACACAAAAACACCTTATCACTCAATATAGACCGATTTCTAAATTATGTATTTTTGGTAAACTTCTCGAGAAAATAGTTTCAAGTCAACTATCCTCAGCTATTCGGAATAACGTTAACGAAAATCAACATGGTTTTATAAAGTCTCGTGGTGTTGAAAGTAACCTAATTATGTTTACAGATTTTTTATCTCGGTCGATGGATAAAAACATCCAGGTAGATGCCGTGTATACAGACTTTTCCAAAGCTTTCGATAAAATTAACCATGATTTACTTTTAGAAAAGCTTTGGAAATTAGGAGTTCACGGTAATCTGCTCAGATGGATTGAATCTTATATTAAAAATCGTAGTCAAGCTGTTAGTCTGAAAGGTTTTCGCTCAAAATTTTTATTAGTTCCTTCGGGCGTTCCACAAGGCTCCCATTTAGGCCCAGTGCTCTTCTCATTATACATAAACGACATAGGAGACTACCTAGTTAATAGTGATTATCTGCTATATGCTGACGATACAAAACTATATAGAGCTGTAACATGTATTGCTGATTGTCAGAAGTTACAGGAAGACCTCTATAATCTATTAGATTATTGTGCACGTAATCAGCTTTTTCTAAATTCTGATAAATGTAGTATTATATCTTTTACTAGAAAAAAATATCCTTTGAAATTTAATTATAAACTTTGTAATAACACTCTTATGCGTGTAAACCAGATTCGTGACTTAGGTGTATTCTTAGATGATAAACTTACATTTAACTTACATATAGATAAAATAATACAACGATCATTCAGAAATTTGGGCTTCATTAACCGAACTACTAAACCATTTAGTAAATCGATCACTTTAAAAATATTGTACTTTGCATTTGTTCGTTCAACACTAGACTTTTGTTGCATAGTTTGGAGCCCATTCTACAAATTTCATATTGATCGTATCGAAAAAGTTCAACGTAAGTTTATTAGAACCTTAAACTTTCGTTTTAACTTCCATTGTGATTCCTATGAAAATTCCTTAAAGCATCATCGTATTTTAAGCTTATTTAATCGACGAAAGCAATTTGATATCACATTCTTATATAAAGTAATGAACGGCATGATCGATTGTCCCGGGTTACTATCTAAAATTAATTTTTCATACCGATTTAAACTTCCTAGTCGCCCCAACCGTAAATTTAATTTATTTTCACCTCCCTACTTTTATAAAAAATATACACGCAACTGTTGCGTTTCTCGAGCTATGAGATTATATAATGTTGAATTTTCTCATTTAGACCTAAGTTTTAGTTCTTTAGATGTAATTAAAAAAGCATGTTTTAAAAAATATCAATAATAATACTTCGATTATAACTTCTGTACCTACTCACTATTTCCGATGTTCAAACTCTTTTTTATATTTATAAGTACTTTTTCGGCAATGTATTGTCTATTTTGATTGTATTTTCTTATAATTAGTAATATTGTTTTGTAATGACTGTTTTTGCCAAAATAAATAAAAATAAAAATAAAAAAAATAAATAAAAAAAATTGAATGGGTTACTACATAGCCAGCTTATATGGGAGAGGGTTTTTGGAGCTTTGACCATGCAGCTCAACTAATGCAGTCAACGGGCACTATATTGCTAGCCACTCACCATCCGATAACCTCTGCAGAGCTAACGGCTTGACATCCGATAAAACTGATCGTATGTTGATTGCGATCGGCATGATGTCATGCACATCACCATCAGTTTTATTGGCTGTCAAGCCTTTAGCGTTGTAGGCATGTGAACTTACTTGATCGTCTGTGACTGACATTAACTTAAATAAATAAATAGTTTGTACTTCTTCCGACTACTCTTACTTATCGTATCTTCACTTAAAATCTTCAAATTAAATAAACAGGAACGTACCTATTAAACCAAAACCTATCATTATTTTGAAGGAGGCGTTAATTTGGGCTGTTTTTGGTTACATACTGTATTTTACCAGAATAGATAATGTTCGTTCGTCTGGAATGAGGAACCTTAATTAACGTTTAATTAGAAATTCCAACTTAAATAGTAATTAATCTGTCCATTAATGTAAACATTAATTAATTATAGGAACCTGTAGCAAAGCCTTGAAACTGTCGTTGAGGGTTTACTGAAATACTCTTTATTTTTTCACAGAATTTTATAATACGGAACTGATGAGGTCACCAAACGAATTTGAGCCTTAGGTAATAAGATTACAGTATATAGTTCTTGATTAAAAAGTTCGTTGGAATAGGATTTACCTAGGACTATTTTAGTTCTGTTAAATAAAAATTATACACCTACCCTACCCCTAAACCACTACCCTACCCCTACCCCTACCTTACTCGTACCCTAAAAAAACCATCCTAGGACTTCAACGAACATTTAAAAAAAAGAATAGGTCAAACTGCTCCAGGCGTTGTTGAGTTATGCGCTTACCAACGCATTTTGCGATTCATTTTTATTTGTAGATAAGAATACTGTTTGTTATAATAATTATAAAATAAGATTAGGAATTTTATATCATAGCAAACTAATGTAATGTATGAACGAGCATTAGATTCCGTAACCCAGTTACTAACGTTTAAGCCTGTTAGACGCTCCATCAGCTCGAGGCCGCATCAATTAGGCTCTAAAAGCTTACGAATTTGATATTTGAACATGTTTGTTAAACTGATCTTTAATGAACTCTCTGTCGCAGTTGGAACGATAATACTGTACAACCCACAAGATTTTCATATTTATACTAGTAAATGCCGAGCGGTGTCACCCGTGTGGTTCCCGTTCAAGTTTCTTTCTCGATAAATTCAACCTTTCTCGATAAATAGGCTATTTAACACTGAAAGAATTTTTCAAATCGGACCAGTAGTTCCTGAGATTAGCGCGTTCGAACAAACAAACTCTTTAGCTTTATAATATTAGTATAGATTTATAGTGCGCACAAGTCTCCTCTTTTCAATACGAAACAACGTAGTTTTGCCTTTTCTTTCTTTCCCTACTCTACTAGTACTACCACAGAACAGCGAGACCCTGTGAAGGATTTATTTATACACTTTGTTCGTACACCACAAAACTAAGAAACAATTAATATATCAAACAAATAAGTATGTCGTTCCTAGGTTGGTATTGCATCAAACTTTTAGCTGAATATCAATATTTTATTAATACTTAATACTTAAAAAACCTTGCTATATTTAATTGACAATACTTATATTGAGAATTTTATAGTGAGTGATTTAGAAATGATATCATCACGTGCAATGGCACGCACTGGTATAAAAAAATGTTGTGGGCATTTCTAAAACAAATAAACAGTCACATAGCCCGTTTCAAAAGATCCCTCTATCCATTTCCACAAACATAGCAACAGCAAACTTCATGCATGACTTCCTTCATCGAATGAGAATAATAAATCGTACTCGCTGCTTTACTTCAGCTAAGGGTTTATTGAGATATAATTCATACCATTTTCAATTTCAATTTTCCAGTCCGGTGAATTGCCTCTATGGGCAAAATCTGATTAATTTTAATAAGTCTTCATTTATTCGTTTAAGGATTTCAAATCAAATAATAATAATCAACTTATGCTTATATAACTGCCTCGTTGTTCCAGTTAGTCTATGTGTTTTTTGATCACGAGGACCTGGGTTCGAGTCCTAGGTCGAGGTAATTGTTACTGATTTTTGTTTTCTAATAAATCAGTTAAAATTTCTAGATTTCACGTTAAATTGTATATCACGGTCATAATCCTCCGGCGGTTTGACAGCCTCCGTGGGGCTGTGCGGTGGATCTATAAAAACGGAAGTCCTGGGTTCAATTCGCGGCAGGGCTGGTTGAGCTTTTCTTAATTGGTCCAGGTCTGGCTGGTAAGAGGCTTCGGCCGCGGCTAGTTATCACCCTACCGGTTTCGATACGATGTCGTGTACAAACCGAAAGAGATGTGGATTTTCATCCTCCTCCTAAGCTCGCTTCTATCTTAGAGTGCATCATCATTTACCATCAGCTGAGATTGTAGTCCCTTATTCTGTACTAGTTAGCTTGTACAGAATAAAATAAAATCGCTGGCGTTTGTAATTTACTCAACACAAAAAAAAATCTAATCTTCAATCAAAATTTTCATACATCCAATGTTGAAAAACGTACGCCCACAAGCTAACCTAAGCTAGCTAGGTACTGCTACAGTAAGCTATGTAATCTCTCACTTAAATGAGAGTCGAGAGGCTTTACTCCGAAGTGTTCCGGCATTAAGCGGCTTTTACCTTTTTGTGTGCGATATATTTTGGTTTTCGGACTGGGTTAGATTGATTTAAAAATTACATTATTTATTTTTGTAAATAAAACTTACATTCTTTAAAAAAACCATCACAAATATTCATACATAATAACTATTTTTTAGTTTCGTAAATACCTACCTACTCGTAATATCTCAAAACCAAAAATATGCTCAAAAAACGATTTAAGCATATATTTGGTTTTTAATTTTTCAACAAATCTTTTAAACTATTCGGAAAACCTGCGCAAAAATAGACTAAACATTTATGTAGGTACCTATGTAGGTAATTTTATATGTAAACGTTGATTTTATTGGGTGTTAAGATGTTCACCGGGACAACAAATCTATAAGCCAAAGCATTTTCTTAAACTAAAACTTGAAAAATACTTGACTAGTTAAATTTGTTTTAGTTCAGGTTTTGGAATGTTTGAATGTGTTTGGAATCTATGGTAAATCGAATTTCGGAAAATTGTTTTGCTAAATCAAGCAACTATTTAAATATGTAACTATATAAGTTATTTAAAAAAAATTTGAATGGTGAAAAATAAGATGGGCTCGCGTTTGACCATGATCTCACTTGATGGTAGAGTAAGTGTATGGTCCAAGTTGGGACAAGAGTATGGTGCAAGTCTAGAAGTTGTATAATCATTAATCACTCTTGTTTTATTCTATCAGGTGAGATTGTAGTCAAGGGCTAACTTGTAAAGAATAAAAAAAAAGAAACAAAAAGTGTGTGTCAGCTCCGACGCATGGATAGAGTTTATTCTCTCAGATCGATTGTCTAAATAGGTGTATGTTGCCCTGCAGCATACACTATGTACGTCTCAATAACAACGTCTGAAAAGTGAAAGGTGCGCAGAATAGGTTGCGCACAAAAACGTAACGCTGTCATTCGTTCATCGAATTTTACTGCTTATATTTTTTTCATACCGGGGGCTATATATGAAAAATTATTAGATTCTTAAGGAGTAAACTCCAATAAACTCCAGAAAGAAAAAAAAACATAATTTGAAAATCAATAAACCCTATTTTATTATTTCCTATTGCAGGTTAGCTCTTTAAAAACTTTTAAACTTTATTTTAACTAAAATATAATGCAGTTTTCTTAGCTGCTACGAAGACAAAAGCCTTTCTTCCAGAACAATCCATTGTCTGAAGCTGTTCAAGCTAATTAACGTTTCAACTTGCTTACACTTTTTGTTATTTCTGCATTGACGCGAAGTTCCGCCTGCATTTTCCCCACCGACCGAAGTGTTATGTTTAGTTAATTAATAACTAATGATATTGATAGATAAAATACATTAATTAGAGACTACTAGCCACTCAATTATCACAGTTTGCAAAAAGACGTTACACAAATACTGACAGCGGGTATTTTTAGTCACTGCGACAAATCACTATTACGAATGACGTAATAGTGATTGAACAAGTACAAAAGTATCAAAATACTTGGACCTTGCTCACGAGATTACCGCCATGTGGAATGTTGAGTCAACTATTATTGTTCCGATAGTTGCTTCAGTCAATGGTCTTATAGCGAAAAGCTTCGACCAACACCTTAAGAAGCTTTCGCTTTACTGCTGGATCAAGAGTCGGATACAAAAGGCAGTGATTCTTGAGACGGCGCGTATTGTGAGGAAGTTCCTCACTCTGGAGTCCTGACCACCGGTTGCTTGGGCACTCAAATGTCCCCAAGTGTTTTGTATTTTATATTTATATTGACATTGTTAAAAATAAAAAAAAAAGAACTAATAAATAAATGAGAGAAAAATTATTGAACTAAAAAAATAAATAAGATTGACCGTGTTCTTCATTCAAATACTCTGGGAATTTAACAAAGGTTGTAACTCAATAAACTTGTTCATGCTAAAGTAGTCTCTATTACATTCAAAATAAGGTTTTAAGTCGATTGGGGAGTAGGCGCTTAGGCGCCGCTCGGAGCTCGAGTACAAGTGACCGTGACGTAAGCGGCGGCGCCGAAGCGTCGCGCTAGAAATCAAGGAGCTAGTATAGTATTTTGCAGGGACGTGCACTTCATAGCCGCAAAAAAGCAAGCCTACCCTGAGGTCTTAATACAAACGTATGTTGTACCATAGAATACATAGTTGGACAAGGAATTTTCCAATTTTACCTTATAGTGCATACCCTAGGTTAAAAAGGCATGCCACTAGTCTTTTGGTTCAAAGAAAAGAGAGAGTTCAAAACTAAACAGTTTTTCGGGAGTTTTGAATTTTTTAGTGACCTACGGGGCCAGGTCATCAGGCATTTGAGAAGGTAATCTAGACCTTTAGATTACTTAATCCACCATTCAACCAAATGTCAATCTTAGTTAAAATGAAAAATTATTTTTTTACCACTTTGTAATGATCACTATAAGATATTGATGATAATGACAGATGTTTATGATGATATTGGAGGCACTGGAGTGTAACATCACCCAACTCCCTATTACTATTGACATTTTCTTGAAAGGAAAAATCCAATATTTCATAGCCCGAGCCGATATTATCAGAAGACTATTTATGGAATGATTCGATATTTTCGTAGCTATTTTGATTAAGAAAAACTATCTAAGCTAGGTGGCTATTACTCTTTAAAGATGTATAAAAAAGGTCAGCGAAAGCATATATACCCACTAGCTGATAGCCGCGACTTTGTCCGCGTAAAATAAAGTTTAAGCATTTGTGTAAATCTACCATCATAATCACATCAAAACCATCAAATTTTCGCAAATCTTGCAAAAACTATCTATTTTACGGGATTAAATGTAGCCTATATGTCAATTTGTCTTCGTTTTTTCAAACAAAATTGGTTCAGTAGTAGCGGCGTTAAAGTTTCCAGTTTTCTCACAGATGAAGACACAGACATCTATTAGTTGTATTTAAATAAAGGTACTATAGAATGAAATTACATGGATGATTAGTTACGATAGGCAAGGCTGGCCAATGTGACCGAAAATCGGTCAGGAGGTCATCATTACTTAGCTAGGTCAATAGTTTTCATATTTTCCTCATTAAGTTTTAATCAATTCAACACACGTAGGTGGTTAAGGGTTAAAGTTTCCAGTTTTCTCACAGATAAAGACACAGGCATCTATTAGTTGTATTTAAATAAAGGTATTATAGAATGAAATTACATGGATGATTATTAACGATAGGTAAGGCTGGTCAATGTGGCCGAAAATCGGTCAGGAGGTCATTATTACTTAGATAGGTCAATAGTTTTCATATTTTCCTCATTACGGTTTAATCAATTCGTTTGTTTTATTATTTCGCGTTTGAAGGCGTGTCATAATTCGTAGCGTTGTTTCGGCGGTGTTTTGTTTGTATCTCGACTTATTGGTGCCGCCCTTTGTCGGCTTTTCGGCAATTACAGGCCAAACGCGCTCCGCTGAAGTATCTTGATTATTGTTTGAAGTTGAACGTTCCTGAATAAAAACACTTATTGTATTTTTTTTACGAAAACGAAAAGTTACGATTGAGTACTCGTTCGTTTGCTTAGACCCATTGTTTTGAATCGAGAAGCTCATTTTATTTATTGTAATTGGATATTAAAAATAAATTATTTACATTTTATGTTCCATATTATAATGTATGTGGGTATGTATGTTTGTTATTCTATTACTTGTACCATATTTTTTATTGGATTAGGCCATAGATGTACCCTTTAATGTCAAAGATCAGAGTTTTTGCAATATAAAAAAACAAAATCATCTATGTCCATCAGTATTATAAAATACTGATGGACATAGATGATTATGTTTTTTATATAGTATGAGTAGCTACTATTCATATAATGATTCGAAAAAATAATCGTTAAATTATTTGAAAATGTTACGTAGAGAGAGAAAGATCTAAAATTCAATTAAAGTTGAAAGCCCGAATTTATAAATACGCAGTTGTTTCTTTTTAAAATTTTGACAATTATTTTCATTTTAGATTGATAGTAATCCTTCTGAATATTGGGTAATTAAAATATCATTTTTATTTAATTTTGTTACAATGAATATGACTTAAATAAAACAGAGATGTTGGTTGTATCAGAATTTTCTTAAAATTTTGTACAAAATAATTCGCAGCAGTGATAGTCGTAATCTTGTGACTCAATGGCGTATCAGCACGTTTGAGTTATTACTTTCAGTGAATTCCTCACAAGATATTGTTACATACGAGGCAATAAAACAACGGGTCGCCTTCGGCCTGCGAATAACTGCGCTGTCGGTTGTAATTACGGCACTAAGCGTTTCATTCCTTAACAAGCACCGCCTCGGGGGAAATTCTTTCAGAGAACAACTATCGCATAATTGCGTTACGAGTGTGCAGGTAGTAATTTTGTACTGATTGGTTTTAATACTTGGTTTTGATAGTTGGTTTTAATAGTTGGTTGCAACACTTGGTTTTAATATTTGGTTGTAATACTTGGTTATGATACTTGGTTTTAATATTTGGTTTTGCTATTACTCAGGAACTCCACAATATTCCTCCTAATCCTTAGTTAGTGGTTCCTACCGCAGAATAGTAAGAAGCCGCTGGTGCCATATCCAAATTTCAAATATGGCGCTAAGTAGTAGGCAGTATAGGTTTATTATATGCTTTA